>NC_134949.1:53303275-53604316 GCF_965638725.1 Aptenodytes patagonicus
TGACTGGCAAAAAGGTCTAAACTAGCTAAGTGTGAGTGGTCCCACAAAATGCAAACAGGCAATGTTTGATCCACCAGAAAGTCTCCCAGCTTAAAGTTAACCATCAACATCTTCTGAATAAAATTTGAACCTGCACAGCAGGTTTAGACCAGCCTAGCAATGCTGGTTTTGATCTTGCTCTGGGAGGTTTAAAGCCTATCACCTGATCACAACCCTACCAGTTCATCTCATTACACTACCTCTAAAGTAATTAAATTACTATGAGACTTCAGTTGTTATTTTTCACTTGCCAGGACAAAATTTGAATCTGTTGCATCCACTGAGCAACATGTTTACATTCAAATGCTTAAATGAGTAGGCCAATTTTTAGAAATGCTTCGTTTACAGGTCACTTACGTTTAGATGTCTACGTATAGATTGCTGTTTGTTCTTTAGCTATGCTTGTCTGAAAAAGCTAAGCTGGGGTCTTTTTATCCAAAGAAATATTAGCAGTAGCAGAGACCATCAAAAGAGAACGCTGGTTGTTCCCATCACTTGTTTATTATATGGCATTAATTCTTCATCTAACAAGCTAGCAAATTAGCTTCCTGTCTAATGTCACTGAGATACAAACTTACAACTGTGTTACTGCTGACGGAGTCAGTATCATGCCATACGGTCAGTAGGTGTACTTCTGCCTTTTACTCTCAAATCTCAAAGTAATCGGTTTCCATTTCTCTCGTTCCCTTTTTAGGTAGGTAAGAAGCAGGTGCTCGAGTCCCTTCGCCCCAAGGACTGCTGACTCCAGAGCTTCTCAGGTTCCCGTAAAAAGAGATTGCCTGCGTGAACGAGATGCAAAAATACAAACGCAAAGACATCCGAGCTGCTGCTTTGCTCCTCACCGCCTCCAGTCGGGCAGTTTCCCTGCACTGCCATTTTCACGGATCCGTGCACGTAGGTCCCCAGATCGCCCCGCCGCGGGGCGGGAGGGGAGACCAGAGCTACGGGTGGGGGCCCACGATCCCTCTCCCTCCGCACGCGATCCCTCTCCTTGCCAGCACGCAAAGTCCTGAAGAATCCAGACAAACACGAGCCACGTGGGAGCCTCTCTCCTCCCCCCGCCCTCTCCCCGCCGCCTCCCCGTGCTGGACAAGCTGTAGGACACCCGCAGCGACCGGCACAGCCCCTTCCCCTCGCCGGGCCCGCAGCACACGGCGCATGGCGTTGGGCTCCTGCCCATCGTGCGCTCTGCTCGCCCCGGCGCTCCTGCCCAGCTGCAGCCTTCCCGAGGTCGGGGGGGGGCAGGAGGGCGTGGGGGGCTGCGGTGCCCCCCGGGGGCCTCCGGGCAGACCCGGACCGGCGCCACCCCCCTTCCCCGCGGAGCGGCTGCGCAGGGGCCGAGGCATCCCGCGGCTCCTCGTTAGTATAGTGGTGAGTATCCCCGCCTGTCACGCGGGAGACCGGGGTTCGATTCCCCGACGGGGAGAGATGCGCTCGCGCGCGCTTTTTGTTTTCCCGCCATCCTCGGCGCGAGTAGCGCTCGGGCCGGCCGTTGGCCCCCGGGCGGCAAAAGGCGCCGGCCCCAGGCGGCGCGCGCCCTTCAAGGCGCCGGCCCCAGGCGGCGCGCGCCCTTCCGCCCTGCGCGGAGAGGAAAAACGTTCTGCGCCATCTCCCCGTCGGGGAATCGAACCCCGGTCTCCCGCGTGACAGGCGGGGATACTCACCACTATACTAACGAGGAACTGCCTTGGCGCGAGTTTTGGCGGCGCTGCCTTTATGCGCAAAGCCACGCACCGTGTCGGCGGGCAGCGGCGACGGAGGGGTTCCGGCAGAAGGGCAGGAGGGGCCGTCCCCGAGCGGCGGGATGCGGGACCCACGAGCCTGCCTACGGCGGCAATGCTGCGAGAGGCGAGCTCGGCACCACCGGGGGGGGGGGGCGGGAGGCCCTTGCTGCTAGGGGCCAGCAGTGGGTGTGTGGGTGGGGAGAGCTAACGTACTTGCGCGGGAAGGCGGGAAACGAAGCAGTGGCGGAGGAGGGGGGGCCGGCGCGGGGGGCGCGGTTTTAATCGGTGCGGTCGCCGTAGCGGCTGAGAAGGGTCCTCGCCCGCGCCGCCCCAACCGCCCCCGGCCCTCGTCCCTCCGGGGGCGGGGGCCGCCCGTGGTGGGCGAGTTCTAAAGCTCTGCGTGATGGTGCTCAGCAGGACCTCGTGGCGCAACGGTAGCGCGTCTGACTCCAGATCAGAAGGCTGCGTGTTCGAATCACGTCGGGGTCACTTCCTTTTTAACTTTCTGCTGTCGGCTTTCACCGCCTTCATCTCGGAGGAAACGGAGGGACGTTAATTCCCCCCCCAAGCTCAGGGTCTCGTCTGTTTTCTTGAGCCTGAGGGGGAAAGCAGAAGTACGAAACGAGGGCCGTCTGAACAGCGCCAGCGACGAGGCAGCCTGCGGAGAGAAACACAAGAAACGGGTGTTTGGAAAGCATCTGGCTCGCAGATTTCGACGGCGGCGGCGGTTTGGGGGAAGTGCTGGGGCGAAGCAGTGCCGCGAGGGGACAGCAAACGAGGACGCGGCTTTCCCTCCCCGCCGCTGGCACCGCAGCTGCCTGCAGCGCGCGCCGCCCCGCGCCGGGGAGGCGGAGGGCGAGAGGGGCCGGGGCCCGCCCGCCTGCGCGGACGGGGCCCGGGGCCCGGGGCCCGGGGCAGCGCCGCTCCGCCGGCAGCGCGGCGCGGGGTCCTCCGCTGGAGA
Source organism: Aptenodytes patagonicus (assembly GCF_965638725.1). Classification (NCBI taxonomy): domain Eukaryota; kingdom Metazoa; phylum Chordata; class Aves; order Sphenisciformes; family Spheniscidae; genus Aptenodytes; species Aptenodytes patagonicus. Next base: position 53,306,000 of record NC_134949.1, read on the forward strand.
GGAGCGTGCGCGGGGCTGACCGGGAGTCATGGCGCAGGGTTGCCGCCGCGTCAGCGTCACCGTAAAGGCCCCGCTGGATAAAACGGACGCGCCTGTGCCTACGGTGTTGGTGTGTACAGGTCTTCCTAATACCACGCTTAAACACAAAAGGCAAGAACGTGTCAAAGACCTACTCAAGTTTTACAAAGACAGCCCGCTGTGTGGAAATGATGAGAAAAAGTCAGAAGGGTGTATAGAAAGAGTAACTTTAAGTTTTAAATGGGACAGAGGCCCCCAAAACGGCAGGGAGACCCTGATTTCAGTACAGAAGTCCACACGAAAAGGAGTGGAGGTGAAGGCAGGGGAAGCAAGCGGCCCGGACGAGCCCAGAGCTGGGACAGGTGCTGCGTTAAGAACCCTGAAGGGAGCAAAACCCTGCTGGGGAGGGAGAGGGGAGCGGGGTGCCAGGGGAGGTGCTTCAGAGGGTGATGGGTTTAGGCCGTGGAACAGGAGAGTTTTCTCAGAGTAGCCATTTCCACACGCTGAGGTGCCAGAGGCAGAAAGGCACAGTACTTAATTTTGATCGAGATACGAGATAGCGAGACCTAGAAGTAATACTTTAGTGATTTGGATGGACTGGAAAGTTTGACACTTAATGAAATTTAATTAGGAGGGAAACAGAATAGTTTGTCAAGGGCCTGAATTTGAGGGACAGAGAGAAACGTGCCAGAGATACAATTCCAAGTTTGTAAGAGTTGATTATTAGTGTTGTAAACCATGGCAGAAAATTAAGAGAATGCAGGAGTTTTAGAAACCAGACTCAGCAGAGTCATCAAATTATGTGGGTTTTTTTAAGATACTTTGTTTTTACAGGCTAGTATTTGTTCCACATACCCTTAAAACTTTTCAAATACAGAAATTCTGCACTTAAGGTAAGTGCTCTGTTCCAGTGCTTTGCTATCCTTACTGTTACGAAGTGACTATTTGTAGTTTAACCCTGACGTCTCTTTTGCCATAGCTTAAATCCAGTCCTCATGTTATTGCACTGGAGAACAGGTTATTCCCTTTTTATAGGTACTTCTTCCATATTTGAAATTCGTTATGCCTCTCCATAGCTGTTCTAGAGTAATAGACCGCGTTTGCTGGGCCTCTGATTATTTGTATCGCTTGCCTCTGCAGCCTTTCCAAATGAGCTGCATTTTTAGGTGCCCAGAACTGGTCACAGTATTTCAGCTGACTCAGATTTTACCAGGTCTGAATAGAAGAGGAGGACTGCCTCACGTGCTATGCTGACTGGACTTCCATTTATGTGGTTAGTCCTTTTTTTTTTTTTTTTCCTGATGCATAATCTGTTAGATGGATGCATTTGTTACTGGGTGCATAATCTGTTAGATGTTTCCCTGGTCCCACAAAATATCCTGTGTCTCTGCCTTACATCAGAGGGCTGGATGTAAGAAGTGGTGGCAATCTGCTTGCGTTCCTGTACCGCTGCCAAAGCAGGTGCGCTGCTCTAAGCGTTCCAGATTGTTGCCAGACAATATCCCTGGCTTGCAGTAAGGGGTTCATCGAACGACAACACAGAAGATCTATTAGTAGGGGTCGCAGTTTCCAGGGTGTGGTTTCACACTAATATACCTAACGTAACGTTGAGTGCAGGTTGTCACAAAACAGTCTCGCTCTGCCCTGTCCGCCCCTGCCTGCGTGTTTCCCCCGTTCCACTTGGATCACGCCTTGCAATTGTGCGGCAGCAGCTGCTGGCTCCACATGCAGATCTGGCGGCACAACTACTAGATCCAACACAAGGAAAGTGTCAGGAGTGCATGGCCTGGGACAGGATAGAGAGCAGGATCATCCCTTTCAACAACAACCACAACTGCCAATGGTTCGCTTAAATTTTCTGTCAGTTGTTCTTTGGAAGGAGAGCCTACTGTCCCCAAATCAAAATAATCTAGTGACGTTTCAAAACTAAATGAAAGAATTAAATGCGCCTTAGCTATGTGCAAACTCTCCATCTCAATTTCCCATCGGTAGAATGGGCATAATAATTCTCTTCAATCTCACAGCTGTTTTGTCAAGTTGAGTCCATTAATTCTGAGGCACTCGACTACACTGATGGGTATTTGTCTCTCACCAGCATTTCTACAGTAGGTGTGCTTCTGTGCTTTTGTTCCTTTCTAACTTTTAAATACTTCATTTTGTAACCTGGTTAGAGAGTTAAGACTGGTCTCTTAACACAGACTTTTTTTCTTATGAAATTGTTACTAGCTAAATATAGACAATAACTTAAATCCACATAAGGTTCAGAAATCTTGGAGCTGAAGTAATAGCTTATATATGGTAAATATAGCTTCTGCACTATCTCTGTCTGTGTATGATAAAAATAGATATCCAAATAATTCTTGTTTGGAAACGATTCAGTGTGGGAAACTGCCCTGTAAATTGTCCTTTTCATTTCTGTCAGTGTAGTTAAGTAGGAGCTGATACTTCTGTTTTCAGTCCTTGTTGGTACAGGCCTTTGTCTATCACAGTGTCAGCAGTAAGTAGTTTTAAAACGGTTACACCACTCAGTTGTACACATTTCTTTCCCTGCCTGGGGACGGGGTGGTACAGACGACACAGATACAGCAGCATTCCCCAGCGGGTGCCAGTGAGAGCGCAGTCACCTCGCCTGTCCCCCTGGTATAACTACACCCGCTGGCAAATCCAGCAGGAGATGCGATTTTTTCTGTAAGAGAATTGCTCTAGAAGTGATATGCCCCGTTATAGTAAGGCATGCTTTTTTCTTATCGCTTTGCCATTTCTACTTGGATTATGCTTAAAGACATTTCTGATAAGCTAGAGCTGTTAAAAAGCCACCTAAATTAATCAAGAACGTGGAGAAGAAATGGGTAGTTCTAGAAAGTATAGTTACACTGTGCCATAACGATCAGGCAACTGCGTATTTTATTTATAGTAATGCTTTCCAATTTCTGTTGCCTTTCTGGGAGGGAGTATTATTTTCAATGTGAAACTCACTGTGCGCCAAGACTGAATTGATACTTCATATAGGTTTTTTACATTTCCTTTAGCTAAGAAGATTTCCGTATCAGCTCAGTCTACGACAAGGACATGTCTGTAGCACTTCCTTAAATGCCTTTGCCATGAATGGATTTATAGCCTTCATAGTTTTACTTATGAAGTAAATATGTTATGAGGCAAATACTATATGTGAATGCAAATTATACATCTATACTTCATTATGGATTAAATGTTATCCAAACCCTCCGCTGAATTTAGGACACTTTTTTGAACACAGATATAGAAAATTCATTTTTTCAGTGTAGCACAACATGAACTACCTGTCTTATTTTTATGGGTGGCATTAGAAGTCAGGAATCATAAATTTGGGGAACATCAGAGCTAGAAATCTGAGATAATTTAGAAGGCATTCAGTGTTTTCATGTCAAAGAAGACGGTATGACTGAAAATCTCTTTCTCACGCTTAAGGAAAGCTAACAAATTCCAGACATTTGGGAGGGTCCTACAAAGGAAGGATTTTTGGCTTCTACTTTCAGCATATTTCACATTTTTAGGCAAGCTTACAGCAGTTTTTCAGCCACTGAAAATGGCCATAGTCTCACACCATTTGCACTTTTTCCCTAAACTTTCCTTTTGTCACCATTTATACTGACAAGAGGTAAAATGTGACTACCTGTTCCTCAGGTAGAAGCAGGTATTCTGGTCTTTGGAAACCAGAACTTGCTGTTGGGGATAAACATTTAAGTACTGGAATGCTTCACAGAAGGCATGGCAAAAAAACAGTTTTGTACTCCAACCTTTAAGACGTAAATCATCTAATAGGCGTATGGACCACCTCATGGGGTTTTTTCCCCTGTAAAAACATTAGAAAGATCTTTTGAGCTTGTTCATAATGAACTCGTTCCCTTATCCCCTTTGACTGCTGCCTTAGGCTACAAAATGCAAGCTTTCTTTCCTTCAACCGAAACAATAAAGGTGCAGATCCTCAGCTGTATTAAGGTCTGATTGTGGTGACAGTTGCAGGTTTGCAGGTTCCAGTGTTAATCATTATGTATGTGCACATTTTGGCACTTCCTCGTGTTACTTTCCCTGTCTCTACTTTGCCTGGAGAATGCCTGTTGTTCCCAAGGAGCGACAATGAAAAGCGTAGAGCCAGGGAATAAAGGACAGTTTTGTGCCAAGGATTTTTTATGGACTTTGCTTCCCAGAGAACTCTACTGCTCTGAAACAGGGTGACGCTAAAGTGTTACACGATGCTTTTTTAAGCTTTTGTCACTTTGGAAGCAGCTAAAGGTAAGCCAGTAAGAGCCCAGCATCCATGCAAGGGAGTTATGTCAGTGTAACAATGTAACTGAGAAAATCATTCAGGAAAGATAATACATATTTCTATAGTTGGGGAAATAACTCTCAAAACATAAATGGACTGTAAATATGAACTGTAAGTAATGTCAATCTGAGGCTGTGGCTCCACAACCACGGTACTGGATTTTGAACAATTAGCCAAAACATATGATGCTGAGCTTCTGCTGTCTTTATGCTTCTATGCCAGTTTTGCCTGACAGCAAAAAGACAAAAAATACAGATCCAAGATAAAGCCAGTTAATCCATCCATTTGTTACGACCAAAGCTGAACTGGGAGTGTAACTTTGTGGTGATTTACTACTTCATACCGTATTGCTGTTGCATTTTTTATGCTACACTTAATGCATTAAAACCAGACTTACCATCAACGTACTTAGATTCAAAGGTGTAAACTGACTTCAAACTCAACAGTTTTTGTTCCTTCCACTCCTCAGGGTCACTCACAAGAAAAGCGAGCACCAACTGTACTCCATATTGTGAACAGTACAATGAGTTGCAAATGGCGGCTGCACTCCTCTAAGAAGCAGTGTCAGAAAACAAGCTTCAGGCCTAAAGTATAGTGTCATTATTGTCTGTGGGGATGTTAGATGGTGCCTGCACCAGTTTTTTAGATTGCATTTCCGCTGTTAACTTTGGTTAAAATTTCCCAGACCCAGTTCCCCCTTATACTGCTTTAGAACATTTTTTACTTGATACGAATGGAGGTTGTTAGTTTCCGCATTAGTACGATAGCGGAAGAATCTCCCTGCTGCTGCCCTTCTGACATACGCTGTGTCTGTCTGCAACTGGTTTCCTATCCAAATAAGATGTGAATTCTTAAAGGTGGGGGAAGGATCTGTTTTCCAAGGCACCCAGAGGCTTTTCAAGGTGAAACATACTATCTACACTTTAAATTATTACTATCAAATTTGGAAAGGAATTCAATTTCCTTTAAACATTCCCAAAACACTTGTCGTGATACCCATGTTCCAGGAAAGAGTTTGGGCAAGATATGCTGAAAAATAAACAGAACCATCTAATTTGTTCTATTTGGGCTTACAAGTGGTAGTCAATCCACATTGGTATATGAATATTTGCTTTGTATGCGTATGCTATCAATGGAAGGAAGACGTTTCTACCCACCGTTCAGCCTCATTGTCTAACAAACTGAACAGCTAAAGTATATACAGCACCAAGAACCAAATACTTTCAGATATAAATTATAATGAACTGCAGATGATGGCCACCTCGTATCACTACTTGCACTACAAGATAAATTAAATTCCCCAAGCTAAGCTTCTCCCGTGCATTAATTAATTTGTCACACCACACCAATTCCTCAGTTGGAAGCATCAGGCTTCTTGTGGGTGGGTCCTTGATTTGCCTCGAAATTACCTTCCACAAAAATAACCCTTAACACCTTCATCAAGCTGTTACTGTGGTAATGGCTAGGTAAACAGGAATGACAGCCACCATATTTAGTGATGGAGCAAATCAAAACAGAGGAAATTCTTTGCCTCAACAGCAGTTTAAAACTCTTTTTGGAACATGAAGAGGAGCGGGTGCAAACACTAACAGTCCTGTTTCATGTCCATGATTGGTGGGCAAATTAAAATATTCACATTTCAACTCATATCTCTGATACTGTAACACAGTTCTCAAAAGCATAGGATAAATAGTCCGATCTATATATTAAACTGTTCCCATCACAAAATACAGGAAAATTTAGAGCAGTGTATGTTCCCAGCAAGCAGCGGGTAGACAGAGAGAGATTTAACTCGCTTGTTTAAAGACCGTGCCATCTTAAACTCAGTCGTATTTCCCCAGCAGGGACACACTTGTGAAATTTTTGAAGTCAGCTCAATAAAACGACTATGCGCCTTTCAAATTTTGCAATACTATAGAAGCGATTCAATTTTTTTTAACATGTAAGTCATCACACCGGCAGCAGTTACTCTAACAGATTAGCTACCAATTTCCCGGCTGGATTTCTTCTGAAGCCCGATAGCTAACTTGTTACGTGAAGCTAAGCACTTGGCTGGCGATAGCCGCAAGTTCGGTTACCCGGGGAGAAAACTCCTGTGAGTGTATTCGCGAGGCAGTCGCCTCAGCAAACTTAAGAAAAGCCCACGGCAAGCTCTGCGAGCTGATCGCGCCAGGGAAGCCGGTGCCTGAGGAGCAGCGGCGGGGACAGAGCCGGTGGCAGATATCACAGCAGGTCGCAGGGACCACAGCAGGTTACAGGGATCTCCTTAACCGCCGCCGCCTCACGACAGGCGCCGCGCCGGGCCTGAACCGCCACCCCAGTGGGGTGCTCCCGCCCCTTCTCCCGCCGGAGGAAAACAGCCTGCCGCTTCCTCATCGCTAGGACGGGCGGCGGGGAGACCGCGAGAAGACCCTGGCGGTGGCGGTAGCGCTAAAGGGAGAAGCGCTGTTGCGAGAGGCCGCCGCCTGAGGCAGCGCCCCCTCCCGCCCCCCCGCGCGAGCGCCGCCCCCCTCGCCTCTCCCGCCTGAGCCGAATTTAAACTGCGTTACTCTCCCTCGCGCAAAGCACTAACGCTAGTGGGTCCCGCGCGCCGCTCCCCTTTTCCGCCCGGCAGCCAATAGTAGGGCCGCTTCGTTCTCTTCTCCGCCAATCGGGGCGCGGTTTGTTGCTGACTGGGAGAAGCGCTCGGTGTGCGCGCCCGCCCGCTGTGGAGCTGGGTCCCTGGCGCGGGGCAGGCGAGTCCTCCCCATCCCCCGCCCCTTCTCCCCGCGCTTTGTTGGTGCCTCTCCCGGGAGGGCGGCGGCGGCCGGCGGCGATGCCCGAGTTCCTGGCGGATCCGTCGGTGCTGACCAAAGAGAAGCTGAAGAGCGAGCTGATCGCTAACAATGTGAGCCTGCCGGGCGGCGAGCAGCGCAAGGACGTGTATGTGCAGCTCTACCTGCAGCACCTCACCGCCCGCAACCCGCCCGCCGCCGCGCAGCCCGACTTCTCCAGCGACGAGGAGCGGGAGCCCACGCCTCTCGGTGCCAGGAACCGCGGCGCTGCCGCCGGGCGGGTGAGTACCGCCGTCCCTCTCCCGCGCCAGGATCCTGGCTCCCGCCCGCGCTCCCTCGGCTTCCCGGCGGCCTCGGGCCCGCTTTCCCGCCCGAATGGGTCCGTCCGACCCCGGCCGCCGGCCGCGGCGCGGAGACCGGCGTGAGGCGCCGCGGCTCCCCGCACCTCCTCCCGCGTGGGGCCGGGGACGGCTCCGCCTCGCCTTACTTGAGGCGCGGCCCGGCTCGGCTCGGCTGAGGGCGCGATCTTGCCCGGCGGGGACGGTCCCTCTCGCCTGGGGCAGAGGGGCAGGGGCGCGCTGCCAGGCGTCCGCCCCGGGAGGCGAACTGGGACCCGCGGTGTCGGCGCTGGGCAGCCGCCGGCTTCGCCTCCAGGTCGCGTCCCGCGTGTGCGCTTCTCGGTGGCGGCGGCTCCGGAGCGGCTCGTCCGCGGGGCGCGCCGGGCGGGGGGGCCCCTCCAGCAGGGGAGGGGCCGCGCGATCGCGTGTGGAGCGTGAGACATCCCCCTCCGACTGTAAGCTGGGAAGCCTTTACTTTGACTTGGCGGGCGGTCTCGTAAGTAAAATACTTAGGAGTTGGAGGAATAAAGCAAGAGAAACCCTGCACGAGGCTGCAACTTTGGAAAGAAGACTCCCATCAGCTGTCTCAGCTGTGCTGAAGCAGCGCTACTCTGTGTAAATACCTCCAGATGAAAGGATGAAGCTGTGAAGGAACAGCGTGTTTGTTTTGTTTAACGAAGTGGACTGATTAGTGTTAAGAGGGTCTGCTTAATGTAGCTGTTTCTCTCATACCTCTAAGCACATGTTTTACAGTAGAGTGCCTCTGCTGCGTGTTCAGTTGGTCCACTGTTACTTGCTTTCTTACACATACTTTCTTTTATCATGTAAGGAAATGGGGGGGAGCTGATGCCACTTGGAATTTTTCCCTTTCGGAAAATGTGATTTCCTTTTTCATTTTTAATAAGTGGTCTGTAAATTTGCGTATATTGAGAAAGCAATCTTTTCATTCGTAATTCTAAGCTGTCTGGTCTCGTGTAAAGGCTTGTACAATGATCGCCAGCTACTGGAGTTGTAATGTGTGTGATATTACAAGTATTTAATGATAGTATCTGAAATACTATCTTTAAAAGCTCACTTGTAAAGAGAGTGCGGAGAAGAGGATTCCTCTGAAGGTCTTTAATACTTTGATCTTTAAAAAAACGCAACAAAGAGTTCTTGAATTAAGAAGTTGAAAACTGCAAGTAAAAGAGGAAGAGATTTCTAACCAAATTATTTACCTCTTTTTAACGTCTAATTCAAATACTTAACTGGCATTCACTAGAGAAACTTTACAGTGAACTAGACACTTCTCTGACTTATAATGGTCTGCCTGTAGCATTCGTAAAGTGCTTTTGAGTAAAACAGGATGAGCTTGAATCTGACGTGTTTCACGCTTGTAGGAGAGGGAAAGTCTGCTGAAGTTCCTAGATCTGATTTTTCCTTTCCCTTCCCCAGTGCTTAAGCTTAAACAATTATGGGTGACTCTTTTGATGTTTACAGAATGGGTGGTACTGTTACGCTTTTGTTAACAATGTCTGGAAGGCTCTGGGCTATTTCTGCTAGTCCTGTATGTTAATACCAGGGCAGTGTATCATCATAACTTCCAAAACTTGAGCGAATATTCTAGTGACAGGTGCTTGGACTTGGGTCTGTCATGCTTCTCCCCCCATCCCCACCCCACCTCCACCCCACCCCACCCACCCCACCCAGCCCCCCCCCCCCCCCCCCCCCCCCCAAAAAAAAAAAAGCTCGGTTGACTTGTATGCTTGTTGTCTGCTTAGTACAGCTTAGGTAGTTCTGAAACTGCTTGTAGCTTGAGTTGCTGTTGTCCCTGTTAGTGTCTTCTGGCATAAGGGTGCTTGTCTGATCTGCTCTCCTTCCAAAAGAGTAATGCACAGGTCTCCAGAGTGACTTGCCACCAAAACAGTTGGAAAGGAGAGGCAGAGTGAAGGAAGTCTGACGTCCAGAGGAGTGGGATTCTGGTATGGAAACAAAGCGAAATATCTTGGTAAGATTAAGAGGTGGTAGGAGGGAAAGCACTCAAACCTCTGAAAGAGAAGAAACTAGAAATAAGGGGCAAAGGGAGGAAGCTGGGACTGCAAGGCATTAGGTAAAGGAGGAATAAAATAAAGGAATCCCGTATTTCCTGTAAGTCACTTTGTAGGCTCCGGAAACAAAGGTGGATTCAGCAACCTCTGTCTTTTACTCCTCTGTGTAACTTCATTGTTTTATCTTAAGTATTTCTTTTATGTGTGTGTTTAAAAGGACCAGAAAACAATTTGCACTGGGTGAATAAAAGTACTTTATAACATGTACTGGTGTAATAACATGGGTCTTTTCTGTTGTTGGGTGGAGATCTGAGTAACAAAATTGCAATGCTTTATTAATTCTGTTTTAATGTATATTACAGGTCTTAGAAATTGTAGTATTAGTTTGTGTACACTGGGGGGGTGTAAACCAGCCTGTTTCAAACTGTTAGGCAATCAACTGCTTAATGTTTCTAGAACACCAAAATACCTTACTATATTACAAAGGTATCTTCTATGGGATTAAAAAATTTGGACTGCTTTATTTTGTGTTCCCTGTATCACTCTAAAAACTTGAATACTGCTTAACTTGAAAATTGCAAAAAGTCTCTTCAATCCAGGTGACTCAGTCAAGGCTAGTATTAACTTGTAAAAACATTTGAAAGAGCACTTAAATAGGTTTGCATTTTGGAGGGTTCTGTCCCACTGTGCTTTCTGCTATTCCTTTTTTTTTTTTATATAGCTTAATATGATACGAGCCTTTAAAAAAAACCAACACATTTTGGGGGGAATGATTTGGGAATGAAGACTCACTCCCACTGCTGGGATGAATGAATGCATGCTGGATGCATAGAGGGAGAGGTAGAAAAGGGCCAGAATCACTCTTGGAGCAAAGAAATGGGTACTTGTGAATAGAGAAGAGCAACACAAGTGAGAGGTGTAATCTCCTTCTTAAGTTTGTGCTTGTTCGTTAGCAGTACCGACACAACAGTTGTGAGTGCTTAACTTTTTTGTGTGCCTGCCTGCTGAAGTCCAAATGCCCTCAGTGAGCAATCGTCTCGGTTGCTCAAGTCCTCTGAAAGGATCGGGATCACAGTCAAAAAGCAGTCTGCCCTTACTTTATGGGCATAGGCTATCAAAGATGTACAAAATGTATAGTTTAATATGGCTTTTAGCGTGAAAAATTGATTGTAATCGGGATACCACGTCGGCCTGAATGAAGGTGGTCCCGACTTGTCAGTCACTGGAGGGATTTTGCTGGTCACTGAGCGCCCGTCCCACTCTGGGTCCGCTGCACTTCCCTTTAGTAAGTGCAAAGAGTTATAACCCTCTCTCAGCCTGCAGCCGGTGGGAGTTAGAGCGCTTGTGTCTGCGTAGAGGTGGCCGGGGCTTGGAGCAGCGCGGGAGAGCGGGTACGGCCCTGCTGCCGGGGTGAGGGGCAGGGCTGCCGGCGGGGCGGGCAGGGCTGGCCGCCAGGGGGCGCTCCGGAGCAGCCTCCCCGCGGAGGCTCTGCTGCCTCGGCACCCTCGGGGGGGGGGGCGGGTACGGTTGGGGGTCTCGATTTGGGGGGGAAGACTGGCGGGTACTCCTGTTGTGTTTGAATCGGTACTTTACTCCATCCGTCAGCTGACTTACGGATGCTGAAGGGGAGGGAGAGCAGTGTTTTTCTTAAAATGGGTATGAGAAACAAGTTCAAAGGAGTATACGCTGAATATCCATGTCGCAGTCATTGAAAAGGCAGAAAAGCTAAACCAGGTCTCTTGATACTGACAGTTAATGTTTTGACATTGCTGTAGTCATTAGTAATTATAAACTGTCTACACTGTCATTTTAGTGTTCTTTTTTCTAAGTTCTGGGCATTTGATAATGCATTTAGGTGCACATTTGCTATTGATAAAAGCTGTGCAGCAATGAGACAAAACCCCATAGTTTTAATTCTACTACAAATTATGTCTTTTAAATCCATCACTCTTCCAGCACAGCTCTATCAATACTACATCCAACCTATACATCTCTCAGAACAAATAAAAACCTTAATGTGCTAGTGATGTAAAGTTGATGTATTGTGAGACAAGTCTCATGCATCCATAGTGATGCTGCTGCTGTTTCATTTATATTCATGTGGGTTTATTTTGACCTGTCTCTTATTCTGATACAGGAGTGAACATACAGATGATTAAGATGCATGTATGAGCAGATCAAAACTTACAGGGGTTTTGTTCTGACCGCATTGTTTTCAGGCCCTGAAACCATCATGCTTTGGAACAGCAAACTCTTTAGGTAGTTAGCAGTTTTTTGGCACCTAAAGTTAAAAACTAAACTATTTTACTGTAGTAAGATCTTGTCTCCCCTCAGTGAAACTCAGACAGCATTTTTATGCTTTGTAATTTGATGCAGCAAAACCCCCTCCTATTGCATGAAGTGCAGTCTGCTTTGTAGAAGATGACTTCAAATACTGTCAAATACATAAAATTCACTAAATCAAAGTAAGATTAAATGTTAGTGAAATTTTTTTTAAAAGAGCTTTCCTGTGAAATATTTGAAAGTATCATTTTAAATATGGCCAATTCTCTAGATGTAATACTTTTTTTTTTTTTTTTTTGGGGGGGGGGGAGGGCTCATTTGGCTATATACTCTTACCAGGAGAGGAAAAGCTTTTAAAATCATGCTTGTTTGGGTCTCAGTCAGATAATATTGTCTGGAGGAGCCAGCTTCTCAAGCTCAAAAACATTAGTAGAGCAACTTTTTTTTTTTTTTTTTTTTTTTTTTTCCCTAAGCCTGTTTAGCATAGTGGTATGTGAGGACAGTGGCTGGTATGTGAGACACCTTTTCGCTGTAGGGGGAACCATCTGCATCTGGATGCTCCTGGTCCTGGTTAGTTATGGGCTGAATATCAGGACAGATAGCTCAAAGGAAAAATAAGTATGAAATGGCATTTTTGCCTCTTTAGGAACATTGTTTTAAAGCACATACCAAAAATATCATCTTGACACTGTTGCCAAACAGGAGCTGTTCAGAGCGCAGAATGTGTAGGTTTTTATGACTTAGCTTATTGGTGCATTTCATGTCCTGGAAGAATCTCTTAAAACACCGAGTGATATTTTTTACCTTTAAAGTCGTAATTTGAAAAAAATCAGTCAGATGTATCCTCACTTCTGTTAATGAAGGTATAATGAGAGCATCTGGACCTGAAGGGCCTGTTTGAAATGTGTCCTTTGAACACCTATAACCTAACTTCTATAACCTTTGAAAGGTTATAGGAGAGACCTATTTGGTAAAGATGTTTTTTGTTTTAATGAAGTAGCCAAGTAAATTAAGAGCTAGTTTCAGCTCTCTATGGTCAGAATGGTGTGGTAGCGATAATATCTGTAGCTGAGGTAACTGTATGGTTTCAACCCCTTCCCTGTTGGAAAAGGGAAGGTAATAGTAAAACTGGTAGTTTATGAAGATCAGGAGTGTGGAAGGTGAAACTGCATGCCCGGATAGGTAAGAAAATGTAAAGCATATATGCTACCCAGTGAAGGAAGAGAATCTATTCAGTGTTTCCTGTGTGGCTGTATCTCTTAATTATGATGTGCTGTACAAATGTGACCCAGAATACAGATTAACACCTTTGGGGCCTTTTAAATGGCACTCATCTGCTATCTGAGTGACAGCTGTGGGCAGTAGGGGTGAGGTGGCTGAGTAATTCCCGCTGCAGTGAGGTCCTGCCATGCTGTTTGGCACCTTCAGACTTTCTGCAGTTCTAGACTCATGAACTAGGGAGACATGCTTGTTAGAGTGCTGGTGTAATAACAGCGGTTATATTTAAATAAAATAATCCTGTTGAAGTAATTTTTGTCTAGCAGTGCATGTCAGTTGTTCAGCAGGGGCACATACACAAGCCAGATCTCCAGGTCAGCATTCAGTTGATTGAGCCGTGAGACCATCTGTTAGTCTGGTTTCTTGAGTTGTTTTTTGTTGTGAATTTTTACTTTCACTTAGGTTCTCTGGAAACAACTCTTCATTATGCAGCATTCATCTGTTTTCAGAGTGGGTACATTCCCTTCACTGACTAACATGGAATTTAGTGTCTGGGGGGAGGAGGGGGTGGAAGGGCTAAGTAGTCCCTAATCTTATAATTTAGGACTGTTACCATACATAGGCTTGGAAATTCTAAGTCTGGCATTTACTAACTAAGGTTAAAAGGTAGAGAATTCTTAAAGTTGAGTGTATCAGTATCTCTGAATTACTGCTGCATAATTTCCTTTCCATTGTTTATTTTTTCTGTCCTGTAGCTTTTGGTAAATATCGTCTTGAGGTGTTTGAGGTTAAAAAGTTCAGTAGGACTTGGTTTTCAAAAAAACCTAAACCTCTACTGCAGGAAATGTTTTTGGTAGAATAAAAAGTGCAAGAGGAAGAGAGACCTCTGTATTTCATAGTCTGTCTATTATTGAGACTTGTCATGTGCAGTTCCTTATCTTCTCCTCCCCTAAGAGAAATACAGTTACTTGTTACCAGAGAGGACGCTGTACAAACTGGAGAATTAAAGAGTGTTCTGTTGGTGTGATTTGGGCTTTCTTAGCCTGTCTTAACCTCATTCAGAGAAATAGTAAAGAAGCCCTGAGCCTTTCTGCTTCTAGTGATGAAGCTGCACCTGTCTGGGATTAGAGTCCTTGAATATCCTAATGTAGGTGCCATTTAACTTGAGATTTGAAAATGCTTCTCTTGGTGGTGTCTCATAGTTGTCTGTTATATTATTTAAGATGTTACTTATGCTTGCGTTTGGAGTAGTGCTAGAACTAGTAAAGGTAGCCATAAGGTTTGTCTGAAACTAGTCTGTGGCTGTTGGATTTCTATTCAGCAGAAATGACAAAGATGAGGTACGGGATAGCTTCCACGCCTGAATTCTTATCACTTGCATTTTTGTCTCCTCTCATTCGTGAAAGAAGGTGAAAGCTTTTTGCTGTGGAGAGGTGACACTCTGAGAAGGTGAACTTCTCTTATGCTCTTGTTTTCCTGTGGCCCTAGAACTGAGAATGCTGTGTGGGATCCCCATGCTTATAGTTCACTTCAGTACTTGTTTGAAGGGTTGAGTCCTAGTTAATCTGAAACTGAGCCTGACAGATACCACTACCAAATTGGCAGTATCTGTCACACTCTTTGGTGTGAACAACTCTCTGAAGTATGCAAATCCTCTTCCATCTTCTGTTTTCTAGAGAATGGCAATGACTAGAAATATTTTTTTAATGGTGCTAGCTCTGGATGGAATTAGAAGGTCTTCAGATAAGGATTTATTGGTCTGGATGTAGCTTGCAAGAATATTTACATTACACTCAAGTGGTCAGCTGCACTGCCTTACTTCAGCAAATCCTGGAGTTTGCCACAGTTTCATTTTATGCACTTCACCTCTGCACCACAGTAAGACAACTTTAATTTTACTAATAGTCACCAGACCAGGAAATGTGGGTGTGGGTTTTTTTTTGTTTTGATTTGCAAATATAAATTTTAAAGCTAGCTCTTTTGATCTGTCTCACAGGGTAGTCCCATGGATAAGTTGTGATGATGCACAGAAAGTGCAGTGGTGCTTTATACTATAATAGGAGTGGTAATTAAAGCTAATGTTGTTGCTGAGGTTAATGCTGCCATACCACAGCCAAGGTACAAGAGAAATTCTTCTTTCCTGCCTTATGCTTCTAGGGACTGATCTTATGGTCCAGTGAGTAGTTAAATAGCAGCTTTCTACTTGTATGAGTGAAGTCATTTGCTTCTGCTTTAAGGAGAATAGGTATTCAAAAGTAAAAGTTGACCTCACTGAACACAAGGTAATCAATGCATCTGGCCATATTATTGAAGATGACAGATATAGGTATTCAAAAGTAAAAGTTGACCTCACTGAACACAAGGTAATCAATGCATCTGGCCATATTATTGAAGATGACAGATTACCTTCAACTTTTCATCCCCTCCCTGCCCTTTTGCTGAAACTGACTATTCTGATGGTCTCAATGTGTGGTAATACTCCAGGAAAAAGTGAAATGGTATTTGGAAGAAAAAAAAATACCAAAGATACTATGAGATATGTGAGTCTACTTGCATTAGAGGACTGTGTTACTCATTAGTTGCAGTTAGATTTCTGGTAGTTAAGATTTTGGTAAAATGTCTAGTGGAATGCTGAGTAGTTCTTCTGGTATATATTGTTATAGTTTCTTCTGTGGCCTCTAAGTGATACAAAGGCAGAGATACATTAAATTAAGTTTCCGGTTTCTTTAAAGTGCCATTGGAATGTTGATTTCCTGCACCATGGTAGTTGTTTTCTTCTGAAATATGAAAGCAGCATCTTGGTTATCTGCTTGGTGATGCATGCAAACACCAAAGCTGTCAATAGTCTAAACAGATCCCAACAAGAAAACCCAGCATGTGTTTTGGAACTCTTTTCCACTGTTTGGACAGTTCAGTAGTCCAGAAAAAAATGCACTGAATATAAAGTTCTTGTTAATGTGATACTTAACTTGAAACAGTGTTATGACCAACACATTCAAAAGTAAATACAAGCCTCCTATAGCTGCAGGTTGTTGTTTTCTGTGTACTAGATAAGTAGGCTCAGTTGATTCACAAACTGATTAGATTTTTATGTGATAAAGGAATGGAATGATTGATAAAATGAGTGGTAAATCTGTCATTAGTCAAATCTGCCACTTTAGTGATCCTATCCTTTCTTCAGACTGCTCGGAGTCTATTTCTTAGAATTAAGAAACAGCATGAGTTCTTGGAGATTCTGTTGCTTTTCAACAGCTGATTTTAAGTTCTTCATGCTGGGTTTTTCACAATCCAGGAGTTAGAGGAAAATCTAATTTAATTAGGGAGTCAGTTATATTTGAGAAATCCTCATACAGTCCCTCTATGGCTTTTAAATATCTTGAGGCAAGACCAAGCTTGCCTGCAAACCAATATTGAACTGGCATTAATAGCTAGCTAGATACTGTTGACTCATGTCAGTCATCTTAGTGCTATCTTACTAAAGACAATAAGAAAAAAAACCTCTTAATTGTGCCTGAGTGTTATAGCATACTTGTATTTGGAATTCTAGTCTTTGGTAAGTACCAGAAAACCCAGATAGGCCCTCTGGGCAACCAAGTTGAGAAACATGTTAAGTGTAGAAGTTGTATCTGTTTATATCCTACAACTTTGAGATACAAATATGACTTATTTCAAAGCAGTATCAAGGTCTTTCTTAGTTGAGAGCAAGCAGATCCTAAGCATATTTTTTCTGTCTTACCTTCTCACTCTCTTGCAGATCTTGGAGCTTGAAATGCCTATTGTAGTAACAAAGGCTTCCCAAGTTGAACAAATGTTATGATCACTCTGTTTGGATATAGCGGAAACTGCTAATTTGGGAGTAGTGTCTTGGCAGATTATTTTGATAACCATCTGTATGTGGTAGTGGTGTGTTGCCAACTGTTCAAGTAGTGTTGCCAGAGTTGGGTTTAGGATTTGTTAGAGTTACAGTAGCAGCGGCCTGAGCAGACAGGCAGGATTTTGAAAATGTAAGGGTGTTTCCGGTTTTGCCTTTCCTGCACTCCCTTTGTAACATCATGTAATCTTACAGAGAACACCAGGATAAGTAGGAATGGGGGTTTTGGGAACTTGGTTCAGAGAGCGTGGGTACTGAAGAACTTGTTCCATGTCATTAGAGGAAGAAGTATTGACCTACTAGGTAGAAGAATAATGTGAAGAAATGCCAATGGAACCTACATATTTGTAGCTTAGAGTAGTGATGGTGGAACAGCTAGAAGCTTACCTCTCCAGTGATAGGCAAGAAATCCTCTCCTGTTTTATACTTGAACTTCAAATTAAAACACAGGATCAGAATAATGAGCAAGATTTTTTTTTTTAAATATAGAGGAGGCTTGTAATGGGTATTTCCTTATGTAAGTAGGAAACTTGTGCATGTTTGTTTAGTAGTTGTAAATGTTTGAAGTGTTTCACATAGGCCTTACTGTGGGAGGGATGGGGACAATATAATTACTTTTCTCGTTTTGTACGTTTAGGACTCGCATATCTTCCTGTTCCCTTAGAAGAAAAAGATTGTTCTGTATTAACTGGAAATGCTGTCTCTTGTTTATTCCTTGCACACTCACAGAAGGCCACGAAGAAAACTGACAAACCCAGGCCAGAGGAGAAGGATGACCTAGATGTAACAGAGATGAGTAATGAAGATCTTCAAGAGCAACTTGTGAAATATGGACTAAATCCTGGCCCGATTGTAGGTAGGTCAACTGGACTAGCAAATATTCATCCGTTCAACATATTTCTCACTGAACCTCAGTTCTGAGTACTCTAAGCTTCTCTGATACAGTTGCTTATTATGTTTGGTACCAATACTGTTACAATCCTACTTCCCACTTAAGATGTTTTCATTGAACTATTTACATTGAGAAGACTCAAAGCATTGCAGTGTAGGCGAGTCCACAGTTTGTTCCTCTTGTGTTCTAGGCCAGCTGGAGATGTTTCAACTTCTGTTTTGAAGCTGTGTAACTGTTAGTTAAAGTTCAGTGCTGGGGTAATTAGGTCTTCTGATACAGAGGTTGAGATCTGGGGCCTGCTTAAATAGAAAATACATCTTACATAATAAGCTAATAGCATTGAGAGCAGAATGAGAACATGGAACTTCCCCTTCCCTAGAGCATTTCCTACTCACTGCATTGTGCAGTAATGTTTTCCTTTGCTAATTTTTTTTCTGGCCTGTCCTGGTTTTGGCTGGGATATAAACCAGGACCCAGCCCCTTGAACCTAGTGTTTTATCCTGCATGCTAACCTACATCAGGAGAAGTCCTGACCCCAGCTTAATCTCCTGCCTTGGGCACTCATGTGTGATGTGTAATCAAAGCTCCTTGCCTTTCAGATTGTGCACTAGCCTAATGGCAAGGGACTTTGATTTCACAGCTCTTCAAAAAAATATGGTCGCCTGTAGTGTGCTGAGCCTTCTGTGGAATGTTCTTGAAATCCTGGGTGGATAGAAGTGTCAGTGATAGAACCTGGAGTCCTGTGTCTATTTAAAGTCTTATGCATAGTATTTTCCATTAGCTGTTTCTGTATGCCTTCCCATTCAACCTATTCTTCTTGGATAGTGCTCAAGTCTTCTGAAAAATTCAAGTACCAATGCAGTTCACTGGAAAGATGTTCAAATTTGGTCTAAGTTTGGCCTTAGTTCTTACAGGGTATGGATTCTGTTTCTTGTGAGAGTCTGCCACTTCTTTTTGAGGGTGGCTTCCTCTTACCTGAAATCTTCTAAGGTTAGAGTTTTCTGCAGCTAACAGCTCAGGCACCAGTCACCTCTGCAGATTTTTGCCAGCACAGTCCCGACATGGAAGTATGTGCTAGACTTGATACCTTTTAAACAGCTGTCCTCTTAGATCAAGTGTGCCAGCCTGATGGCTAGATGCAGCAAACAGAAGTTCTGTTGTTGCTGCTTACTTGCAACACCTCTGATGCTTATTGGAATGAATTTGCCAACAGGGCAAAGGTTAAACTAAGTGGGAAGGGGTGCTAATTCCAGGGTGAAGGGATTAAGAGGATAATGGTGGAATCTGCATGGAAACTGTTGCCCTTGCAATATCAGTCTCACTACATTTTTTTGTGACGGCATAACTCCTTGTGTATTGCAGCACATGAAACAAAACATCTAAGAAGCTGGTAAGTTCCCTTTCCATAGAGAAATGCTTGTAACTTTCAGTGTACTAACAGGTCTAAGTCTATCTTAAGAATTCCCTTAAACCAAAAAGTTAGAAGCCTTAGACATAGTTATATACCTAGAGGTATATGCTTTGGGCCATACAGATAGATTAAAAATAAAAAAACATGCGTTCAGAGATTCCCAAGGAATATATAACAGGCAAGTTCTAGCAATCAAGTCAGGAAAGATGAAAACTGTATCTTTAGCTTGTATCCTTCCTTGTTATAGCTACTACTAGGAAACTTTATGAGAAAAAACTGTTGAAACTGATGGAGCAAGGTCCAGAACTGAAGGCACCTGTGCCTCTCCCAGCAATTTCTTCAACTGCTGAGAACACCAGACAGAATGGAAGTAATGATTCTGACCAGTACAGTGACAATGAAGAAGGTAAGACTTAAGTGGAACTTGCATGTGAACTATTCAAATTATACATCAGCAATACTTGCAGTAGAAGAAATATCTAAGGAGGGCATGATCTTGCTGTTAGGTGAGGCTTTAAGATACTGCTGTAGACCATGTGAGTCATGTACTTGATCATGCAGTACTAGTACAGTTATCCAGGTGCCTGTTCTGGGAAAAGAAACTTTTTGCTACTAAACTGTTTCCTTTTGTCCATTTTCCCCAGATTGGAGCCTGTAAATCTGATAGGTAGGAGAACTGCGTATGAAGTGTTCAGTGCTGTTTGCACTTCATCTTTAAGTGCAAGCGCAATTTTGTCTTACGGTGCTTACTGTAGTTATCTTTGCTATGGGATAGTGTATGAATGTTTGTTTAATAAACTGCTGTACTTTTTTAATATTGTTTAATGTCTCATGTATGACTCAATCCCTCTTATGCTCTGTTCCTTACGGACTTAGTTTGGGGTGGGTTGATTGATTGGTCTTGGGTGTGGTTTTTGCAGTTTTAATATCAAGTTTATATCCAAAAAGTGTAGGAGTGGGGGAAGTGGAACCTAAAACACACCGTCATACATCTTACAAAAAGTAAAAAAAGTGTAGGCTTTGAAGAGTGTCTTGAATGGAATGTTAGAATATGCTTATTTTGTGTGGTTTGGTTTTGGGGGTGGGGTGGTTTGTTTTTTTTTTTTTTACAGGAACTTCCATGGAGACAGGACAGAAAGGGTTGAAATACAAGTAGGAACTCGATGGATCTCCCTTGCATATTTGGGCTTTTTTTTGAACTTTAATCTCTTGCACTTTCAGGCGGGGAGGGGGATGTTAGATTTATTTAGTTATTTCGTTATTTATTTTTAGGACAGCCAAGAGCCCAGTCACAACTGACAGCTATCTCCTTATACTTACATATGCTTCATCTAATTACCAAACTGTTCAAACACTGGGGGGGGGGACCAAAACCAAACACATCCCACCCCCCCAGCAAAAAAAAGTTTTCTATAAATAAACTCTAAATATGTTGGTATAATGCTATTAGAATTTTAGAAAGGGGTTGGAAATAATACATCCTCTTACTGGTAAAATGACTGCTAACCACTCACCCTTCTTCTGCATCAAAAAGGAGTTTTATATAAAAGGATCTATTTTAAAGGAAATGAAACTAACAGCCTAAACAATGTTGAAAAGCTTCAATACCCTTACTACAATCAGTAGTATAATGGTACTTTGGTTAAAGTAATTGCAACTTGATACCAGTTTCTAAATGGAACTGCTGGATTGGTCAAAGCTTATCTGAAATGTAGGGGTTTTAGGACAAAACTGAAATACTAGGGTCAGTGTTTTAAAATAATTTTTAAGGTTATTGTTCAAAAGTCTTTGTTCTTCTACATTCAATGGAGAAACTTGCCTGTATCTTGCAACTTTTTAAGAAAATGGTAACTCATAACAGAGTTATGTTGCCTCTTAAAATGAATTTTTATTAAAATACAATTGGTTTAAACTAGTACAACAACCAGTAGTATTATAGAAACTAGTTATATTAAAACTGGTTACAGATCCGAAGACTGAGCTGAGGCTTGAGAAGAGAGAACCATTGAAAGCCAGGACAAAGACTCCAGTAGCACTCAAACAAAGAAGAGTTGTTGAACACAACCAGGTATGTTTAATTTAGTGGCATCTGGAATGGCTACTAACTGCAGGTGATGTGCTCACTAAATACCTTACTACTTCTAACATAATCACATTTGACTAATTGAGCTATGCTAGTTTTTTAAAAGTTCTTTCAGAAAGCCTGTACTAATACAGCATGAAAGTCTTGTGAATTAACTATAGCTGCTGGTTTTAGCCTGTCTGATAACATTTAAAATTATGGTCTGCTAAAAGCTGTTTGTCTGACTTGCCAGCTGCTGTAGCACCTACTAGAGAGAAATAATAGGCAACCTTAACATGTTTAGTTTTGGAAACCTGACAGGTTTTTAAGTCAGATGGGCTGATATCATCCTGTTGGATGTTTGTAAACAACTTGATTCAATAAAAGAAGCTGTTTCTTAAAAAAAAAAAAAAAAAAAAAGTTTAGAAAACGGTTGGGGTTTTTTTGTTTGTTTTTTTTGGAAATGTTTTTAAATACATATACATCATATTTCTATCTGGTTTGATATCTATAGATGCATGTATGCATTTAAATACATGTGTAATGACTGTGATTTAAATACAATACATGAAGTAATGTTCTTCTGTATATGCCTATATTTATATATATAGAACTGTGTGTGTACACACATGCACTAGCTATTCATATAATATTTTTTCCTCAACTATGCTTGTAGCAGCAGTACTAGAGCAGACATTAATTTGTTGGAAAGCTTCTCTTAAGAAGAAAAATAATAAATAACAAGTTTAAATCTCGCTGTATGTACCACTTGTCCTTTACCTTTAAATAATACTAGTTCTGTTGTCTCGGTGAAAGAGGGATTTTACAGAAGCACCTCAGGTTTTCACACTGCTGGCTGAATACTGGATTCAGTAGTTGGTGGCTGATCCGTCCTTGTGATGTGACAGTGTCACTAAATACCCTGTTCCCCAGCTTAAGTTACTTAAGATCTTTACAGTGTTATTCATCTGACCAAGAAGTAGTGGACTTGTGCTACAGTAAAGGACTTGTATAGAAAACGTTCAGTGACTCAAAATCTGACCTGTTAATAGCTTTGATGTATTTTAGCAGATCAGTGACTTTTCTCACTCCTTTATAGTATGGTAAATGCCAGATACACACTATCTAAATAGGAAGTATGTATGTATAAACATGCTTTTGCTATGGGTGTCTCTTAAAGCAGGTAACACGCTGCTATGTGAGCTTTGGGTAATACAACACAGTTATGGAGATCCATAACTAGTTCTGCTTATTTTTAATTGGATTTAAGATGAACACATTTCACTTCTACAAATCAAAACACACAGTTCAACACACAAAGTATTCCTTAATTTATTCAGGCAACTTCTGCTCATGATGGTCTTTATAATGGGAATCTGAATCTTGAGGTTCTTGTATTTTAAGGATTACTTTTTTTTGAATTGCTATTCACCCAGAAATCCCTGCCAGCCTCAGTATAATAGAGGTATTTAATTCAGCTATCAACAAACAAAGCTTCCTAGTTTTCAGGAACCCACTTACAGAATAAAAGGGAAGAGATACAGTGATGTATTTTTGTGGCATTTTCAAGTGATGAGTGTTTACTCAATTTTTTTGTCATCCACTTTCACTGTAATAGCATTAGGTCATTACTGTGTTTTGTCTTGCAATCTTTTACATGTGCAGTATAGATGCAATATTTTGTGACTTGCATATTTTAATTACCAGTAGTTAATCAAAGGAATATCACTTAGATTAATCAAAAAATGATCTAATTTCAAACCGATGCCAAATTCTTCAGAAACACTTAACTCTATAGTTTGTTAAACCTTTTACCTTTCAATTCCTGACTGCTGTGTTTAAAAAAAAAACCAAAAAAAACCCCAAAAAACAAACCACCACCAGCAAAAATTTACAGCTGCTTGAATCCAAGAACAACAGTGTTTTTGGCTAGCAAATGTGTGGTCATATATTTTGCTGAGAATAAAAGTGGAAGACAGGGAAGATGTTATCTTCTTTTTCTTTTCCTCTTCCTGTGAAATTGGATCTTAAGTTTGCAGCTGATGTATCAAGTGACCGTACTCATTCTGCAGAACTATATGCAACTGTCATGCACTGTGTGGCATTGGCTCAAAGATTATGAGGCTCTGAAGAGTGGTGGGGCTGAATTGGTTGGTAGTGTGGTCTGAGCAGACTTGTTAGTCACTTCTAGGTCCTGTCCAGCACTAATCTTAGTCCAGATGTATGTAGCTGAAAGGATTGTCATTTGGCATGGATGGATGTTGCTGTTCTCTTAAGAAAAGAGTGCAAACAGTCTTTAAGCAGGTTGGTGCAAAAGAAATTGGGTGGGGAGGTTGAGCAGGCTTATGGGTCTTACCAGTCAGTTAGCAGTGGAGGGCTAGATGAATTTGAGCTCTGCTGTTTGTGCTTAATTGCCTCCTCATAGTGAACTGGAAAAGTTGGAAGAAAACCCGAATTTGAATGCCCCCTTCCAATCAGGTATGTGAATATAGAGTTAGAGTTCAAAACTGAGCCGAAGGCCTCACAGTAGATGGCACTGGACAGAAAGAGGCGGGCTACACAACTTAAGTGTTAAGGAGTCCTAGCAACGTAGAGCTACTCTCTCTCCTTGAGACTTTGTATAGTGACATTCTGTGTGTGCTGTGTTCTCCTACTCCTCCCTGCATTTTTTTGGCTACCTGTATAGCTGGGCTTCTTAAAAATAAAACAAACAGCATTGCAGCTGCTGGCATACAAATTTCATGTGCCATACACTCAATAAAAAACTTCGTAAGTGATAGCTGAGGTAAACTCATAATCTATAGCTTCACTGCTCGTGAGTGATATGACAGTTAAAAGCACATGTGGAATAGTACTTGTGTAATACACCATTGTAAATTTCTCTGGTTATATACAGGGTATTGGTGTACCTAAACATGAGTATTACATTCTAACAAGGTTTATTTAGTTCAGATATTTGTGGGATAAGCAGACAAGGCCTGCTCAATTGACAGTAACGATAACTATAACTGTAGACAACTTTTTTTTTTAATTTTGTCTGTTGAATATGCTCTGCTGAAGTCTGGATGGGTCTTAACGCAGTAGACTGTTTTTTTCCTAGACTTTCATGCAAGAAAAAACTTGGTACTTCAGATGCTTGTCAGTCATGTGTCTTAAGAACTAAGGAGAGAGACTGTTATTTACTGAAGTACTTTTAACTTTTCATTAGAAGAAAACTAGTTCCTAGTCAAACAGCCTGGGGCAGGGGAGCTCTCCATTAGCAGGAGGAGAGAGTTGCCTTACTGCTTTCTTGAGTGGAATCACTCTGAAATTAGTGTTTTTCTCTAAGCTTCTAAAGAAGAACACCTCTCAAATAGAAAGTGTTTGGGGGTGAGGTGGGGAGCCATGATTGAAGGTTGCAGGTTAAGCTTTTCTTAATAGGGAAGAGAAGCCAGTGTCTGGTGAATATATAAAGAGGGGTTGGGAGATCTTTCATCAGAAGTCTGTTTAAATTGAAAAGAATATTGGAGACTTAGGCTGAAATCTACAATTCTATACAAAACATCTGACTCTGTTTGCACTTGAGGCTTGTGCATAAATAAACATCATAAATATACATCATTTGGTTTTCAAAGTATTTCAGTGACTTTGGAGTAAAGCAAAACACTTGTGCTCCCTCTGCTGGATATGTAGCAGCTGTAATACAGACCTTACATTAAGAATCATAAAGCTGCTCAGCTTCTAGTTTCACTGGAGTAACTTTGAAGATACAAGTGGGAAATGGATAAGAGCATTGTTAGACTTTTTTTTTTCTTTCTCCTCTCTTGATAAATAAGTACTTTCCAGCCTGCTCTCTTAACACATTGTTTTGGAGCTAATACTGTTCCAGTGCAGTTATTTCTGCTGTTAGACCTGTCATTGACAGTTGCACCAGTCTGTATAACTTCCATCAGCACCGAGTGTAACTTGGTAATACATCAATGCATGAGGTGTTAATGTGCAAAGATTTCAGTATTAACAAAGTAATAATTTTTATTTTTAAACTTAACCAAATAAAAAGGAAAATATTGTATATAATCTAGAAGAAGCAGGCCCCCGTCTCCCTTTCCCTCTAGGTCTATGTTTGGAATTAATTTTGAGGAGGATTTTTTTCTTTGAGCATGAAACTTGCAATGAGGCATCAGGAATGATGTGTGTTTCTTAATGGCTATGAAAGTTTGGCACTTCATGTTGTTACTTACATTTGTAAAGAACTGTGTCAGACTTGATCATTTAAACCCACTGTTATGTGAAAATTGTGTGAGTTTCATCTCTGTATGTGGAAACTTTTAAGATTATAACACATCTCCCCCTGCCCCCTGTGGCTGGAGATTTAGTTCCTGTTGAAATATAGGTGGCTGTGCCTAAACCATTCCCATCTCTGCTTGAGAGAATAGACCCCAATCTGGGTAGAAAACAAGGCGATGCTTTCTGCTTATGCTCATAGATTAATTTTTTTTGTGTAGGCAGGTGACATAATGGGCCTGAAAGGTAGCGTATCTGCTGTCCATGACTTGATGTAACTACTTGTAGCATTAGTTGTTTCACGCTATTGCAGTGAGCAGATTATCAGTTTTTACTGTTGGGCATTATCTAGTCAGTTCTGTATTTGAAAAATAATGTGCTCTGACATAAGTATTGTGTTCAACACTACTAATCTAGCTAGCTATTCATTATTGAATGTATTAGGATCCAAATTTGTTTTCGATTGTAGACACACTGCTTCTGGGAGTATGCATGCTATTCTGGCTTTTGGTTGTGGGTATCCAATGTTGAGAGCTGGCTTTCACGTATTTGATCATGTGTTTGATGCTTGAATAGACCTATTCTCAAGATGGAGTTACTGAGACTGTCTGGACAAGTGGATCTTCAAAAAGTGGACCTCTGCAGGCATTTTCTAGGGAGTCTACAAGAGTGTCAAGAAGAACACCAAGGAAAAGGGTGATGAGAGGCTTATTATAATAGACAAGCTTTTTTTTCTCACTATTAGGGTCCCAGTGGCTATTTTATTCAATTGTTTTCTTTTGTTTGTTTTAAACAAACAGGTGGAAGCTACAGCACAGTTGCCTGTAGATGATGCTGTAATAACAGAGAGTACTCCCATAGCTGAAACTATATTGACTGCAAGCAACGAGACCCTAGTAAATATGCTTAGTAAATATGTTTAATAAATCATGGAAGTGGTATTCTTCTGTAATATATCTTTACTGACAGAATCATTCTGTTTTGAACAGATAGTCTTACTTTCCTTAAAACAGTCTTCTATTCAGTAGTCTTTGAAACCACGTATTCAGTATCTGAATTAGTACCTAATGCTGTTCACTTTGAGATGGGACTAGGTAGACACCTAGGTTCCATCTAATGTCTTTTGGGGGGGAGGGTTGAGTAGAACCACTTTAAAAGCTCAGATCTTTTCTTAATTTATTTAAGTACATGCAGAATATCTGCTTTTAAGTTTGGCTTTTCTTGCGAACTAAATAGCCTTTATGTTTCTAAATAGCTTAAAAGAAACTACTTGGAATGATAAGCAATGTGTTTCCTGTGCTTATTTCAGAGTATCTGTTACGTAACCTTCTTGAGTTAACTCCTAACATGCATATATGCAGTGCACATAAAGGTTTTGTTGTTTGGTTCTGCCCCCTTCTCGCTTTTATTTTGTATTTTGGCTGATTCTGAGTTTGAACAATTTTGAATCTCGGCAGGTTGTCAATAGGGTGCCTGGAAATTTCAAGCATGCAGCTCCTACACTGTCAATCAGTGAACTCTCAGACATGCCCAGAAGAACACCAAAGAAACCATTGATGACAGCTGAAGTAAATAAATTAAAACTTAGATTGCTATTGCTTATTCTCTGTGAACAAGATTCTTGTGTGTATGTGCTTACTCATTAGTACAGAAGGGGTGGAGGATGTCACTGCCCAGGTGGCACTAGTCAAAATAGACTAGTATAAAAGAGAGAATATAAACTAACCTTTATCTCCCCTTTTCAGATTTGGGTGTTTGGGTGTGTGTGTGGAGATCCTGCTTTTCTCCCCCTCCCCCCATATGTTTTGGTTTGTTATTTCTACTTGTGCTGCTGTTTTTCTGTACAAAATGTAGGGGTTTTTTTCTCTTAATTTCCTTGAATAACTCAAAGACAGAAAAAAATTGTGGGTTATCTATCTTTGATCTTGTAAATCAGCCTATCCTGAAAAACCACAATGTGCCTTAATGTAGGGAATCAAAGAGTAGGATTACTTTAGACCAAAAGCCTGAATTTAAAAAGCATCTGTAGATTCCTGTCAGTTATTAAGAAAGTAAAAGAATTATGTTCTGTTAACCTATTAAAGCTGTCAGAATTATATACCTTTTGGAGAACTGTCTAAAGCACTTGCAAGTATATGTAATGTATTAATTTAGTACTGTAATATTGTGGAAATTCACATGACAAGATAATGCTTGGCTGAATTTAAATGGAGTTCATTGTTTTATGTAGTTACTGTAGATAAAACTTGTATCAACACTTGTGAAGCCTATGCTACCAGTGGGTCTGAGACTTCTGAAATGGGCTGCTTTATTTGTTTATAATGTGACTGCAATGTAGACTTAGTTGTCAAATAGAAGGTTGTGGGAAGACTTGATATTCTGTTTCAGACTGCCTAAAATTTTTTCAGTTAGTATTCTACTGTACTGTGGCATTGTTTATTACAGCAAGAAGAGACAGACTGCCCACATCAATGCTTTTTTAATCATGTTGGCCACAACCAGTCCTGTGATCTGCTCAACACAGCCATGATAGAGGTGATGGTTAAGTTTTTTGATCATCTGCATCATTGGCTGGCAGGTGTATTATATTTATACAATGTATTCTTTATCTTAAAGGAAACTGAGGAGAGCACTGAATGCTTTAAGACACCAAAAGTGACCAGACAGCTGCCACTAACAAAGGTTAAACTAACTTCTAAAACCCAAGAAGTAAACTTCTTGAATGTCACTGGGTGACTTGTTCATTCTTACAAATTGCACGTGGTTATGGTCACCGAGATAGCTATGCAGGAGCTTTTTGTTTTGTGGTCTGTTAGGCCTATAACTGTTTTTGGTTTCCTAGGTGCTGGAGAGAACTCATACAGAAGAACGAAGAGTAGAAAGGGATATTCTTAAGGAAATGTTCCCTTATGAAGTATCAACACCTACAGGAATTAGGTATTACTAATGTTTATGGGGGGTTATTTCTCAGTTCTTGTAAACCTATTTAAGGTGAGAAGCATCTTTTGATTATATTGCTGGATTTCTGAGAAACAGTTTTTGCACTCTGGCTCAATGACAGTTGAGATGATCACCTATCTTTTCTGTTCTACATACATGGTTTTGTTAGCCAAAACAGTCTCTTCTTTATTTAAATTGGGGGTGGGAGGACAGGATAGTACTGTAGCAGGAATTATTACTGGAACTTCTGGATGCTGGAGGTTAAATGGAAAGGGCTTCTCTGTGGTAATGGCTCACAATATTGAAGTTTTTGGCTAGATGCAGCTGCTTTAGGCCTGCTGTTAAATTAAGGAAAGATCTCCCAGCATAGGTTTGAGCTTTCTTTTTGAAAGCAAAAAAGAATTTTCACACACCCTATTTTTTTTCCTTTAAGTAGCAGTCCTGTTGTAGTCAAAGATTACTCTTAGCATGAATAAGCATGGCATTTAGGAAGGGCTATTACATTTTTCTTTGCAACTTTGTATTTAAACAAAAATTGAAACAACCCTCTGGATAATTAAGCAATTCACAAAACTTTGTCCTATTTAGAGAATATGAGAAAAAGTTTCCCTGTGTTAAGATGTGAAATCAACTCCTGTGTTTCCAACATGTTAATTATAGCTTCAATTTAAACTGCAATTGCATAAAGTCTTACCATAAGGAGAATATATGGTACCAGTTACTACTACTGTGGCATATCTGCTCACCACTCAGCTTTGTTCTCTCTTGTTTTGAGGTTTATCAGTCTAGTTAAACCTATACCACTTTTATTTAAATAAATCATGCACGTGTACTCCTTGTATATAAGGACTTGGCAACGTATGTGGGTTTTTTAGCCCTTACTGCTTTGTCTTCTGGCTCTGTGTATTGGCTTAGCCATCAGTAGATATTTTAATGGCCAGGGACAATCTTAGGTTTAGAAATCCCAGTGGGGCTGCATAAGTGATCATTAAAGATGCAGACAGAGAGAGATACTTCCTGGAGTTTTACTGCCAGTTATGATCCATTGATTATGTGGATAGGGTGAAGTAAAGTGGCATTTGAGGTTTTTTAAGGGGTGTTT
The DNA here is from genome assembly GCF_965638725.1 of Aptenodytes patagonicus. NCBI lineage: Eukaryota > Metazoa > Chordata > Aves > Sphenisciformes > Spheniscidae > Aptenodytes > Aptenodytes patagonicus. Next base: position 53,335,505 of record NC_134949.1, read on the forward strand.
GTTTGAACACTGAACTAACTTTAAAAATAGTAATGATAGCCATGCTAGAGTTCAAGAGGCAGATGTTTCAGGTACTGCATTCACTAGAAATAATTTTTAGTTCTTCAATTATACTAGAATTTTCCTGTATATATTAGATTGCTCTTTTAAATATGCAATATTTTAATTTTTTTTTTTAATTGACAGTGCTAGCTGCCGTAGACCGATCAAAGGAGCTGCTAGCCGGCCTATAGAGCACAGTGACTTCAGAATGGAAGACAGTTTCTCTAAGTATGCTCCAAAATATGGTACCTCAACTGACATGAAGTCAGAGAAACCACCAACAAAAAAAGAACGCTCCATTCCCCTGTGGATAAAAATTCTTCTCGTTGTTGTTGTTTCGGTCTTCTTGGCTTTGGTTTATCAGTCTATGGAAACTAATCAAGGAAATCCTTTCTCTAAGTATACGAATACTGTCTCTGAGGCCAGTGCCAAATGAGTATCTTTCTGAAAGGCACACCTGATTTGATCTCCTGTTTTTAATTCTAGAGAACTCTTCTGCCCTCTTATCGGCTCAAGGACTTCTTACAAATAATGTGATTGGAACCTGATAAATTGGATAAATGAAGCAAGATAATATTAAATGGACATCGGTAACTTTCTGGACTTTGGACTAGTAGGAGATCACTTTGCCATAGGAGTAACATTTTTTTAGATCTTTGAACTTTTTGTAGGCTTTATTTTTTTAATGTGGACATCCTTTAAATTCGTTTTTGAGAAACTGTATATTTGTTTTTGCAAGAACTTGGAAGCTGAGAAGGGCAAAAATGTAGTAAAATGTGAAGCTGTGTTTTTAAAACTTTTCCTTTGTACAGAAAAGAAGTTGTACTTTTGTCTCTATAGATTATTGTGGAGGAGGATTTTAACACAGGTGATAAAGGGAAATGCATTTTTGTATGCATTTTTTTCAGTAACAATGTAACTGAATTTGATCTTTTAGGATGTAGGGAGAGTACGACAACCTTTTCTGTAGATTACTGTAACTTTTTAGTAAACGTAACTGTAAACCTGTTTGCATTTCTGTAAAAGTCTTAGTATCATATTAGTAACTCCGTTTAAGCGTAACATCATTTAAATGTATCCCTTCATTTTAGTGCTTACAGTGTTGTAGGAGCTGAATACAAATCTAATTGGCAAGAGATGTCTTAGAGAAACTTATTTATTAGTAATATGTGTGGAAAATAAAAATTGCATCAATATAATTTGCAACTAAAATACTTTTTTGGGTCAAGGTTGTTATCTGAAGTAGTCTAAATTCTGACTTCAGCAGTGGTCTTTTTTCTTCTTTTTAAAAAAAGCGAGGTCTTTCCAATACAGCTTTCTGTGATTATCTTTGAATATTCATGTAGAGAAATATTCTCAAAGCGTGAAAATTCCATATGAAGTTTTATTCTTGTATGAAGAGGGCATTGCTGCATTTTCTGCTACAGTTTCATCTTCTAAGGTGAGATTTACTACTTTCATGCGGTTGAATATTTTTCTCAGTGGAAGCATGCTGAAACACTCTATATTGTGTAACTTAGTTGAGCAGGCAGCTGACTTCACTAATACCAATGGAGAGTGATAAGCAACAATTTTTTTAAAGTGAATGTATACATTTTGGTGTGCTTAAATCTGCAGCATACAGATGTTCAGTCTTATTGCTTGGTACAAAATCGCAATAAATCATACTACTTATTCTTAAAGTGCTACTTATAAAAAGCTGCGAACATTAGTTAATAGTCAATATCTTTTTACTCTAGGTACAGTTATTGTGCAGACTATAGCTATGGGAAGCTTTACTTTCTGAATAATTTAGGACAAACATGGTAATTTGTAGCAAAGCAATAGTGTGGTTTTTTTTCCTGTTAAGATTAATTTTTTTCCATTTAATCTGCTTTTTTGAGTACTCCAAATAGCTAAACTTGTGTCCATACTATAGAAAATTGTAACAGAAGACATTCACTTTTGGTGTCAAAATGCGGAAAAATAAAAATGATTTTAATGTGTGTGGATTTTCCTTATCAAAATAAATGCATTGCTGAAAAGCAGCAAAAGCAAGACAACTGATGTATCAGTGGTGTCATTTTGTGCTGCTACAGTCTTCCATGTTTAAAAAAAAAAAACCAACTCTGATTAGCAAAACCAGAGCAGTTCATGTCAACACTTGGTGGGAGGAATATTCATCATACTTGCACTATAATAAGTTTTACACCATAATCCTTTAGGCTATGTTAGGCCTTTAATTTGGATGGGAGGAGAACTAGTCTTCATTTGCTTTTCAATGCTTAAGGAACTTCCTTTTCACTTTAAATTATCTTTCGCCCCACTTTGCTATATGTTTTAATGTGAAATACATCTTTCTGTTCTAGTTACGTGAATTACTTTCAGTTGACCTCCTTCAGGGATACTATTAGCATCATAAAAAAAAAAAAACAAACCCAAAACAAACAAACCCCAAACTGAACTGCAATGCAATTAAATGTCATCATTCCTTCATTTATGCACTGTTTTGGAGAATCCTTTCAACTTCAGTGTTACTTCACAGAAGGTAAAGACTTTTCTACGTAAGTCCTCAAAGTGACCTACATGTAGCTCAGTTGTAGTTGGAAGACAATGCATTTTCAAAAAATGAATGAGCTTCTTAACTTGAGGCATTTAATGGTGTGAGATAGCCCTGAGAATAATCTCTTCCTTCTTTATTCCCTTTCTTCCTTCCTCCCCCAGCCCCAAATATGGTTTTACCAGCATTCCTAAAGCTATTCATGTTATTCTAAGAGTAACACAGTAGTAATAGTGCTACTAGCTGAATAGTTGCATGTGCTGAAAGCCTTCTGAATACTGCTGTGTAAGTTACACTGAAGTATGCTGTAGTCGTATCAAAGTGCTGAAGCGATAGGAACTCGTTTTTGTGTTGTGGGTTGTTTTTTTTTTTTTTTTAATAATCTCACTTTTGTTCTGTTAGCTTATCTTGGCTTCGAGAGAGAGCCAGGTTAGTCTTTCAGAACCAATCACAAAATAGAGCAATTTCATGGACTGATATTAGCATCCAAATTCCAGTTGCAAAAATTAGTTGAGTTCTGACATAGTAAATACTGCATAAGTCACTTTTAGGGCAAGGGCTGCAAAAAGTCTGGAAAAAGGCCTGTGTAAGTTAATAGGCATGACAACATCTTTTGGTTTTGGTGGGTTTTGTTCTCATGATTGGTCATACTGCTTAGAACGCTGCACTGAAAACGTGGCAGGTCTTGATTTTCCTGTCTGAATTAGAGCTTTCTAACACAGAGCTTGCACTTTTCCCTTTTAATTGTGTGCTAATCTTTTAATGTGAACCCAGTCTCAGGAGTCTGGTATCCAGCTGCGAATCACTGGAGGGTATCACTTGCAGTGTTGAGACTTAATTTTATGGCACCTGATCCATGGTAAGGCTATGAGAGCTTACGTAGTGTCTGAGACAAGAAACTCTCAAGGATGGTCTTAAATTTAAATTCTGTGTGTGTTTTGAAACTTTGATTTGTATTTAAGTAGGAAACAGTGTGAAGGAACTTTTTCTTCTCCAAGTTTACTTGCTAGGAGTATGCTCAGTACTGCTGTAAAGAATACTTTCAGGTCTCTCCTAGGCTTGATCTATGTGTGTTTTGGTTTGTGTTTCTTGTGGCACAACTTACGAAAATCTTTATGGTATTAAAATCCTCAGTTCCTGCTAACTACCTTCTCAGATGGCTCTGTGGACAAAATATCCTTAAAAAAAAAAAAAGTGTTAACTAGTTTGTGCAGAGTTAAATTGGAAAAGCTGAGTACAAAAAGAATGCCTTTAAATAATACAGCTCCAAAAGGAGGCTGTTCAGCAGGAAAAAAAATGTGTAATTGCAAATGAAGCGTGTAAAATGGTGTGGCATGTCTTGTGCATGGTATTTTTGTCTTGCTTTGATATGGCTGAAGTTGCACATTGGGCTGAAAAGCTTTAAAAAAAAAATATTTAAAAGCTTCATCTGACATCAAAATAGGTACGGGGTGGGTTGTGATAAATAATTTTAAATCTTGTGTTTACAAACTTAGGCGTTTCAGCATACCCTTCATTGCCTGTTAATATACTTTTACTGCATGTTTGGTAAATCTACCTATGTTTGTCTAAAACTTCCCTATGACTCTTGCTTTTCTTTTTCCATAGGGAGTATACCGGGCTGCTTTGCACCAGTGCAACAGCAAGCTGCAGCAAGCTACAACAGATGTATGCATACCTACATGTGTTCATACAGCATAGGGTCTACAAGTTAATTCAACTTGTCCAGTAGTCCTAAGGTGGCATATTTGCTTATAAGTACTATGTATATATTGATATCTAAAAGAATAATTCCTCAGATCTTCTGGCCCACCTCACTTTGAAATTCTTTGTCTGCATTGGTAGTTTGTGGTGAAAAAGTGTATCTGCATTGCCTTCTTTATTTGTTATTTAGGGGGGGGGGGAAGTGATGTTTTATGAAGGAAAAACATGTAATGTCTGGGGAGAATTTAGATTAGAAAAGATTATCGGACGAGGGCATTTATGGCAGTGACTAATAAGAATAGGAGAGGTTTCACTGCTTCCTGTGTTCAGAGGATGTGACTGCTGTAGTTCGACCTAGCTAGTTTGGATCCTCTTGAAGGAGATGCTGCAGTGTTAAGGCTTCCCTTGGGCTGTGAAACCTACTTACGGCTTGCACTGATCTGTTACTGATTCTAGAATCACAGTCTAGTAGTTCTGGCGTTGATACAATGAATGAGTACGTAAAATACATGCTTACAACAGGAGCAGATGCTACTTGTGCTAACCTGATTAACAAAGGTGTGGATGGTTGTTTCACTATCTCGTTGTATATCTTTTAAAACTAGTAAGTTACCTGGAGAACAAGCTTGTAAGAGCTTTGATTTTTACTTACAGGCTTCGCCAAAATGTTAGAATTGTGAAAAGTTATTATAAGACAGGAACTAGTCTAGCAATTTCTTGATTGTATGCTGCTTGCAGGCGGGGAGGGATGGAGGGGGTATGTGGTGGGTGTTAATAGCAGAAGGAGAGATGTAATTAGGAAGACTTTGGAGTTGCCAAACTGATGCTTTCTTAAACTCCCAAAATTTGAAAAGCTACTGATTAAAAAGATGGATTTAATTTACAATAGCTCTTTTTACTGCGAATGACAGAGGTGGACACCAAAAGGTAACGTCTTTCAAGTCTTCATCTGTGACTACCTTCAGTGTGTGTCAGAAATCAGATTAATCTAGATGGTTTGAATTACACGCTGTTGCTGTTTTATTCTTTCACATCTGGGAAAAGTTGAAGAGATTTTCTATGTAAAATGATATGCACTCAGCAGGAACATATTATCCCTGTATTTTCACGGGGATATGTTAGACTCTGCTGTTTAATACTACTTGTTAATAGTACAGCTGTTAGAAGTTAATTGTCAGCTAAAACCAAAGAAACAGATTGTTCCACAGACTGTAACTCTAAGTGTCAGTACTAGTTGTGCACACAAATTGCCATTAGATGTATATAAATATAGTCACATGTTCATCCTTTGTAATTGGAAGGAGCAGAGGTTTTCTGTATGTTAAAAATCAGAAAAGTCTGCAAGAATTACAATCATTTATATGTAAATTCAAGATGAGAGCCCAAGTCTCAGTCACGTTTAGAGGCTATTAGCTAATTCAAGACAAGTATCGGTGTTTGGCATTTAGATAAAACATTGCTAGCAACAATTGTTCAGATGCAAGTTTGTAGAGCAGAACAAGTGATGGCAGAATGAACAGTTCTGGCCTGTCTTCCTTGCTGAAGATGAAGTGAAGTGAACAGCGCTTCAGGCTCTCGGATGGTTGCTAAATGAAGTATTTAAAGAATGCAAGTTTCAGCTGACCGTTTTCCTACTCGGCAGCTGGAGTCTTGTTTACTCAGGAGGGACTTAGCCAACCTAGACTTCTGTGACAGTGCTATTAGGCATGTGTTATTTTTGCCTGTGTATGACAGTCCGCCTGGATCAACTTTGTTGTGAAATACAGCAACTAGAGCCAAGCCCTAGGGTTGGTGTAGCAGGTCATCCTCCAGGGAGGTTCGACAGGAGCCGTTGAGCTGACCGAAGGGGTGTTTCTTCGGCGTGGTGGTGCAGGTGTGCTATCGGCTGCATTATGGCTCCGTGCCCAGAAGTAATACCTGGGATATTCAGTATGTGCCTTCTGCGCTGCTGTCTTACGTGCTTATGTTGTTATGGAGCACTATAATGGAAGGGATATGATGAAGATGATGAAAACTTGGAGTTCTTGCCTCTTCTGTAACTGGAGAGCTGAACTGTGCTGCGCCAGTTTTGTACTATGTAAATTGACTGAGTGAAATTGCACTGTATTAGAAAAGGCATAGTTTTAAGGTAGTTAAGGCCAAGCATGGGTGCTATGTTAAATAACATTCTACTTGTGACAAACCAGTAACTGGCAATTCTTGTGTAAGGGGCTGCAGCCGTTGTAGCATAGGCCGTGTCAAGCTGCCTTGCAAGCTTGTCCTCCAAAGGTGACGTGCAGCTGCAGAGGCTGCAGCCCGCGCATTTGGTGGCCTACCTCCTGACCACGCGTGGTCTTGCGCTGCGGTAGGAGCCTGCTGATGGGGGGTGAACCTTTTGTTAAGAGGGCAGAGTCTTGTACCAGACTGTGGAGAGACAGCATTGCTAGATGCTGGTAAACAGAACTGGAATCTGGGACGATACGGAGGACTTCTTTAAACTCCTCTTAAAAACTGGCTGTGATTCAACGTACAGGTGCTGCAGGGCGCGAATCAAGGCTAGCCTGCCGCTGCCAGAAGCAGGCTGCTGCCACGGGGGTAAGGTGCGTGTGGAGCAGGAGCGCCTCTGGTTTGACATTGCCCGGGTAACACCGCTGCCCGAAGGCTGGAAGGAAGGACGGGGACTCACTGGCAAGCACCCAGTAAGAAGGAAGGACGGGAAGCGCAGGCGCAGGGTTGAACGCAGGGAGGGTGCCGTGGCGCACCCCTGACACCCCGAGAAGAACCGTCTCCGGGCCGGCGGGCCTTCAGCCAGAAGTCGCCGCGTCCCCCAGGCCTTGTCGCAGCCGCGGGTGGCCGCGTCCCGCGTCCCCCCCGTCGCGGGGGCGAGGGGCGCGGCGCGCAGGCGTGGGGGGAAGGGCGTTGGCCTCGGCTGCGCGTGCGCGGTAGTACCGGTTCGCGGAGCGCCTCCGCCAATCGCCCGGCAGTTTCTTGGGCTGTGGCTCCGCCCCTTGCGTCGGCGAAGGACAAAGTGACGGAGCCGGGCCCGCGGTCAGCCTTTGCGCCGAGCCGCCGCCCGAGCAGCGGGTCCGCGCGCTGCCGCCATCTTAGAAGGTGAGTCGGGGCGGGGGCGCCCGCCCGGCGGGACTCGCTGCTCGCCACGGGGCGACGGGCCGCCTCGCGGGTGCGGGGCCACCCTGCCGGGCCCGTGGCGGGCCTCCCCATCCTATGCAGGGCCTCCCCATCCTATGCCGCTCTGCTCTTCTCGCCCGCCTCAGGTCGCCATGTTCTCGTCCATCGCGCCGCTCGCCCGGCTCAACCCCTTCTACGCGCCGCACTTCCAGCTGGTCCAGGACGGGGTGAGGAAGCGCGCGGAGCCAGCGGGGGCGCCTACCACGCGGCGGAGCTTGGCGGCCGCGTCCGCCGCTGAAGGTGAGAGCGGGAGGGAGGGGTCGCGGCGGAGGCGAGGGCTGCGGGCGGTGGAGGCGCCGGTGCCCGCGCTGCCTCCGCTGGTGCGGGCCTGTGCCCGTCGGGGTGGCGGAGGGAAGGTTAGCGCTCAGCGAGGCTCGGCCGGGCCGGGGAGGAGCTGGCGCTGGGCCTATGCGCCCGCTTGGAGGACGAGGAAGGGCACGGGCGGGGGAGGCGCTGGCAGCCTCTTCCGCTCCCCGTGCGGTGTGTGCTGAGTGGCAGCAAGGATCCGGTGCAGGAAGGGCACAGGAGGGTTCTAGTTCAGGGTAATTATAGAGACCCCCGATGGAGTCTGTCTTGGGGGTAAGAGAGTGCTTTTTCTGGCTCTGCTGGGCCTGCAGCCTCGGGAACTGAGGCTGTAGGCCCGTATTTATTTCTTCCGTGGTGAAGAGCAGCATGTGAATCTGGATGGATTTGAAAGACTCTCTCTCCCATCCTTTTGTCTCTTTTTTTTTTTTTTTTTCTTCTTTCTCCTGTACATTCACAGCTGGACATGTGACCATCCAGACACATTAGAGATTCCTGCAGCTGTTCTGGTTTTCTTTTTTTTTCTTCTTTGTAGTTGTGGGTCATACACCAGGTAGCTCTGCTGTCTAAGTGATGCATTTTAGATTTAAGTGCAAGTGCTTTCTGTATGTTTCCTGATCGCTGTCATGACTTCCAAAGGTCAGACCTTGGTGATACTCCTAATAGTGGATGTAGACATTGAAATTCTAATTCTTTTAAGCTGTTAATGACTTAAAAGCATCTCTCTGCCTTTAAAAAAAAAAAAGTAGTGCTTTCAGCAAGATACCTCTCCTGAAGTACTATGATTATTGAAGTATGTTAGTGCTCTTGTATGGACATTCATATAACATGTGAAAGAGACAGACCCGGGTGTTGGATTTTATTAAGTTTTCAAGAAAGTACTTCTGGCTTTCAGTGTAGTAATCTTGTTGCTAAATCGCTCTTCGGTATGCTAAATATATTCAGTAGGTGCACTTATTTCTTAAAAGCATTATGTTTAATCTTCATCCCGTTTGTAGGCAGATGCAGTCAAAGGTGACCAGAGTTTCCTAGTCTTTGTAGTCTTTTCTGCTGTGTTCATTATTTCACATACCAGTTGGTTCTCTGGCCTTTGTGTTGGGAGAGTAACACGTTGCAGAAGATATCTGAGCTTATGCAAGGTCATACAAAGTCAGTACAAACCACAAGACTTTTTGAGTTCAGCTCAGGGCATTAACCATAACACAGCTCAGAGACAAAGTGTTTTATGATCAGCTCTTGGAATTTGTCCTTGTTAACGTGTCAGATCAGAAGCAAAGAAATGAAATAGTTATGATGTAGCTGTTTTAACAGAGTAGACATGTTTTTGTGCTGTATATTTATATTTGAGTAGCTTCAGGGTGTTTGTCTTAAGTCAGTGTCTAGGTATGTTAAAATAACTTTCTTGCTCTCTGTACTACATGTTTAGTTGGTTCTCTTTTTCAGGTAACAGTTTTTAGGAAATTTGACTCTACTTCTGAAATAGAAAGTCTGGTATCTACTATGGCTTTTTTCCTAATACTGCTACACAACTGCAAACTTAGGTACCTCTAAAGAGCTCAAGCCTAATTGATACTGGCTTACTTTTCTTAATTACTGTTTTTGAACACCTAGCTGACAGGTCAGTCTGAATACCATTGTAATAAAACAGATACATAAAATTCTACTTTTCTGTGGCTTCCACAAATGTCTGTCTCTGTCATTTGAGGAGTATGACTTCTAACAGTAAATTGTTGTGAAAAAGGTAGTGTGAACAAACACTTCTGGTATCTGGGCAGCATGGTAACTACTGCAGTACTGTTGTGCTGCAGGCCAAAGATGCAGTTAGACAAAGCTGCCCCATAATACAGACCCAGAGACTGTTCTGTGATTACACCTGCATAGAAAGTCTTGTTTGTGTCTGTTTATCCAGTCATTCTGGCAAGTTGTAAATGCAATATTACTGCTGTCTGCAAATCTGCTAGCATAACCAAACTATTCAGAGGTACATGTAAGTCCCAGACCAGCATATTTACAGTCTTGAGCAGTATCTCAATTAAAAAAATTCTCATAGGTTATGCATTGTTCTGACTGTTAACTGATTCCTCGCTTTAAGTTTAGGGCTTAATATGGTGTCTATGATTTGGTATTTGTTATTTTAGAATAAAGAAAAAATGACATTTTTATTGTCTTGGTGATTAATTTTAAAGAGTAAGGTGAGAAACGTGAATATAAAAAGCGGTGTAAATCTGGAACGTTTTGTGGAAGAAGTTCCCTTATAATAGCGAAGTTATGAGCTGGATAAGCCTGCTAGTGTTAACTGGTGCTCTGTAGATGCTGTTGAATGTAATTGTAAATTTTTCTTGATGTTCATAAAGGAATTTATTTCAGAAGCAAAAAGACAGGGCGAAGAAGCTCTGAATAAGATAGGTTTTTGCCATCTTTTGATTTTCATTAGTGTTTCTCTGGAGATAGTTCTTATTAAGTTGGTGTAACACTTTAGTGTCTCTTCCGTTATATTGGAGTAACACCACTAGATCTAATAGCAAAAGAATCTAGATTATCCCTTTCTACTCTGGGGAATATTTTCTATATAGTGTATTGTTTTCTATATGCTTATTCAGTATATTAGTTTTACTTCTGCTTATATATTTAAAATGCTAAGCATAGTAGCAGAACTGTGCTGCTACCTTATGCTTAATTTGTACTGTTAATTGTAAACTTAAGTGTTTTCTGGTTGCACATAATCATACCCTCTGTAGCTTCCTCAAAAATGGAAGAGGGAAACTGATTCTTGTTTTTCAGCTCCAGTAACTTTGCTCTATTGGAATTTGTGAAAATAACTTGCTCTTTTAAGACTGGATGGTTTTATACAGAGTACTGTATGGAACAGTGCAAATGAAATATCCCTTGATTAAATGTGATCTGAAAGAGTCTTTAACGAACTTTGTTCATGAGCATTGAATGTGATGATTAATAAAATTCTGCAATTTCATTAAACAGAAGCTGTATAAATCTGAGATTCTGTATTTGAAAGAAAGTAAAAATCTGTATAAAGAATCTGAAAAAGATCTGAAAATATATCTGTATAAAGAAAAATCCAACGCTTTTTGATCTCAATGATCTTGTAGATCTGTATGGTCTCTACTTAAATACAGAAGTTGCACTATCGCAGAATATTGAACCAAAGAAGCTTTGTCTCCAGAATACAAGGGAGGCACTCTGTTTGCTTAATTCCCTGATACAAGAAAACGTTGGATATTGCAACATCAAGTCATAATTTCTACTAGCAGCTTCTGGGATTAATTTCTATGGTTTAAATGTGCTGTGAGCTAAAACTTGACTTTCTTCCCTTGCTTTTTTTAAAGGAACAAACTCAATTTGGAAGGCCTAGAGTCAAGTCTTGTCAGTCCAAAAGGTGTTAATTTAAAGCAATGGGATTATTTTTGAGTGTAACACTACAGTTGGGGAATACAGCATGGGAGATTATTTCAGTTTAATACTTTTGAGAAGGTAGTGCTCAGCCAATTTTGTTTCTTTTCTGATCTTTGTTAGTATTTATGATTGATCATATATATGTAATTTTTTTTCCAATTAACTAGAATACAGCTGTGCATATGGCTCAGGCAGATTCTTTATGCTTTGTGGCCTTGGTGGGATTATTAGCTGTGGAACAACACATACAGCACTGGTTCCTCTAGACCTGGTTAAATGCAGAATACAGGTTTGTTCTGCATGTTGGTATGTGGTGATATTGACAAAGCATGTTTAGTGTGGTATAATTAATCTACTAATGAATTGGAGGCATAAACTATCCCTTGGACATCATAGTCCAACAGTGCATGGAGTTTATGTAAAAGCATGGTGTGTCTTTATTTTTTGCTGCAGAATACAGTTGTGAATATGGCTCGCTCAAGTTTTATGCTCTCTGTGGCGTTGGTGGGGTCCTAAGTTGTGGCCTGACACACACTGCTGTTGTACCTCTGGATTTAGTGAAATGTCGTATGCAGGTTTGTATTAACTTAAACATTTATTAAACTTTTTCTCTATGTAGCCAGCATATTAAGAGTTACAGTAGGGGGACAATCTTTTCTGGATGACAGGAAGTGAGTAAACTTGAATGCTACTGTATCAAGTCTACTGCTGTGAGACTAACAAAATACCACTTTCAAGAGAAGCAGAGGCATTTAGGCTAATCTGGATGAATTATTTTTGACTATATTTAAGGCACGTTTAACTTGACTATATTTGCTAAAAGGCACCCACCACAATGTTACTCTTTGCTGTCTGGTAGGCTGTCTAGCACTATTCGTGTGCTGTTTTGGAGGAAGGAAATAGTATCTTTGGTGTTTTGAAGATCTACGGTTTTTAGCCTGGAGTGACATGCATGTATAATGTGATCCATTAACATTGTGGATATCAATGCATGGCTTATGGATTAGATAGTTTCTAATGATGGGTAAAACCTGGAATGGTATTGGTAAGGCTGTCAGTGCTTGTGGCTAGTTTCCCTGAAGTGGTTCTTGATTGAACTGAAAGGATTGTCGTCACATTGCACTTAATTTGTGATACCAGCTTCCGCATTAAAATCATCTAGTGAACAGCCATGGATAAAAACATACTAATGGATTTATTCAGGCAAACCTGTGCCTCAAGAATGAAGCAAATTAAAGCACACTTTGAAATTTCTGGAAATAAAGTAGCTAATGACTTCTCTGTTGCCTAGGCTGATGCTGATTATAAAAGTGGAGATTTTGTAATGATAGAACTCCTGAAATTAGGAGGGAACTACTAATTAGTCAGACCTACTAGTCACGCCAGGAGTACTGCATGTGATATTCTTTAAAATTGTGTTCTTCTGGAAGGCCTTTATTTAGCATTCTTTACATGAGAGGCTTTTTCGCATACTTGAGAACACTTGACAAGTCTCAAACTTGAAATTCTGGTCTTAAACTAGTAATTCTGTAACATCAGGCAGACACAGGGTGCATCAAATGAGGGCAACGTGCTGCTTTCTACAAAATTTGCATTGACACCAGGCTAATAGTGTAGGAATTCCCTATTTCTACTAGTAGGGAATAGCTGTAGCTAAGTATGTGTTTTATTTCTGAAAATGTATCTTAAGTGCAGTTTTCTATTGTTATGGACTTCAAAATCCAGTATTGGTAACTTGACTACCCGTGCCTAAGGGTGAGTTTCCTGGGAAGGAGACTGATGATGGGTAAAGAGGATGTAGCATCTCAAACAGTTCTTAATCTGATTGCAAATTGGGTTAATGGGCAGAAGGCCTGAGAGCTATACAATTATGCATATACAACTGGGAGCAAGGCCTCGTACTTCCCAGGCTTCAATTGCTTGGTAGGTATGTTTGGCTTGGGCTGCCAGTCCTGGACTCCCTACGTGATGAGGGTGGTGATACTTCCCCTTCCTTCTCCAGCACTTAGAGGAAGGTGCAAAAGGAGGGTTCCATGTGGATTCCAGGTGTGACCTTGTAAAACCTGTCAGCATTTATCTCTTTACAGATCCAGTACAGAGCATGTTACTAATCCTTCCTAGATTGTCCAGGAAGAAACCCGTTGCCTGACCTCTGATGTCTTTTTAAGAAGAGGTCACCTTTTACATAGGCGATAATTAAGCATGGTTCTGACATGAACATAGTCTCATTTTACAATGCCCAGTTAAATAGTCAGTCTTCTGAAGTTCTGAATCTTCTAAAATTGACGTGTTTAGGGGAAGTAGTTCTCAAGTAGGTTGTTTGCCAGACTGCAAGACAAAATATCAGTCACTGCAGGTTGGCATGCATGTCCCATAGCTCTTTCTGAAAGCTTTGGTTGACTTCTAATTTGATATCTTCCTTCTTATCCCTCTGAGGAAATGTTGGATGATGTCAAATATGAAAAGTAACAGTGAGATGTGACTTAAAATTTGTCAGAATGACCTGTTTAAGAATTTCTGTTAAATGGTTTCCTTTCACATGAAAAAAAATTATTCAAGTTGGTCTTTTTTTAATTTCTGGTAAGTTATTAATGAAATCTCACTCAAAGTTTTATGTGCAGGAAATACTTTGTATGTAGCCTTCACTGTGAAGTCGAAGTACAAGTGTAGAAGTTCTTGAGTACTCTTTGATCTGCTTTGCTCCATCTGTCTTAGTCTGACTGTGTGGAGGGATCAGACTAACAGTCGACAAATAACCTTTTCTGATTAAGAATCAGGTGAATTGTCAGGTTTGGTTTGTGGCGATGCTTGAGTGTACATAGGTGTGATGTGTAGAGTGGATGAGATTGCTGACGGAAGCTGTCAATTTTTAAAGAATCTGATCTAAACATAATTATACCAGTATACTACTGACAGTGTTAGAATAGTGATTTCAGTAAATCTTTTCAATACAGAAAGTCACGCTGTTGATTTGGAGAATAAAATGTAAAGCAAAATTCAGACAGTTTGGTGGTTTTCCTGAGTATTGAGGAACATACTGGCTGTTAAAATAAGTTAGGATTTGAGACTAGCAAGTAACCATTACAGTTATATTAGTGTAACCTCGTGGTGAGTACTTCATCTGTCCAGGGAACCTTTAGGAAGCCAGCTGTATGAGGAATTTAAGAATTCTGTATTTCGGATCAGGGTGTGAGAAGGGAAGTCGTAAGCTATATCAAGCGATTAACTACTTGTTCTGTTTAGGTTGATCCACAAAAATACAAGAGCATCTTCAATGGATTTTCAGTGACAGTCAAAGAAGATGGCGTTCGTGGCTTGGCTAAGGGATGGGCTCCAACCTTTATTGGATATTCCATGCAGGGGCTTTGTAAATTTGGTTTCTATGAAGTTTTCAAAATCCTATATGGCAACATGCTGGGAGAGGTAAGCCTTAAGTGGTTTATATGAGGCTATATATCTGCAACATAATAGCATTAGTAGCACAGAGTAATCACAAAAGCGTGATTCGTTAATAAAAACGTGTGTTTAAATTCATTTCAGGAAAACGCATATTTGTGGCGTACTTCGCTATATTTAGCTGCATCTGCCAGTGCAGAGTTTTTTGCCGACATTGCTCTGGCTCCAATGGAAGCTGCTAAAGTTCGTATTCAGACACAGCCTGGATATGCTAACACTCTGCGGCAGGCTGTGCCTAAAATGTTTGCAGAAGAAGGCATCTGGGCGTAAGTATCTCTTGATTTTATTCGTTATTTTTATTCAGGTTCTTGATGTTGAATATTTTTTCCTAATGAAAGACTGTTGCTAAAACTAATTGTGGCTTTAGCTTATAATACTTTTTGGTCTTTGTATTTCAAGCTAACAACTTAACATACTTCAAGGAATCTGCTGAACTGGCTGTTAATCCCACATGCTCCTTAGATCCATCTTTGTGAGTATCTTTGTGCTGAGTTCTGCTGGATAACTTCAGTTTCTAGCAGTTCCAGTCAGAGATATTCAGCAACTTTTTGGTTGTACAGTCAAAGATGCTTGAGTCATTGGCATGTAAGAGTAATATAACTGCATGTTAGCTTTCTGTTCTGATAGAAGTGGCTGTAAATATACAAGTCATTTATCACTATCGGGACTTGGCTGGTATGCAGACATGAGCCTTACTGCACTTGTAGCATCAGTACAGCATTACTGTAGTGTACTGTAATCTGAAAAGTGACTACAAAAACAGCTGTGCAGCATAGGGATCAGGTAAATTCTAATTTGTGTTGCTGTTTTAAGTTAGTACTCGGGAACTAATAAAAGTTAAATTTCTGTTCTGTAGGTATTGAGACACTTAAGCCTTACAGTGTCAGTATTTAGAAGTTGTATTCCGATAGCAACAATAAGCTAACTATTTTTTTTTCAAATTAGAAATGTCCTTTAAATACTGGAGAAAATGAAACTGAGTTTGTCTCTTCTTTGGTTAAGTTTCTATAAAGGTGTTGCTCCACTATGGATGAGACAGATTCCATACACAATGATGAAATTTGCCTGCTTTGAACGTACTGTTGAAGCTCTCTACAAGTACGTCGTTCCCAAGCCACGAAGTGAATGTACAAAAGGAGAACAACTGGTAGTCACATTTATTGCAGGCTATATTGGTAAGGAATCTTTAAGTCCTACACTTCATTAATGGACTACTGCAACTCTAGAAGCCTATCCCTTTTCAGAATATCAAATTGATGTAACTAGAATGGGAGAATTTACTTTAAAATGTGCAGGGGAAAAAACTATATTCAATATGTAAGTGGAAAATGGGTCTTCAGTAGGACGATACTCTTAATTGTTCCTGTGTATTACCAATGTTAATGTCCAAGTTTAGAAACTGCAGCTGATTTAAGTGAAAAAACTTGCATCTTTGCTAGACTGGGGGGAGGTTGAAGGAAGGGGAGAGAAATCTGGATGGAAGGGGGATTTTCAGTATCCAAAGATTCAGAAGGAGTTTTGTTTTAGCAGAAGAGGTGCTGCAAGAGCAGAACCGAGGTGTTGTCTAATATTCGTGTCACATTATAAGTATGTACCTGCTGTCCTTTTAGGATACCAGGAGGCTTGACATAACTTCTGTGCAATTTATTAGAAGGTGTGGTTTCAGTTGGTTGTACTTAATGTACACAGTAATGGTACAGCTAAAACACCACAGAACTAATGTCAAATTATTCTTTCAGCTGGTGTGTTCTGTGCAATTGTTTCCCATCCTGCTGACTCCGTGGTGTCTGTGTTGAACAAAGAAAAGGGCAGTTCTGCTTCACAGGTTCTTATGAGGCTTGGATTCAAAGGTACATTCTTATTTCATGTATTTTGGATTGAGTGTTTGTGGTGTTTTGGGGAGGATTTCTTTTTTTCTGGCTTCTTGTGCTACTCATGCTTTATGTTTTGCTCTATAGGTGTATGGAAAGGTCTGTTTGCTCGTATCATTATGATTGGTACCCTGACTGCACTGCAGTGGTTCATCTATGATTCTGTGAAGGTTTATTTCAGACTTCCTCGTCCGCCTCCACCTGAAATGCCAGAATCTCTGAAGAAGAAGCTTGGTCTAACTGAATAGACAACTCATGGACTGACTATGCTGGCTGTCCCAGTGATGAGTTTCATGAAACTTTTATATATTTGACTATGTAGAAAACAAACTCTATATGATGTCATTATTGGCTGTGCCCTCAGCCCGCATGAGGGTTTCAATTCTACCACTGTCATTGCCTGAAATAAATGAGAAATAGTGCTTAGCGTCTGTTT
The DNA here is from genome assembly GCF_965638725.1 of Aptenodytes patagonicus. Taxonomy (NCBI): domain Eukaryota; kingdom Metazoa; phylum Chordata; class Aves; order Sphenisciformes; family Spheniscidae; genus Aptenodytes; species Aptenodytes patagonicus. The sequence goes on from NC_134949.1 coordinate 53,352,435, forward strand.
ACTACTGCATATGTAAGCTTCATTTCATAGCAGCAAATACCTCAAATACTCCCCACCCCGCCAATAATAAAAAAATTAACCTGTCCTACACTTTAGGAACTAGAAAATTATGAAACAATTGTAACAAAACCAGACTTTCACTGTTTCCAGAGAAGTGCCAAGGACCTATCCTTGCAGAACTGCAGACACTAACTGCAGTTCTATGCACTTTGAGTCCACTGTTTTATTTGCCTACAATAAGCTGTTACTGTAGAATAGCTAACTCCTGAATGGCTGAGGTGAGACTGCAGTCTGATAGGGCACCCTGCTCGTAGTATCGGTGTTCTCCACAGAGATAAAAGGAACCTTATATACGTAATAGAGCCATTTCTGCTTTGGGTGGTCATCCCAACGTAACTAACTTACGCTTACGTGACTAATTTCTGCTTCTGTTGGCTTTGAACCGCACCAAAGAATTCAGTCCTTTTGGTTGTACTGTGGAATTAAACAGTAGCTGCTACTTTTAACAAAAGAAAAGCTGATGTTAATAAAGATTCTCAAAAGATACCCGACCACTAAAAGCTTACTACAGCTTTACAGTAAAATAAAAATGGCTTGCCTCTTACTGTGGAGTTTGACAAACTTGCCAGCTTTTCCCTAGTTTGTTTTTGGTTTTTGTTTTCTGAATTAGTTTAACTGTAATGCTGAGTTTTGGTTGAACCATGCACTTCTGCAGTGCAAGAAGCCGTACTTTTTTTTTTTTTTTTGGACCTTACTTGATGTGAAGAGAAAAATCTAGTCTCCTAGGCATACAAGAGGAGACACACACAATGTTTTTGTTAAGGCAAAGAATTTGGTTTTTTCAGTCTTTTACAGAAAGATAAGCATGCTGCCTTCAGTGTTTTGCCTGTTCAAGAAACCCACAGTTGATAATCGCATTGAGAAAAATCCAAATCCAGAAAATGCCTAATAGGATATAAAGGCTTCACCGTATCCACTACTACTTTGTTAAGAGCTGGAGCGTAAGTGTCTGTGCAAAACTGTTTGGATGTGCTGCCTTTCAGCATGTGAGCTGATGATGCCAAACTTGGCTTGGCATTCACGTATGTTGTACTGCTCCTTCCTCCTTACTTGTGTCCTTTAGAGTCAAAAGGACAATTAAAGCAGGCGCCATTGGAGTAGCATAAATATACTGACTGCTGCATCTTGCTGGAGTCTGATGTTCCTGCTACCAATTTACATAGCGCTGAGCTTCTCACCCCCTGGGAAAACCCTCCGCATTCCGAGATTTTTGGATGGTTGTGCTAAACAAGCTGAGCCTTATTTTGAGTTGCCGCCTTTTCAAAACATGGAGTAAAATCTAAAACTGCTCTATTTCCCTGTCACCGTGACACTAAACACATTCTTAGAGCGGTTGGCATCTTAACTGCGTTATACAGCAAAGTCAAATTCCGTAAGTGTAAATAAAGCATTTGTACAAGTACTTTGGTGTTGAATTAAATATATTTCATTATATAAGTATGTACATCTTGTTGCCCCATCGTGAGTGGGAAGCTTTGAAATTATTTAACGAATCATTAAATGTTCCTAAGAGCTTCCTCGGAGAAGAGCATTAACTATGACTTGATCTTGTATCAAGACCACTGATGTTACATCAGCTATTGAAGTTAACTTTTGTATGTGGTTCAACTTGTTAGAAAAGGTAGTGTCACTTTTGTGTACTGAATATCATAGTTTCTTTAAAGGTGCACTTTAACTCAGTAGACTGTTTGCTGGAAAACATCTCGAGTTCCTTCTAATCCTGGGAAAGTGAAGCGCTTTTGCCAACTTTTAAGGCTGGCAGAAGAATGAGACAAACTTGGTGTGTGCAGTGAAGTAGCCCAATTGTCAAGTAATCCAATGATAAGCTAAATTTCTCAAGGCTGTTTCTTGTCATTCTGTGTGTGGAGCAAAATCACGCAATTTTTCTCTAGAATTGGGTCACCTTTGTGCAGCAGTTTTAAATGTGTGCAGTAAGTAATAAGAGAATCTTAAATCCATTTTCTTACTGCTCAAGGGTAGACCTGAAACTATCTTAAAGATGCTCGGATAACTTTATTGAGGTAAATCTGGGATAAGACTACAAGGGGCAGCTAGCTGTTCTGTTCTTTTGTAACTGAGAAAGGGAAAATACACTTAGTGCTACTTCCAGTGTTGTGTTTCAGTGGAAAACCCGAGAGGGGTAGAGAATTGCCTTGCAGCTGCTGACTGCACTGATGTTCAGGCATAGGCTTGTTCGGATGCTTGAGATGAAGGGGTTTGACATATAAAATGCTGTTGCTTAAAGGGTCTCCCACTGGTATTTTAAATAAGCTCCAGTGGGAAAACTGTAGTAGTATAATGCATTTAATAGGTCAACTTTGTCATCGATAACCGTGCTTTGTAGCGTAACGCGTGGTACGTTTTCTGAAAGTTGAGAACACGGGGCAGGGGAGCCGCGGTGCTTCAGATGGGCTTGTGCTTTCATTGCCAGGAAAGTCCTGTATCGAAAAGGAGCACTCCGTTTTGAACCAAGTATAACTTAGCTCCAGAGCAGTCACTAAACCCAAAAGTGCTTTGTAAAATATGGGTTATGTATATGCTGCTTGTGTATATTGTTTTATGAAGGGGAACACATCCTTTCTTGCTATTACTGGAGCTGAGGTCAGCTTTCTGGTTTAAAGCGTACTGTCTATCTAAATTTGGAATAACAGCTCCATTCACACCCTGTGTTTATATCAGATTGTACTGCAAGTCAAACGTGCTGATGTTGCCGATACTTGCTGAAATGCTTGTTACATATCATTTTAAAATGGGATGTAATGATACAAATAGTTGTAATTCATTTGCATTTCTACATAGAAATGATGTAGTTCACAGTGAAAACAATAAACATCCTGCTTTTTTTTATAGCAAATATGAGTACCTTGGATAGCTGAGCTTAGTAGGTACGTGGCCTTGTTACAGGATGTGATTTTTGTAACTCGAGTGATGTGGGAGAAGGATGTCGCTAGCAGAAACTTCTTGGCTGAGCTGATGTTCTGGTGTCTCAAAGTAGATTTTAGTGTGTTGGGATTACTTTGCTCGTGTCGTTTTTCAGTGTTCATCACTTAATGCTGTTACTGTTTTGTTTGGGTTTGGTTTGTTTTTTTTTCCTTGTGAGTTGTTGGCAAGAATATAATTGGCCAGTTCTATGCCTGCATACTAAGTTAAAAGCAAAGATGTCCTGAGTATAGCTACAGGTTGGGCTGCATGGGATGATACCTTTTAAGTAGCATAGCTGTAATTTTCATTATTACCTCAATCTCTCAATCACTTAATAAAATTGTAGAGAGTACCGTTGAGTGCCCCTAGAAAATGGACTAAGTAAGGGGTTGTAGTTTTACTGGGCTACAGTATACTCTCCCCACCGCTGAGTACTAAACCAAGGAGGCGAGGTTAGTAGTCTGCTTTAAATTTATGAAAAATACCTCACACTCTGCCTCATCTTTTCCACTGTAGAAAGAGCTTTGCCTCTGTCCTTAGACCACTGTAATTACAAAGCAACTCTAAAACTCGCATTTAATTTTTTAGTATAGCAGAGGTGTGTGCTTGAAAGGCAAATGAAGATTTGCAATACCTGTGCAAGAGATTATGGGGAATTACTGATCACTCACCTTATTTCTGAGGACAATACAGTGGGTGTGTAAACTTCAGATCCAGATTTTTTTTTTTTCCCAAGTAGACTTTCTCTGTGACTTAAACTTTTTCTCTCTTGCTTGTAGCAACAAAATTTCTGAAAGGATCATAATGCTTTGGACCTGCACTTCCTGGGAAGGAAGGGTGGGTGGTCTGCATATGTCTCTAGATAAATTAATGGTTCGGTAACATTTTTTGCATACTTGACTTCCCATGGAGACCATGAACAGGACTGTATACTCAGCTTTTCACTGGTAGATGTGTTCTAAGATTTGGAGGTTATTGATTTGGGGGTTGAAAGTGAAATCAACAGCTGTTTATCCTGGCTTATTTTCTGGTTACTGTTCCAAAGAGCAAGCATGCTCTTTTCATCCAGAAAGAACTCATTGCTGCGTCAAGACTTCTCTGATTAACCATGCAGCTGGAGCCTATTTTCCACTTCTCTTCACTTGTGTAGATAGTGTCCTACTGGCTCTCCAGTTCTGCCTCTCCAGATTTTTACTGGCTACTGACCACAAATGATGCATTCATAAAGTTGAAAACAAAATAAATAAAATTGCTATAGCCCATGACAGTTAATCCACTGGTAACTGTTAACCGCATCATATGGGCCGTAGCGAAAGGCGCTTAAGATAGATTTCTCACACAGCTCTATCAATGTTCTTTTGGTAGCCATGTCTATTGTGCCAAGTGCTCTCCTTGACGGCACTAACAAGAGCTTGCACACAAAAAAACCAACCCAGGATTGGTGGATTCAGTGAACATCCGGCTTTAATATACAAATGAGATATATTTATTACATAAATCCCAAACTCTTGTGGCGTATGTATGTGCATGTATATATATATATTTTCAGGTATGATACACAACGCATGCTTTAGCATGGCTGATCATTCCGGATGTTCTTTAATTTTTCTGTCTCCTTCAAATGCCATTTGGTTATTTTCAGGGGCTTGCTTAAGAATTGTGTGAAAGAGCCAAAGGGACACCGGTTGGTAAATAGTATCTGTGGATGCTTTCTAGGAAAACTTGTCTTTTGACAGGTTTATCCTTGCAGTCTGTCAGGTGGACTGGGAAGGGGTAAGAGAAAATTGGGAAGTAGGAATGGACCTCTACCAAAAAGAGGAAAACTTGATGAAACAGTATGTTTGAGGTTGACTGAGGGCAATGAAGCAAGCAGGGTACGGAAGACCAGCAACGTGAAGCAGGCCAAAAGATACAGAATGCTGAGTGAGGATGAGAACAGTGAGAGAGTGGAATGGTTGTATCTTCCATACAGTCAAGAGCCTAGTAGCTGCAAGATGTTCAGGTATGACCAACTAAAAAATTGAGAAGTTATAAGGGCCTTACTGTATGCTTATACTTCGTGATATAATTTCATTTATAGGGATTTTCTTAATTGCTGTACCTCTCCTAATTGGTTTTTATAGTCATTTTTATTCCTATTTAATGCACTTTTCCCCCTATCCTCTGCTAAACCCATTATCTTGTTACTTCAGTCTACTGCATTTTCAGATGTCTCAGATCTCTTAAACTCTTGCTAACCACAGAATAACCACAGAAATACTGCCAGTGGCTCCTATCAGTCTAACCTTTTGGGACCTAAGTAGCTTCTCTTTGCTAATTCTGCTGCTCACTGTAGTATTTTGTGGGCTAAGAAACAATGAATGAATAACACTGTTAGGATTCCTGAACAGATACCGTGACGCTGGGAGAAAGCCATCAGTAGGGCTAGTCAGTCTTTCAAAACACTGTCCCCATATAGAGTTCTGTGTTTTAAAGACATAACAGTGCTGCATGGTAATTATAATTTAAAATTATAAAGCCTCACAGAAAACCTTATACAAATTATTCCATCTAAATGTGTGACAAACTTTTTGCGAGGCATCGGCAATACTTCTGGGCGTTGCTTGCTTCACTGCATTTACCTCTTTAAATATTGACTATTTAAAAAAAAAGTGCAAAAGTTTACAAAAATCATAGAGTGAGTATATTGAGACAAATATTAAATTGCTACTGCAGTTTGACTAACTCTTGTTTAACTCTATCTGGAAACAACAATTTTGCTCCTTCCTTTGGAGCAGGAAAGGAAAGCTGAAGATCTGTCAGTCTTGGGTCCTGCTTCCTTCATGAAAGCAAACTCTAAAGGTAAGAACATTTTATGCTTTAACACTGTTTTATTGTAGAAAACAAGCAATTTATTAAATATAGCATCTGTCATCCTTCAGAAAGACAAATACATGCACAGAGACATGTTTTTTGCTCACATTATAGCTTGTCCCTTGAATTCAGTATGACTTTTTTTCTGTCCTTTTCAAAGGAAGAGGACAAATCTCTAGTTAAGTTTCGGTGTGCTTCTCAATGAAGCCTTTAAATATTGTCTGTCTTCTTAGTACTACACGTGATGGGGTTAACGCTCCTCGAACTAGTATTCTTTAGGCAGTGACATTTCACAGTGATCAGTTCATGTCTGAAATCTTGGTTATTTCATCTTTCATATCTTTGATCTCAGTTTGAACTCTTGTTAGATTGGCCAATTTCTCATTCAGTAAAGCAATTTCCTTCTCCCGTCGTAATACCTCCTCTACTAATCTTCCTATTCTCAGTGTTAGGTCATTTATTAATGGCTCCAAGATGGTAAAATCCTTTTTAAGTTTGTACATCTTGGGTTTTAAATCATTTGCAAATGTAACCGTCTTCAGAACTTTTGCTCTGTCACCTTCGAGATTCAAAAGTCTATCCGAATGCTTGTTAAAATCACTCCTTAACTCAGATAATGCTGTCTTAATTTGCTCAATTTTTCTTGCGTTACTGGATGCTAAGCTCTGTAGTTTTGTACTTCGGTCGATGCTACTGGTAAGCAGGTCACCTATATTTTTTACCGTTGTCTTTTCACCTTTTTCTACTTTATCTTCTAGTGTTTGCAAAGAATCTGTCAATGCAGTCATATCTGAGACTAGGCCTGAAATGCGCCTTATGTCAGTTTTTACTGTCGCGATCGTCAAAGTTACGTTTTTTGCTACAGAAGCTGCATTCTGTTCAACACTTGAAACTGCATGAAAAAGAGTTGTTAAATTCTTCTGCAGTTCTTCTTGTTTTTTAATTATGCTGCTAGACCATGTTTTCATTGTATAAATATCTTCCTGCACATGTTTAATGTGAGAAATCATTTGAAGGTCTTCCATCTGTTCCATTAAGTTCCAAGTCTTTTCACACTAGAGGGATACAAATAGAAATATTTGACAAGATTTCTAGTTTAACACCTCACATAAAAATTAAAGCTATATTCTAATGAAATATCTTACTATACTGATACTGAAATTGAGCACAAACCCTGTCTTTAGGAAATAAACTTCTGTTGCAACAGAACCAAAAATTTCAGTTTTTTCCTTTCAGTATACATAACAAATTCAAATGTTACTACTTTTTCTATTGTAACAAAAATTACAGGAAGGTGCTATATGACTTTCCAGCGTGACCTCTGAAAACACAAGTCATCAAATGCAATCTTCTTCTGATTTACAGAAATGTTTGTATTAAGCCTCTAACCTGCGTGATCCAGAAAGACACATGTAGAAAGATACTCAGAAACATTTTAGAAAGATGCCTACTTTAAAATTCTCTTATCCAAAAATCATGGACCATAATTAACTGATGCATTTTTATTTTGGTAATCATAATACATATTTTGAACACGGTGTTCACAGAAGAAAAAGCCAAAGGAATTAGGCATGGTTTAAATAGCCACCAAAATACTTCACAGGAAAAACATTACTTAAAACAGCCTGCCTCCATAAAAGCTACGTTAATGAGGGAACACTCATGCTACTGTTGGATTTCTGGTGGAATTTGCTAGTTTACTTTTTTTGGGGGGGTTTTAATGGTTGGTTCTTGGTTTTCAAATTTGAGAGGAAGAAAGGAAAATACCTAAGTGATACTATCCTGTTCAATCCCCAATAAGTCAGTGTAAAACTTGGAGAGAAAAAAAACACCAAATGGGCAAACTGAAACACATTCTAAGAGCCTATAATTAGTTTCATACTAATCCTTTTCTTGATGCTAGTAGTAAAAATATCACCAAAGAAACAAATATTTTTAACTTTTTGATAGTGTTGGTCATTCCTCACTAGCACTGTTCGCTTAAAAACAAAATACCAAAATTTAGGTCGTGGAGAGCTGTGCTGGTTTCCTAGGTAATGCCCTCTAAGGATGAGGATTTCCTGTTCAATCTCGTGTATGTTCAGCTTTCAATAGGGCTGAGGTTGATGAAAGACATTAAATTGGGGAGCATACCACTGGTAATTTAGCCACCTTTCCCCAAAAATATATGAAGTTAGAAACACACTGGAACATGCTTGTGAAAAGTATTTAAAAAACATTTCCGTATAGAATAGTATTTCTTAATGGAACACTACAGTATTTATTCTGTACCCTTTCTGGAAGAGCAATTTATTTTGAACTAGATCATGCACCAGGACAGGGCAATCCACTATAATATATTTTTATTGAATATGACTGTAAACAGATACAAATCTATACATAAGTAATAAATATATGAAAGACTTCATAACATTGAGAAATGCTGGTTAAATAGTCTCTTGAATGGGCAGCATTAACTGTTTAGTGAAGATTTCAGTAGAGTTCTAGATAAATGAATGTACAAAACCAGAATAATTTAACTTAAGCCTGATTAAGTCATAAGTGTGGTGGGTTCATACTGTCTACTAAGCAATCTCCTTTCCTGAGTTCAGAAATCAGGAATGGGAAATTATCAAGACATGAGTCTGTAGCCACAAATTTATGGTGGTCCCGAGACCCAGATTTCAATGAGCAGCTACCAGGCCTATTAGGTAGTACTACATCCTGTGCAAGTAGATCTATTAAGTCTATGGATAAATTAGATATTCCCTGGCCCCAAGTACGTATCTCCATAGCTTTCATTGATTACTTTTGTAGCTCTTGCTTCACCAAACTTTAGGAAACAATGTCAGTGACACTGTTAAGTTTTTTTCACTTTGAAATGCAAAGCAATACCAGACGTGTCATGTAATGCCTAACAGAGAACATTCTACAGAAGAAAAGGTAAAAACTTGTTTCTGTCAGCACCATAACAAACAAACGAAAAAACCCACCAAAAAAACCCCCAAACTAATACAGTGACTGATCACACCAAACTTGCAAATTAAATGATGGAAGAATCTAACAGGAATATCTGTGAAGAAGAACGTCAGTCTATATGTAGTCCAATGACGTCAATGGCACAACAAAACTATGCCAGTGATTTTAGAAAGTTTGAAAAGGCTGGAAATGAGGTCTAAGGAGGCTATTTGCATGGGATCAAAGAAATAAAAGATGACACCAGCTGCTGTGAAACCCCCTGCATATAAATACCAGTAGAAGGGAAGGTTCTTGGTAAGGGGTGCTTTACTAGTGTTTTCTGTAATGCTGTTGTATATAAGCTTCAGCTGTTAAAAATGTACTTTGGCTTTCCTGCACATAATAAAATATGTAGATCCCACTAACAACTCTGACATTAAGAAGTCTGTACTGTAAGCACAAAAACATTGTGGTATATAATACGTTAAAAGTGAGGTACATGTATATCTGCCTAGAAGTATGAACTTAATTGTTCATTGTGTTACAAGTCCATAGAATATAATACAAAAAGTGAAAATATAAAAAAGCAGTGAGAACTAAATATAAATTTTAATCTGTCATCTCCGGTTTTCATTTTTTTTCTTAAATCTAAATACTTTGCTTCAAATTCCATTTTAATAAAAACGATCTTTTAATAAATAAGCTGAAAATAATCCTAAATTTAAGAAATTACTCCTTGCTCCCTCCAACACAATATTTCTTGCTCTCTGTCCTCTTTATTACAAGTTTGCCTTTCAGGCTGATCCAATGCCTCTTTAAATTGATGACAGTATTTCAGCTATCCTTAACATATGTTGAGGTCACATTATTGTATTAAAAATTAAAGTGCTCTTTCATCAATGAAAACCCTAAGTCCAAATTCACTTATCCCCATTCTGGTCATTTTCTAAATTATAGCTTTCTGAAGTTATGTCTTTTACTTTCGAAGATACTTCTATGTCATGCACTACTTCTTCTAAAACCACTACTTCATTTTGCACTTTCAATATGCTGTCATTGTACTGCATGCCTTCAAGAACCTTTCGCATTGCCACTGTATCAGAAACAGTTTTCAACATATCATTCTCCACAGTATATAGCTGTGTTGTCAAGTCCTCTATCTTTTTCTCCATACTTAGCAATTCACTTGATAATCTAAGAATAGAGTGAATAGCATTTTCAATTGTTGGCAAATGGGTCTTGCACTCCTCAATTTTAGGTTCATAGTTCGCAAGTTTCTGATTCAGGTCCGTGTCCTTGGCTACCAAACTATTCTGTTGTTCTTCTAGCTTTTCAACTGCCTTTGCATTTAAGTCCAACTTTTGTTCAACTCTAGAGAACTCATCATCTTCTTGCCTTTTTAGTGTTTTAATATTTCTGGCTGTACTGTCTTCCAAATCTCTTACTTTTTCTGAAAGGGATTTAATTCTTTGGTCAACTTCATTAATTTGGGAAGTAACTTCTGTATGTATGAACTTCGCTTCAGATTTTAAACCACTAGTGTTTGTGTTCATTTCATCCAAGCTTCTTCTCCAGGAATCTGTAACATTTTGGAACTTCTCATTAATGCTCTGCATCTTTACAGAGAGAGTCTGTTCATTGTTCTGAATATCATTTATGATGTTATGAAGAGAAGATATTTCCTGCTCAAACTCAGTCATCACAGAGGTGGATGAGGCAGCTTCTTGTAGGATACTTTCAGAAGACTCAAGCTGCATTTATAACACAAAACAATGTCCATGTCTACTTAACAAAAGTAAGAATAGAAGACCACTTGCATTTATTTAACAGAGAATAAAGTCCCTTAGAAGCCACTTGTTACAAAGCTCCTAAATGATTTGTTTCCATATTTCATCTTTAAAATATTGTTGATTAAGCTAGCATGAAAAAGTCACAGAAAAGGGTATGTTTGTTGTTGAGTTTCTAGAGCATGCATGCAATTTTCTTTGTTGTCAATTCCTTATTTTCCATGGTGGGTTTGTTTGGTTTTTTTTGTAAAATATATCACACTACCTGAATGCCATGCAATATTTTGCAATCTGAAGTGTAGTATATAAATATCCAAATTACATCATGTATAAATGACATCATTATGAGATCAGTGCTAAAATGACATCACTGGCATAAGCCATGCTGTACTCCCATCATTATCTGTAAAATATAAGGGATAATTCGGCAGCCAGCCCAAGTTTTCTACTTGATAATGTCACACATAGATAAGAAAATAAAATAGCAATGAAAAATTTTTACTATCACTTCATTATGTCGTTCATATTATTAGAACAGATCTACTACATAAAAATGCCTACAAATTTTCTTCAAATCAATGTATATTAGACTTACACACAGAACAATACTGGTAGAATGAAGTATGTGCGTAATTGTAAGTTTTTAAAAATAGTTTAGTGTCTAAAAAATAATACTGAGATACAACCACTATATTCACATACTCGAACAATGGTATGGATTGACACGTTTAGTCACATGAAATATTCTCCAAAGGCCTATTCACAGGCAAGTAGAATACATTATGAAAATTTATTTTAAAACAGTCAGTTAAATTTTACTAAATGACAACAAAGTAAAACAATGGCACATGTTCACCAGAGATTATCCAATTAAGATGTTAATGATTACCTTTTCAGAAATTAAGTTAACTTTATTTTCCATGTCCAGGAATTTTTCAGCTTCTTGCTGTAAGAAATTGTACTTTTTTTCCATATCAGCAAATTGACCTGACTGCTGAAATAGGAACCTACAAATTGCAAGTAAATAAATAGTAAACATAATGAGATAATTAGCATATATTAAGTGTTCTGGGACCTGATTCACAGCAATCTGTTACGGCAGGGATTTGTGTTCACAGAATTTGCTAGATCAATACATGAAAGAAAAAAAAAATCAGGATTTAATGAAGTTGCTCTGTCTTCATACTGGAGTTATCTTCCAACAGAGCTGGAAAAATAAGGAAACATCCATAGATGTGCTTTGTTTTTACATTGTATGCCATTCAAACAGGAAAAATGTCTGATAAGACTGCTGACATAGGGAAGCCATTATATGCTTGTAATGCATTGCCTTACGATATATTTTATGGATAAAGTATTTAACCAGTGGAAATAAAACACACAAAAAAATTGTACTTTCTTGCAAAGCATCACAAAATCATGCGTAGAAGCCTTTGGATTTAGAAAGGCTGGTCAACTCTAATGTTGTTTAATTGTAACCATTCAAGAACATATGGTGCATTGTGGCAAAGCTTGTATAGCTACTGTTGTGATGATGCTAGCTTTGTGAACAAACAGTGGAGATGTCAATCCTGTACTTTATATACATTCTAGATTCATTTACTGTGAACTTGGGAGCTTTCTGAACTGTAAGCACTTTATACAGTTAAAAAGGAAATGAGACAACCAAGCAAGAACCCTAAATTTTGCTGGATGTTTATTAATCCTAAAACAAGGTTTATTGTAGACTAAGCAGGGGTCCTCCCAGTAGTAAGAACAATTTTATCTAGAACAGAGTTTATTTAAAATACTTGTGCTTTCATAAATTGATATTTATTAGTATATTGCATAGCAATTAGAAGTTTCAAAAGATCTATAATAGTCTATACAGATTAAGTCAGGCAATAAAAACTAAAATGCTAGCTATAGATAGATACATGCAAATCAGAGAGAAACATATACATAAAACAGTAAGCGGAAGCATCACTAATCGTTTTATTCTACTATGTCGTTCTGTTTCTCAAAGATTTAGATAATGAAATCTGGGTGATGTTAAAATAAGAACAAATTTTACCTCAATTTTCAGATTGATGTCTGGAGTGTAATAATCCAGACTAATTTCTTGCACTAGAGTTCTGAGAATTTCATCGTATCATTTCTGCAAGAAGCTCAGTTTCTGATGGAACTAAGGTACTGATGCTGCTAAGATATTCTAAAACATCTTTTACAAAGATATTTGACCTTTACTTGAAGACTCCACATAATGAACAATTTACCACACTGCTGAGCAAATTATTTACAGAAAACTCTACTTCACTTCTACTGTTGATTTATTTATTACCTGCCAAATGAGCCTTGTTGTACTTATTGTCAGATTAAATTGCTCTTCACAGTTAGATGTAGTCTCCAAAGCAGGTATTTACAATTCATGAGCAAGGCACCTTTTAAAGTTTCAACATGATAGAACAGATCGAGCTTCTATAATCCCTCACTATATGCCAATGTTTCCACACGTGTGAGTACTGCTATTCTTTTCTTGATCCTTCTAGCTTTAACAAGTTTCTACAGTCACTTAACCCAAACACTATATTCAAGCGTAACTAATCATATTGCCCGTGACTGAATACAGTATAGACTACAAAAGAAAATATTAAAATCCACTTTAGAGGCTTACCTACCAGGTCAGCACCAAGCAAACAGCGAGGGAAATTATGCTCAAGCTGGTCCTTGAGTCCATCCAAAAGGAACTCCGATCATTGCTGGTCCCGGGACTTGGCAGCTTCCCACAATTACTGTGCTTCTCAACCTTTTGTGAACTTTCACTGGTCTTGGATGAAGAAATACCTTTTTTCCTCTGCTTAACTTCAGACATTTTGTGTTTTTAATAAGCAGAAGCAAAGGAGAGAGCTAGGGGGAAAAAAAAAACCACAACAAACACAAACGAAAAAGGACTAGTTATTTCTAAGCATCCCCAAATATAACCTTTTGCCCTTTAGTTACAGAAATACACGCCCAAAAATGTTTCCTTCAGTGTTTACTATGTTTTCTAGTTATGTGAACTTTTGTAAAGTATCATAATACTTTCATAAGACTTTGTGAAAATTTGTTTACTATAGAGCACTGCTTTCGTATTTTCTCAAACTGAACTGACTTTTCAAACTTTAGCTAATTTCACCTTCCCAGAAATATTTCATCTGTTGTATAATAGGTCATTTTGAAGATATATTTAAAATCACAAGGACTTGAAAGCATGATATTTCTTTTTATAATTGATTACTGTCACAATTTCATCAGCAATTTCACTATCCTGTTTTACTGGTAGATTTATTTTTAAAAAATTATTACCTATTCCACATTAAAGGGGAAAATTAATTTTCTCTTTTTTAAAAATGGGATTGCAGATCAAGATTTAATTTAGAAATAGTTCTGTTGTAATGATTTCATGTCATCTGTAAAGCCACAGACATCAGTTAATAGAAAGCCATTAATAGAAAAATACAGAAGATTAATGAAATAATGCATCTAGGTAAAAGAAAAAGCTGTAATTTCCTCTTTGCTAAAATTTGCCAAATAGACTCAGGCAATATGACTCTCCGGTTTTGAAGACTACAAAAGCTCATATTCTAACCAAGCGGAAGTACAGAGTGGAATTTTTAAGCCTAAAATTTTCCACCATACTCCTCAAAATAGACCAGATCCTTGACGGATTCAGTTTAGCACAATTTGAGACAAAAATGTTGTGCTTCTTTCTGGATTCATTTTGCAGTATTGCTGCTTAGTCACATGTCAAAAATATTAATATTTAAATATTTGAGATACTTACATAGTCACATACATGCATAAAAGGCATTGTTTAAAATCTAAATCTGTCACGAGCATGAAGCTTAGAGCTGCTTGTGAGTCACAGTATTAGGAAGCATGCTCTGAGTCTGAAGCACGTAGGAAAAAAACACTCAAAAAAAAAAAGGCAAAAATGCTATTTTGTAACTTTTAAAACACCTTTATGATTGAGAGCGTATATTATGAAGTTAAAATTAAAAAAATTGGCCTGAATGGTAGGGAAATGGTTTAATACAGGAACAACGACTCAGCTTTAACACGGACAACTTCGGAGCGCAACGCCGCGCAGTACAGAGGAACGAGCTGCAGCCCCCCACAGAGACCCTCCCGAGCCTCCCACGCCCTTCCTCGCCCCCGGGACAGCCCTGCCTGCGCTCGGCCCGGGGCACCGAAAGTGACCGACCGCCCCCTCCCCTCCGGGGCACTTCCACACCCCCTCCGCCCTCGGGGCTCCCAGGAAACTCCCCCAGCCCAGGAGCCCCCCGCCCGCCCTCGGAGCAGGCCTGCGGGACGCCACCCGGTCCTGGCGACACCCTTTCTCCCGCGGCCCCGTCGCTCCGCTCCAGCGGCCGCCCGCGGTGCCGCCGAGCCCCAGCGCTTCGGGCCGCCTTTCCCCCTCCCTCGGCAGCCCGGCACCCCTTCCAGCTGCTGCCACGCTCCTCCGCCGGGCCACCCTCCGTACCCTCGGCGCTTCCTCCGGCCTCAGCTGCAAGGCGGAGGGGGCGGGGAGGGCTGTTACCACGTTTACACGCCCCGGAGCCCCACCTCTGGCCCGGGCCAGCGCCTAGCGCCTCGCCCGCTGCAGCCGTTGGCAGCCGCTGCCGCTCCCTCAGCTCGCCGCGCGCCACGTCAGGCGCGCTGCCGCCGCTCCGCCGAGGCAGCCGAGCCTCCGCGGCTCTGCGCCGGCGCGGGAGTGCCGGGCTTTGTTCCGCGCGGGGCAGGCGGGGGCCGGGCTGCTGCCGGCCAACGGGGAGGGCAGCGGGCCGGGCCGGCCCTTCTCCCACCCCCGGGCCCGGAAGGAGGAAGTGCTCGCGGTGCGCTGCTTCCCCAGTGAGGGGTAGCGACTTCTCCTCGGGGCGAGGCGAGAACTTGTTGCCGGCGGCTCCTGACGGCCCCGCGCTGCCCGCCAGGTGAGCGGCCGTGGCGGAGACGGGGGCAGGGGACGAGGAAGGGCCGTGCCCGGGCGGTTTCGCCGCGGCTCCCCTGAGGCTGACTCCAGCCCGGGGCTCCGGAGCCCTCCGCAGCGGAGGCGGCTTGCATCCCCCGCCTTGGGGGGAAAGTTGCGGTGGTGGCCGGGCAGACCCCCCCGGCCCGGCGGGGTGGGGGTCGGCGGCGGGCGCCTGGTCTGAGCCCTCCGGTTTCTGTTTCGTTTTCCCTGCAGCTGGTAACGGCGGCTCCGGTGAGGCGTGTCTGGGTGTGAGGTAATCCTTTGTTTTGTGTGTTTGGGGCTTGTTTTCCTTTTGCAGTTGCTTTACCTGTGTAGTAGCGTTATTATTTATTTATTATTTTTAACGTGGACGGTTTTCCACTGGGAGTAGCAAAGAGCTTTCACGTCCCCTTCGTAAGCGGTGCGGTGGGGTAAAGGTAGGATAGAAGACTTTCCTAACCACGTAATTTTCAGTGAAAACAGGAAATTCTGTCAGTGCGGTGGAAGAGGCACTCCATCGCGGGCTTATCCAAAGGCAGCTGTTCTGCATCTGCCTGGCTCCTGAAGGAGGTGAAGGAAAAGGTGAACACTTCTGCAGGCAGCTGCAGAGTTGCTCTGTGAAGGAGCTTGCAATCTTTGGTTGTTGCGCAGGAGTGTGATCAGGGAGATCGTTTTGATCATTAGGGGGTCTCAGGGGCAGCTGATCAGTACTGAAAAGCCTTTGCATGGTAGACAACAGTTTTCACCTTATATCATCTTCAGGCAATTTTTTTTTTATGGCAGAGGAAGAATGAAAATTTATAGTTGTGTATCAGATGCTGACAAAGGAAGGTATAGCTCAGTCATTGGCTCTGTTGGGTGCTCCATCTTCCATTGTGTGTCGAGATCCAAGTGTACTTGTATGGAGTCCTGGAGTTGGAGACAAAATTGAGTTTATCTCATCGGATTTGGTACACAGGGAGTTTATTTTCTGTTGTAATTCTGTCCAGTGCTCTCAGCCACAAGATGAGCCCTCTTTCGCATCCTGTTGTCCCAATCACATGATCCAAGGGTTTCAAAAATTTGAGGGGTGTACTGGGAGGGGAGAAAACTTTTCACAGAGACATTTAGCAAGTTCCTAGTATGTGAGAAGCTTGTACAGACTGTGATTCTTTAGTTCTGCAAGTGTTCATAAGCAGAAATTAATAGAAATGTGGAAAAGACTCAGATTTTTTTTTTCCCTCCACAAATCAGCGGTACATATCTGCTTTTTTAATGAAAACTTCCAATCACGTAGTGAGCACAAGAGTTTTACTATGAGTCTAATTAGTTGTTAGAGTTTGAAATTCTTTTTATACCTGCTTTATATGCCTCCAAGTGGAGGAGTCAGAGAAATACTGTAGTCAGATTAATTGCAATAATGCTCAGCTGGATGTTTTTATTAAACATAATAGCATATGGCATCTAAATAATATTTAAAAATACTATGCATATTCACAGTAGCTTGTGTGCTATTAATATGCCTTTTTTTACTCTGTTGAAAAGGAATGATATTAGATTTTCCCAGTGTTTTCTTGATGATGCTGTACCGTCCAGCCAAGCTGGACTAGTGGGTCATAAACAGTGTAATTAAATTCATATAACAATAGTATGAAAGTCTCTTTATCAAGACAGAAAGAAAAAAAAACCCAAACAAAAAAGACACCTAAATTTTTTAGCTTTCTGCAGTTTGTAGTATGAACTTGCCTGAAACTTCACTGTATTTTGCACTAATGCAGCTGCTCTGCTACTTTTTCTGACTTTAAAACCAAAATTCATAAGCCATTTTAAAACTCTTTTCCTTGTACTTGTAAGTTATGTTCTGATTCTGCCTTGACTTTTTTTTTTTTTTAAACGCTGAAGAAATATGGATGTGAAGAGTAGAAATTACTTACTTATGAATCGCCAAGCACTGGAAAAAGATATCAAGACCTCTTATATTATGGATCGCATGATTTCTGATGAAGTACTGACGTTACAGGAGGAGGAGAAAGTGAAACAACAGGTAGAATTGTCTCACTGTTTTTTATCTTCCTAGTCTGCTCGCATGTTTTATCTTTCTTTTTAATAATAATACTTTCTGTCTATCTCATTCCTGGATTCAGCAAATTCTTAAGCATATGCCTAGCATGCAGTTTTTATCACACTTCATAAGGTTGAGTTAAGAGCTTGGTTAAGTTGAAGGCTATTTCATAGTTGAAGGCTATAAACACAGTCTATGATTGACAGTCATAGATTAGATAATTTCTAAGGTCTCTTAGTTTTTTATAACATCTCTTTTAATGTTTTTTCTAGAATACACAGAAGGAGCGAGCAGCTATGCTAATAAACATTATTCTTACAAAAGATAATAATTCATATAGATCCTTTTATAATGCACTACTTCATGAAGGGTACAGAGATCTTGCTGCGCTTCTTCAGGATGGCATCCCTGCCATCTCCTCTGGTAATAGAAAGAGTTCAATGGATGGAATGACTTCGTACGGTCAGTATAACTTGAGCAATCCCTGTGCTTGAAAGTAAAGAGAAATTGTATTTTTTATTCCTTGCTAAGTGACTATCTATAATAGCTGTTCCAATGGAAAAGGAGTAGTTGGTGCATTCACTTGTTTTGGTAGTGTAGTAGTCAGTATTTCTGTATTTCATGTATTTAATATGGCAGGAGAGTTACAACAATTATGACTTTTGTAGGTCATCTTGAAAATGTTCATATTTAGTAATGTTTATTTTAAAAGACAGGAAACCTGAAGCTCTCACAGATTTCTCTAAATTGTAACGTTTTTGTTGTATGTGAAAGAAAGACTCTTGTTTGTATATATTAAAGAAGTTGAATCTAACATAAAAAGTTGTAGCCTCCAAAATTCTGACATTTCTCTTGAACAGTGATCTGTAATCTCTCAGCCTACATTCTAATAGCTGATCTAGGTTGCTTAATTCTCTCCACCAGATCTTTCAGTTACCCTACAGAGTTCCTAACTTTTACATACATTGTCATCAGTATCATTTTTGATTGACATGAAATAAACTGGTAGTTTCTAATGGGCAATACCTTCTAACTGCATATGACTAAATGCCATGTTTACTGTCACTCTACATTTTAAGAAATGTCCTAGACACGTGGAATTTTGATTACTTGACTAAGATTTCCTAAAGCTTATCAGTATAATATGGCACTGCATATGGCCACTTTGTGGCCAGCAGTGAACAGATAAAGCGCATATTTCCTTTCCTGCTATGCTTTACCTGCTCTATTGCAAGTCGTGCTATCTTAGCTTAAATCAAAGGAAGTCTTGCTTGGACCACAGTGCTGTGCGGTTAGCATGCTGTGTAAGGCTTTTATTTTGTGGTTTTCTTTTCTGCTGCATCCAATGGGGCAGTAACTTCTGGCTGAGAAAGTGACTTGGCAGTTGGGTATAGTAATGTTGAGCTCCTGTGTTTGTTTGTTTGCCACAGTTTCTACTGGAGCTGTAAATTATCTTTTCACTTCTAGGAATTGATGTAACTAGCTTGCAGATAATGTAGTTATTAATTGGGACACTATTTTAGGTGGGAAGCTAGTTACCTGTTAAGTAATTTATTTCCAAAAAGCCATCTTTTTTCAGTATTTGGTATTGTGAGCCCAGTAGTTTTTAGAGCATTTGTATGGGACACAAGTTTGGGGGGGGAGCCCACTAGTTATTTGGGGTGGGGACTTGTTTGGTTTGAAGAGGCATCACGTTTAGAAATTACTTTTTATTTTCACATTTCTTGTTTTTAACTTTAGTTAAGACAATTCTCTGCGAAGGAGGCGTACCACAGAGACCGGTTGTGTTTGTCACTCGGCCAAAACTGGTAGATGCTATTAAACAGAAACTGTGCTGCTTGGGAAGCGATCCAGGCTGGGTCACAGTTTATGGAATGGCAGGTTGTGGGAAGACTGTTTTAACAGCAGAAGCTTTAAGGGATCATCAGCTCTTGGAAGGTACTCTTAGAAAAACATCTATATTTTTATAAAAATCACTACAGGTATACGCATATTGGACATACGTGGCCAAGTATCTTATGTCATCTTGAAAGTAATTTAGGATTTAGGTTTCTAAATTCCTTAGGTGCTTCTGAAATATTTGCTTGCAACTTACAGCTTTCATAACCATTTAGTGCTCTAGGACCACTAAATATCTTACTAATTTACGGGAAAAGATTCTGAATAGCTTTTCACTTTGGAATCTGCTTCGGTTTATGAAAGTAGATACATCCTTAATTAACTTGAAATTGTTACTTCTGTTAGTGCAAAATAATAATATTTAGTTTATATTTCTTTTGGTCATTTCTTGTTAAATGCTCAGACTCTTCCCCTTGCTATGTGAGTTTAAAAAAATCTTGCTCTAACTTTTGCATGTATTATAATAAAGGCAGGCATTTGTGGAGTGATTTACACTAGTATCACTTTAGCTTAAAGCAGACCATAAATGAAACCATTTAATTATTTCCCCCCCCTCCCCACATAAGACACTTGGAGGCGAAAGTGGGACTTAGGCATTAGAAAACATGATGTAGGGATAGAAACTACAGCATCCTCTGCTGCAGCTGACGCTTCTAGATGCCTTCTTGTTCACTGTTTTGGGATAATTTTCACATTCCAGCCTCTGAACTCCTGCAGTAGTACAGGGTGAAAAAAGTAAGTGCCAAGTCAGACTAGCAGGAAGATGGACGCAGAAGGGGTTGTCGAGGGACAGGCAGGAAGGCACATAGAGGGGAGGGACGACAGCATCAGTGGCAGTATGAATTCTCTGTGGGAACTTGCCCTACAGAGCCTGTTCCTTTAAAAATAAAAAAAAAATAGTGGTCTTGTAGAACCATCCTTCTGTGTTAATGGTAGAGTTGCAAGGTTGACTTGCAATAGACTTTAAAGTTTCATATTTATTTGAAATTGAGTTATTGATTGCTATTGTAAGCTGCTATTAAATATTTCTGATTTAAAATGTATGGCATAATATTGCTTTTCTTGTTAGATTACTTTCCAGGAGGAGTTCACTGGGTCTCTGTGGGAAAACAGGACAAAGCAGGGCTCCTAATAAAACTTCAGAATCTCTGGAGTAGATTAGAAAATGACTCTACTATTTCACAAAGGCCACCACTTAACATTGAGGAGGCTAAAGATCGTCTTCGTTTGCTGATGCTACGCAAATATCCCAGGTGATGTCAGTAAAATGAAACACTGTTCTTTTAACTGATAAAACTTCGCAGAGTAACTTTGGTCTAATCGGCTACGGTGTCTGTGTTGTGGTTATATGTCTCTGTGGTGTGTTTGTGTTGGTTTGTTTGGTTTTTTTTAAACCAACTTCCTAACTCTTCCACTTTTTGCTTTCCCTTTTCCTGTTTTACTGTAGATAATTGGGAAGTGTTATTCAAGGTGAAGTTAACAATACTTCTAGAATTTTGATTCTTGTGTAGGGATTCCTGGTAAAATTTTCTAAATTACTGACTTGCATATGATAAAAGAATAAATAAGTTCAGATAAGTGTACCAAAGCTGAAGGGTAAACAGTTGCTAGAGGCAGGTGTGTAATATACATAGTATAACTCTGTCCCTGTTTAGTTGGGGTTTTTTAATGGAGTAACTTAAGGGACACGTTGTAGGCTTATCCTGGATATGAATATATTTAGTAGGCTAGTAAGGCTTCTGCTAACAAAATATGTTAACCATCTGTGCAGGAGTCATATTCGCTTGAAAAATTATTAGTTGTTGAAGGTTGGGAACAAACAGCTGGAAATAAGAATTGCTCTAACTTTCAGTGTTCTCATTGTGTACGTAGAATGCTTCACTGATGTGTGAGGATCATACAGCAGTAAAAGGATGTGTATCACTGCAGAAAAATTTTCCTTTCCGGAACAGGTGATGTCTTTTTAAAGTGTTTGGTCTAGAGTTATCAAAGTGAAAGCAGGTTTTCGTGATATGATCAATTATCGCCAAGAAACCAATTGCTTTCAAACTTCAGGAAAAGTGACTTGATTTAATCAAGCAGCATCTCAGTCACTGCATGGCTTTTTTCATCTTTGAGCAATAGTTTTTGTTATTTGTTGAGGATTTCATTACTCTCTGGTAAAATCTGTACTAAACTAAACAAGCCTGCACCTGAGCGAGATATCTCAGGAATAATACTCCAACCTTGTGATCTTTATAGATGACATAGAGTAGAGGAATACTGGCATTTTTGTACGGCGTGGTGGTGGGGGAAATCTTTCTTGCAAAGAAAAGATTTGAAAAACACTGCCAGGTCCTTCACAAGAAATCTCATTTTTTGTGGAAGTCTTATATGAAAAGTGCAAACAAAACACTTTCAACTGAAATTGCAGGTTTCCCTGAAGTATGTTGAGTGGTTGTCTTCATTGACACAATTCTTGTTATTTTTTGTTCATTAACAAAACTCTTCAATACAGAAGAATTTGGATGTTTAATTCATGCACAACCTTACAGTCTCTTCTGAGTAGAAGGGAGAACTGTGTGCTATTTTCTTTTAAGATGTATCCCTATGGCATCATGAACTGTTCCAGAAGTTGGCAGCTACTGTATAGCCAAGTAACATGACAACCTAACATGGTTAATATACTGTGCTATGCTATATTGTTTGTAGTGCGCAAAGTGAGTAATTTAAGAGGTACTACTTGTGTTTTGTCAAAAGAGCACCTGTATGCCGAGGAAACTAAGGGGAAAAGAGAAAATACCAGCTTTGGAAACAATTAGGCACTTGGTTTTATTTGAGGGCATTTCAATGCCAGCTGTGGCAGTGTCTTCCTTATAGACTGCCAGATATCTCATGTAGGATGCTGTTGACCTGGCAATGTTCATTAATCTGTTTCAAGATAAAGTAACAGATGTTAGATAGGAGCATTGCAGAGAATGACTGCATCTCAAGGAAAGGGACAAGAATTTATTGTAAAACTTTACTAGTCTGACTGCTTTTCATCATTTCAAAACCATATTAACATGATCACACTGTTCATCTTAGTCCTGTTTATCCTTTCCCTTCTCCTCCTCTATCCTAAATGCTTTGAGCATATTGCCAAAATTGACTGTAAAGGTAGGAACTTTGTATCTTTGAAAATTCTGTAAGTTTAAGAAAATTGACAGTTGGATAAAGAAGAGAAATCCAAGTAGGTGCCTTCAGTGGCGAAAAGGAGTACACAGAATGAATTGAAGGGAAACGTACTTTGTTGTCTTGCTAATTGGCCAGCTTGAATACATGAGCTGGGAACAGGCTACAACCTGTGCTGCATCCTGCCCACTTAGGTATATGTGAGAATGTTGTAAGAACAAACTGAAAGTCTTGCCAATGATGGGTTATCTGGGAAATCATAGTGGGCGTGGGATGAGGTAGAGGGGAATGTACTGGAGAGTGAGGTTCATATGGTGCAAGTGTATTGGAAACCAAGCTTCGCAAATTCTGCAGCTTGTGGAGCTTGTTCTGTACTGGAATTCTCTTTGGTGACAAAAAGTCATTTCAGCTATTTTTGGATTCAGATAGTCAACCCAGTACATTTCTTGGGCATAAAGTATTAGTCAAAGGATTCCAATTGTGAATCCAGCACATTTCTTGGGATTAAAGTATTAGTCAAATGAAAACTTTCAGAGCAAAATGGCATAATGTATTTTGTTGGATTATAGTTGAAGAAATTGAAGCTATGATATTCTTTAAAGTAAGAAATTTCAGATTTGAATCTCCTGTGATTGTTATCACAGTGTTTTGGGCTTTTTTCTTTGGTTGGTTGGTTTTTTTAGTAGTCCTAATTAGTATTAAGATTTGTTGGTGTGGTTGGAGAAGAAAGTCACTGGTACCAAAAGATTGGGAGGACTTTGAAGTTCTCAGATTAATTAAAAACATAAAAGCAGGTTGTAATTCATACTGTCCAACATATTTTCAAATGTGAAAGTACCACAAAATTAATTATTTATGGCTATGATAGTATTCTTGTAAACGTTCTGATTTATCAAAGGAGTGTTAACAGAGGAATTGTATAAAAATGAAATATGGGTATCCAATACTTATATGCAACTTTGAAAATGTGGTATAATGTGTATGCACTTGTTTATGAAGGATAAAATCCTTATTTTAGGCATTGATAGCATAAGTGTCATTTAGCTGAAGAAAAATGCGGGAAGTCTTGGCATGCTTCAGTGGGAATTGATTAGTGTAGCTGAAAACGCTATCCCTTTAAAAAAAAGGCAGTAAATGTAAACAATCTACAGGATTGGGTTTCAATAACTTACTTTCCTCCACAAAACACACAGAATGCAAACAACTCGTATTTCTTTTCATAAATCTACTTGCCAGCCAATCTTTTTGTCTTCTTGCTCCCTTGGAACCAACCTATTAAAAACAGTTTTCAGTAACTTGTTTGTCAGATATAGGCAGGTGTAGGGAAGTCTACTATACATTATTCTGGTGAGATTCCATGTAGTAACCTACAAATGTGACTAGCCATAGGATTTGAATAGGTAGTCACTATAAAATGTTGTTTATGTAAAAAAAGCCTCATCATCCAAGACAATTCCTTCACAAGAGGATTAGTCTCATACAGCTTTCCAAAGACACAAGAACAAAACTGAAAACTCTCCAGTCAAAAGGAAACTGAAATGGTTTCTCCCACAAAGCTTATCACTAGCCTGTGTCAAGCAGAGTTGTTATCTAGTCCTATACAACTTTTTTCTTCATTTATGGTATCTGATGACATGAAAAACAGAATAAATATTTCTGTTTTTTCTGGCATCTACTAATGGAAATATTGCTCAAAACTTAATTGTTTACACTTCAATTGTAGCTATACAGCAGTAAATGTTAAAAACTTATTTTTTTAGGTACTTGCGTTCAGCTTTCTTGCACAGTATTTAATGCCCTCTTAAGATATTTTACATATTAATATAAAAATTATGCAGTGATACGTTGTAAATTCTGAAAATGTTCTTTCATTATTAAAATGAAATACTGTATCTTAGCATTAATAGTTGATCTGAAATCTGCAATATTTCTTCTTGCACTAGATCTCTTTTGATCCTGGATGACATTTGGGATTCCTGGGTATTAAAAGCATTTGATAATCAATGTCAGGTTCTTATCACCAGCAGGGACAGGAGTGTAACAGATGCTGTGGCTGGTAAGGAACAGTTTCCTCTCCTGCACCACAGATTGTGTGTGTATATGTATGCAATTTGTTTTTGTGAACTTTTAAAAGAACTTGATAGTATCTATGTCTATTAACTTGTGCACAAGTGGCAAAGTTTTAGAATTCTGCTCTGTAAGACTTTATGCTCTTCATGAAATAGATGTTATATGTTATCCTGAAAGTTACATGTCTACACTGAAGAGTGCAATGATTCTCAACAGGATAAATTAACCTGTGTGACACCGCTGCTGTTAGACTGATCATCTCTACGCTATTAAGCAGTCACTGCTACGACATGCCCATAATGCATTTGTAATTATTAGGTTATAGTCTAATTTTTTTGTCTCTCTAATGCAAACTTGATTCTGATAAGTAGAATTTATACTCTTCTTAGTACTAAGCATATAAAATGCTACGCATAAAATCATGAGCCAGGTCCTTTGCTCCAGATTCTGCTTCAAAAATACTCTCAATTTCCATAGGATTTTTTACATTCTTTTAAATTTTTTCCATGTTTCTATGTCTAGGCAATAAATATGAGGTTCATGTGGAAAGTGGACTAGCACATGAGAAAGGACTGGAGATTTTATCCCTGTTTGTGAATATGAAAATATCAGAACTGCCAGAACAAGCTAACTGCCTTGTAAGGGAATGCAAAGGTATACTTGCTGCTCTTTAACATACCATTTATCACCGAATGTATTTTTTTTTTTCTTCTAGGTTTTGACCTAGAAAGAGGAGGGAACATTCTTT
Source organism: Aptenodytes patagonicus (assembly GCF_965638725.1). Lineage (NCBI taxonomy): Eukaryota > Metazoa > Chordata > Aves > Sphenisciformes > Spheniscidae > Aptenodytes > Aptenodytes patagonicus. The sequence continues at coordinate 53,377,871 of NC_134949.1, forward strand.
AATACTGTATGCCTTAAGTAAAACACAAGTGTTTGTTAAATGCTTTTTGTTTTTTTTTTTTAAACTAAATAAGTGTCTCATGTTGATTTTTGAGTAGTTTTCTTCAGTGTATCTTCCCCCTGCCCCCCTATTACACTTAAATTTGGTGAGTTTGCAGATGTTTACATGGATGACATGTTTTGTTTGTCTGTTCTCCACACCTCAAGAATTTAATCAATGTATTGGGAAAATTACCTGGTTTATTCAACCACTTGACTAAACTATTGGATTGTGTTCCTTGAAAACCTCTAACATTAAATTAATCTTTTCCTTCAGGTTCTCCTCTTGTGATATCCTTGATAGGTGCATTATTACGGGACTTCCCTAGTCGTTGGGAATACTATCTCAAACAGCTGCAGAATAAGCAGTTTAAAAGAATAAGAAAATCTTCTTCTTATGATTATGAAGCCCTTGATGAAGCAATGTCCATAAGTGTTGAGCAACTGAATGACAATTATAAAGACTACTACAAAGACCTCTCTATCCTCCCAAAAGATGTTAAAGTACCTACTAAGGTAATAACAGCAATGCAGAAATCTCATAGTTTTTAGTGAGATACAAACAATAACTTTGAAGAATTCATAAAAGTTATAACTGTTGTGTATAACTTATGCTGCATGTAACTTAATAGTAATTGCTAGATTGGGTAGGTCAGGTCCATTATTGTATCATCACTTTTATGGCCAGTAGTGAAACTAAAAAATTGTAACTGAATAAATGTATTCATGTTAGTTTAATATGCATTCCGTATATAGTTCTTTAATTAGATTGTAATTGAGCTCTCTGAAGGCTTAAAAACTGTTATGTGAAATTTGTCTCCTTTAAGAAAAAGATACGATCACCATAAATCAGCCCAAGTAGACAAAAGATGGGATAACTTATATTATCTGTCCTATAGTTTGGTATGGAAGAATTGGTAACTTACTGAATTTATTACCATTTGTAATATGTGTATATTTGTTAGCATGTATTTTGTTGTCAGTTAATTGGTAGCCTTTTATGATATTTATACAAGTCATATTACCCCTTAGTTCTGATTCTTTTTTGTCTTAATGTGCTTTTTTAGGTTCTCTGTATTCTTTGGGATATGGAAACTGAAGAAGTTGAAGATATACTACAGGAATTTGTTAACAAATCGCTATTGTTCTGTGATCGTAATGGGAAGTCATTCCATTATTATTTACATGATCTTCAACTTGACTTCCTTACAGAGAAGAATCGCAACCAGCTTCAGGTATGGCATTGACTAATATACTTTTAATTTTACTCTCCAAAGCTGGGCATTCTTCAGAAAATACTCCTCTGTTAAATAGTATCCAGAGTAGCTTCATAAAATAGGTCCACAATGCTGTTAAAGTTAATGCTGACTAATTAAAAACATTTATTTTCAACTTGAAACTGTGGAGTGATTTTCATGATGGTTCCATTTGGAGCTGAAAAACTAAACTGAGAGAAGACTGTATCCATTATGTCTCTGTCAAAGACATTTCCAGCAGGAGATGGAATGTTTCACCAATGATTCCAAAGGCATCAAGACCCTACCAGAATAGGAAGTTTCTTCTTTAATACAGAGGAGTGCTTTTTACTCCTTTTTTTCAATTTAAGGCAATACTTGGAGGGAGAAGACCTGTAAGTTGGGCCCAATAAATTTATCAGTTCTGAAGGACCGGGCAGAAAGAGTAGATAGGAAGAAAAGGCAAGTTTTTAGACTTGCTTTAGATCTACCTATGTAAGGGTCTTTTTTTGTTGGCTACCCACATTTAATGTGAAGAGTGATTTGATAGCTGTTCTCAACCTAAGAAGGAAGGTTAACAGCTTGCTTTTCTGTCTTTTAATATCCAGAGAATATTTCTGGGGAAGTTTTAAGCAATAAATTAGGTTAAGTGTGCAGTTTTGGAAGGTAAGCTTTTCTTATTTAATTTGTTGACATACAATGATTGAGAAATAATAATGATAATTAATAATAATATTCTTCAATACTATATAAAATATAATATTGTTAATAATTATAATTCCTCAAAACTGAAACCAGTCCATACCTTGGTATAGTATTAACTGAAAGTGTGTTTTGATTCACATTGCAGGAGCTACATAAAAACATAGTAAATCAATACAAGAAATATTACAAACTTAATACGCCTGTTCCATCTCAAGAGGATTGCATGTACTGGTATAACTTTCTAGCTTACCACATGGCTGGTGCCAACATGCAGAAGGTGAGTTCTGATTAGTGTCCTCCATTTCCCTTCTCGATCCGCCCTTACCCCTGCCTTTCCCCAGGCTTTTTCCCACTTGAACTTCTCTTCTCCCAGGCTTTTGTGCAGATAGGTAAACACTCAACATAGAGTCCTTTAGGGACTCCACTGATAATCACTGTTATGAAAACTACTTTATTTCTATCCTTTGTGTCTTGTCTTTTCAACCAGTTCTTGAGAAGTTTTCTTATTTTGTATCATAATAGCTTGTGTTTTTTCTTTTCCTTTTGAAGAAGTTTTTGATAAGAAATCTTCTCTAAACTTTTTTGAAAACCCAGGCTCACTTTATTGTATGATAATACAGGTAAGTTGATTTCTTCAGAGAATTTGGTTGGATTAGTTACTTTTTTCTACAGAAGTCTTGTTAGTTTTTCCCTCTTATGTCATACTGATTTATGTGTAAAAGTTCATTCTCTGTATTACCAGATTTCAACAGCCATAAAAAAATCTAGTAAGAGTTAGATGGGCAAACCTCTTGTTCCCAGGATTGCCTTGGCACCTTTAAAAAATTGCTGTCATTTTTGCCACCTACTGTTCTTTAGGTACTGAGCTAGTATAAGATGCAAATCATGCAGCAAGATTAATACTGCAGTAGTTTCACTTGAACGTCTTTAGAATTCTTGCCTTGAATAGCATTTGGTCCTGGCTGCTAATTGCTTTATTTCACATGTACTCAAACCTTTTCAGTTGAACCTCTTTTGAGATGGTTCATCTGACTCATCGTACAAAATACACTTTGTGTATTTATATCTTATAGGAACCTTCATAATTAATGTGGGCTACAAATCTATGGTCTTTTGGATCATACTTATTTCATTATCTCAATCCCTTTAATTTCAACGTATTGAAAAAATGTTTTTATTATTAGCCTTTCTACATTTTATAGAATTAGCTTCTCAGAATTCTTTAGCCTGTCTCATTATGACTGTATGCTTCCAGAGTTTAGATGCTTTATATTACTTATTTCTCATTATTTAGACATGATTTCTGTTTGTTGGAAGGCTAATAAAGATAGGAGGTATTCTTTTTCTTTGTTTAACCATGTAATCTTTTAATCCTTGTGGTATTTACTGATTTTAAATTGGAATGTACTTTGAGCCTGTGCAGTGTTGTCTCTAAGCAGTTTTTCTGATCCTAGCAAGTATGTTTTTTTTAAGAAGAAGAGCTTTTTTAAGTACGTTAATAGCAAGAGGCAGTCTAAAGAAAACATTGGACCGATACTTGTTGAAGATGGCCACCTGTCTAACAGGGATGAAGAAAAAGCAGAGGCATTCAATGCTTTTTTTTGCCTCAGTCTTTAATAATACCGATGGACCTTGGGCTGCCCGGTCCCCTGAGTCAGAGGACCACGAGTGTGGGAACTGTGGACACTGAAATTGTAAGGGACCAGCTGTATCAGCTAAATGTTCACAAGTTCATGGGGCCTAATGGGATTCATCCCAGAGTACTGAAGGAGCTAGTGGATGTTATGGCAGGACCCCTCTCGATCATCTACCAAAGGTCTTGGGAGTCTGGGGAGGTCCCTGCTGACTGGAAACTAGCCAATGTTATTACAATTTACAAGAAGGGTGTGAGGGAAGACCCAGGGAACTACAGACCTGTTAGTCTAACCTCAGTTCCTGGAAAAATTATGGAGAAGGTTATAGTGGGTACTACTGAAAGTCATTTAAAGAATAATGCAATCATCAGGCACAGTCAACATGGGGTCCCAAAGGGCAAGTCCCATTTAACTAATTTGATACCCTTCCATGATAAGTTCACCCGCCTAGTGGATGAAGGGAAGGCGGCGGATGTAGTTTTTCTGGATTTTAGTAAGGCTTTTGATACTGTCCCTCACAGCATCCTTCTGGACAAGTTGTCCAACTGTGAGATGAGCAGGTACATGGTGCGCAGGGTGAAGAACTGGCTGAACAGCAGGGCTCAAGGGGTTGTAGCAAAGGGGGCTACATCTGGCTGGTGACCAGTCACAAGCGGTGTTCCTCAGGGTTCAATTCTAGGGCCAGTTCTGTTCAATATATTTATCAACGATTTGGATACAGGAGTTGAATGCACCATTAGCAAGTTTGCTGATGATACCAAACTGGGAGATGCTGTCAACCCTCTTGAGGGACAAGAGGCCTTGCAGAGGGATCTAGATAGATTGGAGCATTGGGCAATGATTAATGGGATGAAATTTAACAAGTCTTTTCCAACCTCAATGATTCTATGATTCTATGATTCTAAGTCCAAATGCCAGATTCTGTACCTAGGACGGGGTAACACTGGGCACAAGTAGAAACTGGGAGACGAGTGACTGACGAGAGCAGCCCTGCAGAAAGGGACCTGGGGGTGCTGGTTGACAGCAGGCTCAGTATGAGTCAGCAGCGTGCCCTGGCAGCCAGGATGGCAAACCGCATCCTGGGGTGCATCAAGCACAGTATAACCAGCCGGTCAAAAGAGGTGATTATCCCGCTGTGTTCAGCATTGGTGCGGCCTCACCTTGAGTGCGGTGTGCAGTTCTGGGCCCCACAATTTAAGATGGATGTGAAGGTCCTTGAATGCGTTCAGAGGAGGGCAACAAAGCTGGTGAAAGAGCTGGAAGGCATGTCCTATGAGGAGTGACTAAGGACTGTGGGTTTGTCTAGTCTGGAGAAAAGGAGGCTGAGGGGTGACCTCATTGCTCTCTACAGCTTCCTGAGGAGGAGAACTGGAGAGGGAGGTGCTGATCTCTTCTCCCTGGTATCCAGTGATAGGACGTGTGGCAATGGTTCAAAGCTGCGCCAGGGGAGGTTTAGACTGGACATTAGGAAGCGTTTCTTTACCGAGAGGGTGGTCAAACACTGGAATGGGCTTCCTACAGAGGTCATCGATGCCCCAAGCCTGTCAGTGAGGTATTTGGACAATGCCCTTTATAACATGCTTTAGCTTTTGGTCAGCCCTGAAGTGGTCAGGCAATTGGACTAGATGATCGTTGTAGGTCCCTTCCAACTGAAATAGTGTCTTCTATTCTAATAATTCTATTTGCAGTTTCTGATTGCCTTTTAAGCAGCTTTCTCATTTTTAAGTTAAATGCAACTATAACAGACTATTTTTCTTTCAGTCAAATTCAGCATCTCTTAGGAAGAACAACAGATCACTATTAGCAGAGTGATCTTTGCCAGACTGGACTAGAAGAAGCTTTTTCAGAATTATATCTTAAACCAGGTCTTGTGTGCTACAAAAGTCAAGATTTGCTTTGTACCCCCATCCCTTCTCTGACTAGCTGTATCAAAGAGCAGTCCTTTGCATTAAAACAACAAGCTTAGCCTTCTATACCCAGAATTTTCATACCTGATCGAGTAAGATGCAGGAAGCAGGAAATTGCCTAAGTTTTTAACTGGAGACAATTGTACCGAAGCATATTAAACACCTAATGTATTTCCTGTGCTTTTCTTTTTCCCCTTAAGTAGACTCTGTTGTGGAACTCATGCTCTGAACTTAAATTTGTATTTCTTGTAGGAACTCCATGATCTTATGTTTTCTCTAGATTGGATTAAAGCTAAAACAGAATTGGTAGGGCCTGCTCATCTGATTCATGAATATGTAGAATATAGTTCAATCCTGGATCAAAAGGTATGATACTAAAAGGTAAACGATCAGTCCGTTCCAAATATATTTTTCCATGTTTAATTGCATTTTGTTGGATGTATGCATATATGAGAGATATGTAGAAAGCTTAGAAAACTGAAACATAAAAACAGTACTAAGTTTAACTTGAAGAAGAGAAAAATGAAGAAAACTTAGTTTTCAGTTTCAGTTTTAGTTGTAACTTCAGTGTGTGCCCAAGTAATTGACCATGGAACTCAATTAACTGAGGTGAACAACAATAACTAATGGTGGGTACCTATGGTACTCTGCTTTTGAGGAGGAGTAGAATTTTGTTGGCCGCTTGGAATAGTCTTTCTGATATTCTACACTGACTGCTTATTAAGTAAATCACTGTTGCCAGTATCCTTTATTTGAAAATTAAGGATAATATGCTTTTCTGAATAGGATAATGAAATATTTCAGGCTATCGTATGTACTTGCTAATAGAACTAAATAGCAAAATAGAACTAAGTGTTTCTGTAAGAATGTTAGCTGTATAGAAATTTTAAAAAGCAAAGGGCACTTAACATAAAAAGTGGATTTATTTCTTATCAAATATTATCTGCTCTGTACATAGAATGGCACAGTACGTGAGAACTTCCAGGAATTTCTGTCTTTAAATGGGCACCTTCTTGGACGGCAACCATTTCCTGACATTATACAGCTGGGTCTTTGCCAACCAGAGACATCAGAGGTGTATCAACAAGCCAAGCTACATGCTCAAAGAGAAACAGGAGCATTTTATTTGGAATGGATGTAAGTAGCTGCAGTCCATCTGCTGATAGGCTGATCCCTTGATCTAAGAAAATAATTTAATGTACAATACAATGTATGTCTGATATAAGGACCTGTTTAAGAACTGCTCTGTTTTTTCTGGGGAAAGAAAGTGAAATAATTTTCAAGAACTTGTGGGAGGAGGGGAACTCTGGATATGTAAGGCCACAAATTAGTAATAATTACATAGAAATAAATAGAGGAATATATTTACCTCTGTACACGACTATTCCTTTTAAATAACTATACAAAGATTAAAATAAGATACTTTGAAACTTCTCTAAATACTTTTTTTAAAAAAAGAAGTTAGAATTCTAGTGCAAATATTGGGTATGTTACAGTATGTTTTTAGGTTTTCTAGTAAAATGTACGCTTCAAAAAGGAGAGCATTTGTGTTAAGTTGCAAAGTTTTTGAAAGTAGCGAGATGGGAAATCCTAAAAGGCTTTGTGATCTCTACCCAATCTTGAAATTTCTCCTATTTAAATAATTTGTTGCGGTTTTCATATTTTTGGAAGTTGTTTAAGGAAAACGTATACATATCTAAACATTTCTCCAGTGTAGTCCAGTAGTCATCTGACCATGTAACTGTCTCTGTTAGATTCTTCTGTTTGATGTTTCTGTTCTGCAGTACTTGGTAGTTAAAAACCAGAATCACTCTATGTCAGGTAGTTATGGTAATAAACAGGCAGGTTAATCCAGGCATACTTGAATTCAGGTCTTCTCTTTGAATATTTGGTTATTTCATTTTGCATAGCTAACAGAATTCTAACAAAAACGCTTGGAAGTTGCACAATTCAGAATAGTCAATCTTCCGGTAGTTCAGGACTTTCACCTTGGATGTGGGAGACTTATGCTGAAGAACACGACTGAAATCAACGGAACAGACACAGATGTTTTTGTCTCCCATCCTAGGGCAAGGTTCTAAAAACGGTTTGTAGGATATGTAGGTGAATACACTGCTCTCTTGACCAGCAATTTTAGCTTACTTAAAATATGCAAAAAAACCCTAATGTTAGCTTAGATGAGTCAGTATTTAGAATGAAAGCAATTTTTCACTGCAAAAGCGTAGCTGCTTTGTTTGAGATGTTTTACCCATTATTTAAATGCTAAGCCTGAAGATTGAAACTGCTAATGATAAAAATTTGAAGTACATTGATTCATTTTGATTCTAGAAAAAAATTGATCTTGTAACAATCTATTCATCACCAAAAATCATCTTATTACAGTGACAGCTTTCTGTATTAAGATCTGGCTAAACAGGATGATTATGATTGCTACTAATTCTAAGTTTTTGTTAAAGTGAGGCAAGAGTCATCTAAGGTGTTAGATTCTGTACTTAATCTCTGATTGAAATGCAGTGATAGTCATAGATTTTATTTAAATATCTAGTGATAAGAGTTGAGTCATTGCTGTGGAAAAATTAAGTAAAGTTACTAAGATCTAAATAAATTTACAAATGTTTTTGAGTAAGCTTGAAAAGGAGCCTGCAGGAGAACAAGAATTCTCAGGAAGAAATTCGTATTTGGAAATAGCGCGTATCAGATCATAAAAATGTCATGAGGAGGGCTGCGTCTTGCAGTGCAACAGCCTTGCCCATGAAGTATCACGTTAATTTCTCATGCACATATTATCTTTCTTGATCTCTAAGCTGTAATATTGGAGGGCGAAAAAATCTCAAAGTGAATGTTGGAATTTGTGTTTCCCTTACTACTTCAGTGTAAAGGCTGAGGTGAGGTATAGTGGGTTGGTTGGTTGGCTTGTTATAAAGCTTGCTGCTCAAGATGTGTGAAAAAGTGTTATCTTTTATAGAGGATTTTGAATAATAAGAAGGCACTAGGAAATGCTACTCATCTAAAATCAACTGTCTTACCCTGTAGAAATAAAAAATCCTTGAAAAACCTCTACCGTCTGGTTGTTCGTCCACATAGAGACGCAGTTTACCATGCCTGCTTTTCTAAGGATAGACAAAGAATAGCATCGTGTGGAGCTGATAAAACGCTTCAGGTAAGATACCTACGCATGAGTGAAAAGAGATGCTGTGTACTGTTTTCATAACATTTGTTAATAGTCCTGTTGCTTTTCTTTTGCTGTTATATGGAGATATTAGGGATCTAGAACATATTGGAGACAAATGATTTAGAAGGATGTATTATCACGCAAACATCAAGTTGCATGTTTAGAATAGTAAGTATTATCTTCTAGTTCAAAAGCTAAACTGTGTGATTTTAGGGTTTATACCCTCACCGGTGTAATACATGAATGTGAGATGCCTTTTGATGATATGGAAAAGCTCACAGCCTAAGTAATGTACCCCAGCATATTTAATACTTGCTTGCAAAAATGTTATTTCCAGTCACAGTAGACCTTCTACAGAACTGAGAAACAGTAAAACATTTTAGTTATAGCTTTACTATTTCCATGGGATGGTAATGGACATTATGCTACTTTTGGTGCTTAATTAGTAAATTGTCTTATGCAAAAGAAATAAATCTGGGGAGAAAAATGAACCCCTGAAGTTGAGGACAGTATTAGATTGGAAATGGGCCCAAAGTGCTTAGGAAGTGGATTAGGGGAGACAGAGAGGAAAGTGACTAATATAAATTTGCCAGCAGTCTGCCTGGAGGGGAGCCAGCCAGCTCTCAAGAAAACTAGCAATCAGCCAGCCAGTAACCTGGTAAAGTATCCATATTCCAGACAGCCAAAGGTAAGGGAAAAGAACAACTTTTCTGCAAGCCTTTGGTATTGTTTTGGATGCTTGATAAGTTGAGTACTAAAGTAATAATATTAGTGGTGCTTAGTTGCTGTTCATTTGGCTACTTAATGTGTTGTTATTGTGTTTTTATTTATTTATTTTATTTGCTGGCTTCTACAATATTATGATCATGGCATCCACTTAAGGAGATGCCTGGTGGATGTACTCCTTTTACGCTGTGCTGAAGTTACTGTGCTGGGCTTCTGTACTTAATGGCCTCATTATTGAGACTGCAGATTGCTTATTTTTCCTCTTCATTTTCCACCCCAAAAAAGTAAGATCTGTGGATTGCAGTTGCATTTAAACTAAACTTTTGTTGAAGAAGTAATAGGAAAATTAGCAATAATATTTTTTTCATTGTTTAACTTTGAACTTATTCATGTTTATTCTAATAGTGGCCTAAGCTTTTCAGTTTTCAAGGCTACTTCTACTGGTTCTGTAAAATAAAAAAAACAATGATTGCTAGATTAGGAACAGATACTCTGCAGTATTTACTGTAAATGTAGATTTCCTGTTACTTCAGTATTTATGTTCTTATTTGAACAAATACCAGCTATTTCATTGTCATTGATATTCCCATTCAATGAAAAAGTGAAGGAAAAAACGGGGACTTCACAATTGTAGTATCCTGAACGCTGCTGTAAAGAACACCTTGTGATTTGTTTTAATAATGAAGAATATGTAACCTAAGGAGGAAAGGGAGACCTGATTTCTGCCCCCGGCTCCTCCCCCTCCGCCCTCCCCCCGTAAAGTTAAATCCCAGAATTTTGGGAAATTGTTTCACATGTGGCACTTTTGCCCAACTCTCCTTTTATTGCCTATGACTAGCTCAAGACTGAGACTTTTGTCATCCTGTATGACTTTTCACTACTACTATTTTCTTGTTTGTTCCCCAAATTGTCAATTGCTGCTGAAATTCTTACTTTCCACAGAAGGATATCATATCTATATATTAAAAAAAAACCCAAACCTGGAATGTGTAGTTGTATGAATAGTTGAGATTTTGTTAATAGATACAGTGTTTTGCAATTACTATAAAAAATACTGAGAAAGGACATGGATTGAGGCTTAAAGAGTGAGGGTGGGAAAAGTCATTAACGAAACACACATTGCATACAGAAATCTTTTTTAAAATCAGTTTCCACTATTTCTCTCCCTAACAATTTCTATCATCTTTACAAAATTGAAGCTCAAATTAAATATTTTTATAATTATTATGTTAATTTACCTGAAATTATAAATGCTTTCAAAAGTAAACCAATTTTATGAAGAGCTTATATAGAGAGAGCAGTTTGAAAGAAAACAAACTTATATTTGTGTTTTAAAATTGTATGCGAGTTCTAAGATTTTATTGTTTATTGTTTTAGGTGTTTAAAGCAGAAAGTGGAGAGAGACTCGTGGAGATAAGTGCCCATGATGATGAAATACTTTGTTGCACTTTCTCTGCAGATGGTGAATTTGTAGCAACTTGTTCAGCTGATAAAAAAGTGAAGGTAAGGAAATGGAGAGCAGGCAATTTTTTTTCAAATTAATAATTCTAATTTAAGTTTTAACCAACTCGGGCAGAGCAGATTCTTAAGACTAAAGGTTTTTTTTAACTGCCTTAAATCTTATATGGATAATTCACTACTTAACAAACAGAAAAGCCCCACTTGTTACATAACGTAAAAGGTGCTTAATGTTAACATCATACTTACAGAATTGTCTCTTACCTTATTTGTATTATCAGATGATTCTTTTTAAGTAGAACATAATGTGTGAGTCCTATCCTATCCATAACATGAGATGAATGTATCCATAATTTTTTTTTCCTGTTTTTTTTTTGTTACATGTGAATTATTTGGAATTTTTAATTCCTCAGTATTGTAGCAAAACCTATGTGAGATTCCAGTATTTATCAGATGCTAATCTGAATTATGACCTTTCCCCCATAACTTCTTGTTTCTAATTGTAAATATATATGCTTTCCCTTTATCTTCAAAACATTTTTGAGGTGTTACTAAATTCTTAATAGGGCTTTTAGGGCTTTATCTGTATTTCAGCATAGTTTACAGATTTTTTTAAATGAAGTACTTTAAATATATTTAAAAGTCTTTTTCATCCTTCAATTCTGTCTAGATCTGGAATTCAAGAACAGGCCAGTGTAGGTGTGTATATGAAGAACACTCGGAGCAGGTCAATTGCTGCCAGTTCAGTAACAGAAGTGGTCAGTATCTCTTAGCTACCTGCTCAAATGACACTTTCATCAAAGTAAGTGGAAAAGGTTGAGACTATTCTCATGCTGCTTATCATAACAAGATAATCATTGATGTACAAATACATTTAAACACTATAAATTAAGGTTTTTTTAATGGGCGTGGTAGAAGAGAGATGGCGACAGATTAAGAGTACTGACTACAGCTCTGTAAACTGATTTCAACAAGGCAGAACAGGAGTGTTTATGTTCAGCGAAGGAGAATGGGCAAGTCCTCTGTTGGTAGGGCATGAAGGTGAGGGCTTTGGCAAGACTTTTAAAGTGTGGGATGGGAATGGGAGAGTATGGGAGTGAAATACCTGATTACAAACAGCATAAGAAAAATGAAGGCAGAAATTTAGGATTGAAAACATTAATAATGTAAAAAAACTGGATGCTGAAAGATTGGGGGGAAAAAAAAGCATTATGGAAGTGTAGCAGGTACATTTTTTGATTAAATTGATTGGGCATAGTAAAGAAATGAAGGTAGAAGCCAACAAAATGACAGTAATCAAAGCAAGAGGTTTGTCAGGTTAACCAGCTGGCACTGTTCAGATTGGGAGGCAGTATGTATACACAGGAAGAGCAGAAACCGGGCAACTGAAGTCTGCATCTGAGGAAAGGGGGAAAACGGAAGAATCAAGTAAGACCTAGACTGTGGCAAATAAGAGTGCAATTTCACAGTACAACTAAGCAAATCATATAGTTAACTGGCACTGAAGATGATGGTCCTACTGCCCTGGCTGTATATTCTTGCCTTTGTTGCAGTGCATGTGCTGATCTTACTCTGCAGTGGTATGGTTCAAGGAGCCAACTCAGCAAAAACCTCTTTTTGGTGGGATTGGTTTTCTGCTCGTTTAGTTCCCTGTAGTGGCTCCATTGCCCAGTTCCAGTGCAAGAGAACTGTTGGGAGTAGACAGCAGGAGTGAGATTGTTAGTGGGGGGGACAACTCTCTCTTCCAGCTGCAGCTAGCAGGATGTGAGGTATTTTAATTATAATGTGAAGCCTCATCTGAAGAGTTCTTGCAAGAGCTTGTTTGTGTAAACTGGAGGTAAAATACAGTTACGATCTGACATCAAGGTGGAAAGAAGATGTCTCAGGAGATACATTTGCCGTCTGAGACTGACACCTTGGAACAGATAGATTTAGAAGGGACTTGTTTAAAATGACAATTTTTATACTGTAAATATGGTTAAGATTTTAGACAGTTTGACACTTTCTTGAGTAATGAATAACAGAACTGAAGTATGCACAATAATCAAAAGGGCCTGATTTTTTTTCAGAGAACACCATAGAAGTGACTGTTCTTGTTTTGAGCTCTCACTTGAACAGTCAAATGTGGGGGTTTTTTGGGGGGTTTTTTTGTTTTGTTTTTTTTATGTAGGAGAAAGGGAAGAAATTTGGAAATGGAGAAAGGAATTGTGGGCTATAGGCTTGGAAAACAGTGTGAGAGGGGTGGAGAGGAGGAGCCCTAAACAAAAAAACATATGGAACGTTCTTTGAACTTTGTTAGTAGTGATGTGGCAAGGATGATATTCAGAACGTCCACGACTAACCTGAGAGATTTCATTTTTGTTATTATGTGTAAGCTACATAATTCTGGACTTCGAAGTTGAAAGGGAGAGAGACAAGAGGAAGCTTCTTCCTCAGTCTGAGGAAACTTTCAGTAACTTTATGCTGTTCAAGGGCCTTGTCTGCACTGTACAGAAAGTTTCACTAGTTCTATGTAATTCTGATGTTAATGGTTTTCATGCACGTTAGCAGATGGAGGTAAATTGTGGGGTAGCCCAGGGCATAGCATCAAGTCCATGAGCATGGGGGTAAAACTAAGAAAAAAAAAATTGAGGTTTTGGTTGCCAGTGCATGATTTTGAGAAGAACATGAACAATTTGTCTTTGAATAATTCGTGAATGTTATTATTTTTATATGTTTATTTCTAATGCAGCTTTGGGATTTGAACAAAAAGTATTGTAGAAATACGATGATGGGTCATGTAAATTCCGTCAATCACTGTAGATTTTCACCAAATGATGAATATGTTGCTAGCTGCTCAACAGATGGAACAGTAAAGGTACACAGCGTATTTTTAAATCAACTGTTTGTTTTGATGATGGATTTTTTTTTTAATAAAACGCAAAATATGTATAAGAAAACTTTTTGTCTGCATGGTCAGCTTTAATGAATTAAATCCTGAAGCAGTTCATTATTGGTCCCATTTTTAATGCAAGGTTTTGAAATGGCTTGTCCACTACCAGGGGAAAAAAAGTTGGGTGCCTGTAGTTGTAAATAAATCCTAGCTAGCCTCATTTTGAATCCTTTACTTATCATCTTTTTTTTTCTTTCCGTAATGTACTTTAAGAAAACTTGGGGTAGGTGAAACTTTTTTTTTAAAAAAGAAGTAATAAATTATTAAATTAATTGAAAGTTCTGTCATCTCTGAAAATGAGTATCAGTAGACATAAAAGTTAAAAGAATTTCTATGTGCCATTTTTCATGTATGCACTAGAAGAGAATTGAGAGGTTTATGTTTTGCTTTTCCTCAGAATGTAAGTATTCTTTTTATTGCCTTTGGTTGCAACAGAACTATGCTATTTCAGAATTGCAATTCTTAAAACAGTTATCTTTCTGTAGAGTTGCTAAATCAGGAAAGAAGGGTCGCTGTAGCTGTTGTCATTCAGAAGTAAAATTGTGGTGGAGGGAACAGAAATATTCAGTAGACTTTTGGCAGGTGCCTCGATAAAATTAGGGTGCAAAGTTAGATGTATACCAGATTTCTCATGGTGGGTGACTTTTAATAGAGTTGCAGAGCAGATAATATTTTTGTTTTTATTCTTTTGTTAGGAGACAGTCTTGTAGTTGGAATGATGAGGGGAAAAAACCCAGGGAGAGGGTTCTGCTACAGTGTAATCCTCTTTTTTTGTTGGTTTTTTTTTTTGTTTGGGGGTCTTTTTTTCTTTGGTTTTGTTTTGTTTTTTGTTTTGTTCTAAGCTGTCTGGGCTTGTGAATAGTCTAATGCTATTTCTTGACCAGGGAAAGTAGCAAAGGCTTTTTTGTATTCTACCCCTGCCTCCCTTCTTCCCTAGAAGTGATTAGGAGTTAGCTCTCCCCTGCTGTATTCTGTATCCACATCAGTAAAAAGAAGTTTCGTGTGTTTCCTTTACTTTTTCTTGCAGCTTTGGGAAGCATGCTCAGCAAATGAACTGAAAAGTATCGAGATAAAAGATTTCTTCAAAAATGCAGATGACCAACCAGATGATGTGGAGGTTTTAGTAAAATGTTGCTCTTGGTCCAGAAATGGTGACATGATTTTGGTAGTAGCCAAAAATAAGCTTTTGGTAAGTACCTCACTTTAATAATTTTCTTGAAGTAGTATAGAATCATAGAATGTTTTGGGTTGCAAGGGACCTTAAAGATCATCTAGATAGAAATTATGATTAAAGATAAAATTCTAGGTCATTAAGATGTTTCAGATATAAGGTGCATGGTTTCAAGCGTGTGTAAAGTAAAAATATGTGGGCAACAAACTTGTTGACTGAGAGAAATACCTTCTAAATTCAAGAAGATACACTGTTGACCATATAAGCTATTTGTCTATAGTGAAGTCATACAAACTGGGTCCTAACTGTTGTAATTATGTGTTCACAGCTTTTTGATGTTAAAACGTGTGATTTGTTAACGCAAGTCATTGTAAGTCATCACAGTACAATCCAATACTGTGACTTCTGTCCTGGTGATGAGTTAGTAGCAGTTGCTTTGTCTCACTGTTCTGTTGAGGTAAGTGATTGTCTTTGCTACAGTATACCAGGGAAGACTACTTGTAATATAAAATGTTACATTTGTCTTAATAGGTTCTTGTATGCAGAGGTAAAACAAATGTAGCTATTTTAGCAGGCTTTCAATGTGCTTCATTCTTTTTAATCTTTGCTTGCTTCTGAAGTGTAAAACATCAATTGGGAAACAACGTTTTAAAGATATATGTTCATTTTGGACAACAGAACTCACGTTTATATAAAAAGACTAGGCTCCTAAATTTCTTTAAAGTTACTGTTGTCACTCAGGAGTATAGGCCTTCCCATTGCCTAACTCAAACAAAACCCCCTCTCCTATATGCTGCTACAGAACATGGCAACTCACTAAAAAGGAGTAAAACAGCTGGAATGACTTTGGGACTAGCACAGCTAGAGTAAGCCTGTACAAGTATCAGTTTTGGGGCTGAGTTTTTTTTTGTTGTTTGGGGGGTTTTTTTGGTTTTGCAATCTACATGGTCAGTTGAACTTGTATGGTTTTTTTAATATATATACTGTGAGTGTGTTTTTTCTTTTTTCTTTCCCCCTCATCTTTTAAAATTATAGCAGTCAAAGAGGCTGCTGATTCAATTTCCCTGACCATCAAAATGTGATAAGCAGGCACAATTCTTGTTACATCTGATTTCAGAGTGAGAAGTAAGAAAATACTAGAAGAAATAGTAATTAAGTATACTACTTGTTTTGCACTATTTTCCCTGTAAATGCAATCTAAATCCATTTGAGTTCTTCTTTCATATTTTTGTTGTAGTTATGGAATATTAAATCTTTATCAAAAGTAGCATATTGCAGGGGACACATGAGCTGGGTTCACTGTGTGGCATTTTCGCCAGATGGATCTTTATTTCTGACATCATCTGATGACCAGACAATACGCGTAAGATGACATCTTTCTTTTTTGAAAAAATGTGAATTTATATATGTATTATCAAATTATTCATTTAAGGAATTGTTTATTATAAAATTATATAATATATAATGTTTATATTATATATGATATATATTTAGTATTTATGTGTGTTTATAGCCAATATAAATTTAAATATTTTTTATAAAATTATAAAGTTATTTAGATATACAGTAAAATGAGCTGGCTTTTTTACTTTGTTTACTGTATATCTAAATATACTGTTTATCTATATGACTTTTTTAAGTCCAGTGGCTGTTCAAGAGTAATTGTAACCTTCTATTTTGTTTTAGATTTTATCTGAATCAGGAATTGTGAAGTTTTTTGAGGATCCTAGCAGACTTGATATTACTTTCATTGTTAGATATATCTGCATGTAATTGCACAGCCTCCCTGAGTAAATAAAAATAGCACAAGCATAATTTTCACTGATTTTAAAAAATCAGTGTTACTTGCAAGTTTGCGAGACTTTGGTTTACAGGTACTCTTACTCAGCAAGTTTTATATCTTGTCCTTTAATAAAACTAATGAAATACTATGTTCTTTAACAGATTTGGGAAACAAAGAAGGTGTGCAAGTCTTCTGATGCTGTGCTAAAAAGTGAACTGGATGTTGTATTTCACAATGGTGAAGTGATGATTTTAGCAATTTACAATCAGAAGCATTTACAAGTAAGCTGTATTTCTGAATACGTTAGTACATTTGAATGTTACCTGCAAATCTCAGTAGGAAACGGAGGAAGCACTGAAAGAACTGCTTGTTCATGGCTTTCAACAGTTGAACCTGTAGCAGGTGACTCTTAATGTATGATAACACTTTTATATCTAGAAACTCTGCCTAGTTTAGTAAGCAAAAAATGAAGTTTGAGGGGAGATCTCCACACTGATGTCAAAAGTGAAGCTGGATGCAGAGGAACAAAACTCTTTTCACTACTGGGGAGGCTGTGGGCCCTCCAAGCGGCTTAGCTGTGCACAGCAACGTGTAATGTGTGCAGCACATATAGACTGGGTGTTCCACAGCACATGTACGTAATGCATCAGAACTACTGTGTAATAGCTGAAGGAATCATCTCAAATTTGGGGAATTAAAGGTGTGAGCCCAGGTCTGCCTATAGCCTTAGGAAAGCATCTTTTATGTCCTAAAGAAAATATTAGTAGTGAATACACTCTTATTACTGTGGACTGCTCCACCAAGTAGTAAGTACACCAACATCCAAAATACATTTTTCCATTCCATGCTATCGTTTTTTTATCATGATTCTTTAGTACATCAAATAAAGTCAGTTGGTAGGATTTTCTTTGAAGTGAAGGCAATACAGTTCATTCAGATTATGCTTCTACTTGATTGTAACTGTTTAAAAGCGGAAGCACTTTCATATTTGTTGCAGAATGCTGCTTACACAAAACGATTGCGTGTTAACCCACAAAATGGGCAACGCCATATCTTTGGCCATGAGGTAGCTATTTCAGATGTTTAGCCTAAAGCAGCATCTCAACAGGAATGAACCTTTGTTCTGGACTGTGAAAGCAATGAATTCTTATTGCTGGATGTATAGGTAGGTGAGTGTTGGAATAGATTCTGCTGCCCTGCGCTAAGGGACACTGTGCAGATAATCTTTTTGTGTAGAGTCATGTCCTTTCTCCTAATTTGGCTGAAGGCAAACATGTAGGCTATGTAATCCTGGCTAATCAGCATGACCATTGCCTTTACTTCTGGTCCTAAGAGATGCTCAGCTTTTCCTAGGCTGCTACTAGAATGAGAGCTTCCTTTGCAGAAACTTTTCTTCTTGTTTGCCCGGTACTTCGTGTTTGTCTCTTCCTGGTTATTTGTCTGTCTTCTCAACAAATTAGCCCATCCTTATTCTACCTAAAAATCCTATTAAAAAAACCTTAAGTGGAATGGTGATGATAATTGAATAGTGGGGAATATAGATGTGGAAATAGGTGTCTCCAGTGGGGCCTTGGCAATAAAAAGATTTCAGACTTTGAGACAACAGAAAGTGGTCAAAGCTGAAACTAAAATTTATGTGAACAAATAATATGTGAGAAAAGAGAAGCTGCATCTGTTTTAGTGAAGAGATGGGAGAAACCACAGCGAATGGAGTTATGCCTATTTTATGTGTGGGGAGCAGTTTAGGATAATCACTACTTTTTGTAAAATCTGTAGCGACTACTATGTAATGGTGTAGTCTGGCTCTCATTTGAATTAGTAGACCTGATCTATTTATTTGTGATTTAGTATGTTTCTATTGTAACTTTACTTGAACCATTTCCTAGAGAAGGATGGTGCTTAGATTTTCTGCCCTAAATACAATATTCTGACATCCTGTAAAGGTGCAGTCATGAGAGAAGACTCCATTGTAGAAACAGAAAAGATTTTTCTGTCGCGCAAGAAGAGAAATTGACTGAAAAGACAGTTAAGCATGTGTACTGTAATTTAACAGTCTATCTCTGCTATCACATCTCTAAAAGTAGTTTTTCTTGCAACCATGATGTTTTACCCTTTGTAATTTGTAATCTCTCGGAATTGGGGTCCTAGTCACCTTTTGATGTGTAGCATGCTCATTTTTAAACACTTCACACTGGTAGCTTTCTAAACTTAAACTTTGTAAACCATTGTATTCTAAAGATCCCCCCCCCACCCGGGGAATTGATTTTTGGGGCGATACTGAGTTGAGATTCGGTGTATTGTGTGTGCTAATAAGTTTAAAGTCATGCTTACAGGATGCATTTGAAGTATTTTATGCTCCATTTGGCATGAGCTGTAGAATCTGGCTGGCAAGGTAAATTTGAGTGTGGAGCTTACTAAATGGCTTTTGAAATTTTGGAGTAGCATTTTGAGTTACTGTTTTCTACAGTCAGACAAACTTCAAAGTCCAACTTCTAATATTGAGATATGTTTCCTTCTGCAAAGTTGTTCTGTTCAGAGTGCATTCTTTGAAGATAGCTACACTGACCTTCAAAGCAAGTGGTTTATGAAAGTAACTGATCCTTATAATGCAAAGTTTGAAACTGGTACACCGTTCTCTTTAGCATTCTTAGCTCTGTATTGTAGTTTATTTAAGTTTAAATTTAAAAATCTTGTAATAATTAACTTCCTATCTTGCAGCTTATCAATGGAAATACAGACAATGTTAATATGCAGACAGCAGCTCAGGAATCCCCCATTTCCTGCTGTTGCTTAAGTGAAGATCTTAAATTTGCAGCTTTTGGACAGGAAAGTGGAACAATAAAGGTATTAAATCCTAGATTTGATTTTTAAAATAGTAGGAAAAAACTCTTCTTGGTGCTTTTTCTTTTTAAAGAAATGTCATTTGAATGACTTTGTACAATAATATTCTTCAATGTTGTACGTTAAGGTTTTTACATTTGTGAGTGATGCCTAAATGACAATAATTTAAAGGTAATGCTAATAACGTAGCTCTGAATTTCGTTTTACCAAGGACTAAGCTAATATGAATTTTTGGTTGTTCCAATCCATTGACTGATGAGAATCATGTATTTACAATCTTGTGTTATTTAAAAAAGGATTTGCATGTTCTTTTCCTCCTTTTCCTCAAGTATGTAAAAAAAAATATAATTATTGCATTCTTCATTGTAAAGGTATTACAGTTGTTGGATGGGAAAGTTCTGAAGTCCCGGGAGGCTTACAGGACATCCGTGCAGCATTGTCGATTTACCTCTGATTGTCAGACTCTCATTTCAAGTGCTCATGATTCAGTTATACAGGTTTGGAAGATACTTAAAAAGATTATGTTGTAACTTACTTACAATTTATTTTAAAAGACCTTTTATACTATAGATAATGTGAACTCAGTAAATGACTACTGTATTCTGTATTGCTCCATCTTGGGGCAAGGGACTGTAGAAACTGTAGCCTCTATTTGTACCTTATGTGATAATGAATATTACACAATTTCTGTTTTTAATGCTGTGGATGATAGAAAGGCACCAACTCCTTTAAGATGAGTGAAAGGAACATTAATTTTCAAACAAGATAACTCAACAGTTCTGATTGTGTAAGTGAAGGGTTTGGGATGCGACCCAGAACTGGCTATATGTGGTAGGTCTGTCAGTGGGCTTGCTTACACTGTCTGAAGGAATGAGGCAAAAAGACCTGTCTCTGAGCGGACTGGTGCGTCCACCTAGTCCAGTACAGTGCTGGATACAGATAATAGCTAGAAATAGAATGGCTGCACTAATGTAGTCTCAAATTAATAAGCTCTGCCTCTCAGCAAGGTAGATTGGCTCCCGAGGAGCATTCTGGTGTCTCTGTATTAGCATTTTAGCTCACCTCAGGGATGCACTTTTGAAGTGAATGTCCTGGTCATTTATGCTTACTGTGCTTTAGTTTGCACTGCAGAGCAGTTGCAGGCATGCTGACAGGATTCCTTAACTATGCTCCAGCTACTAATAAGCATTCAGTTCACACAACCAAACCTGAGCTGGTTTGAAGTAAAACCTCCAAAGCACATGTGGGTGCTGGTCCTCAGCACTGTTTTGCCCACCAAATCTGTTCCAACTTCAGTGTTCTACCTACTTGCTGATATACATGTAACCTATGCTGCATCCCACTTTGGTGTTTGTTTTGCTCTAACTCTGCATTGAACTTGTGGATCTGAAGCTAGCTTGAGTGCCATCACTGTGGTCAGTTAAGCAGTACAGGCAGCTCGCCGGTTTATCGGCTTTTGGATCCTTCTTTCAGGTGTAATGTGCTTAGTTATTCTTCTGGGTCCTCAGCTCCCTGTAGTGGACAGTGCCTCAGTTAAGCCTCCAGGATTGTCATCTGAACACCCCTGCTTTCTGTTCTTTCTCTGAAGCAGAAAAACTATTAATTTGAAAACTATTAAATCATTGTCATTTAAATTGATGCTTAATAGCTTCTGTAAAATAAAATTACATTTCTTCAGTTTTCAGTGAATAGTTGAATTAAAAATAAAAGTATCATTTTGTGATAAAAATGCAAACCAAAATGGCATTTCATTAAAAATACACTTTAAAAATACAAAAAAAGTTAATTTAAGTATGGAAAATAGGAGGTCTGCCAGATGACGGAAGTCTGTTTCTTGCAATAATCAAAGGTTTAAAACCCAAAACCTCTGGGGTGCATAGAAAATTATTGTTTTGCTTTTTCTTTTTAAATTACCAGTGAGTTTTAAGCATCAAATTCACTTTGAAAATCAGATTATGTGTGTATTATAGGGAACTCTCTCACAGGCTGACTATTAAATACTACGGCATCCTCAATCTTCAGCATCTCTACTATGGATATCTTCAATATCTAACCTTTTAATTAGTTGCCACCGCCATAAGAACTTTTTATTATTCCTGTGACTGTTTGCCATTACAATTTTTTTTAAAAAGTATTTCATGTTTATGATTAGGTATGGAATTGGCAGTTGAGCGAATGTGTGTTTCTAAGAGGGCACAAGGAAGCAATCAAGGATTTTAGACTTCTGGAAAATTCAAAACTTCTTTCTTGGTCATTTGATGGAACCGTTAAGGTAAATAAAAGGCCGTGTATTGACAAATTGCATAAAATACATTTTACTGTCTCTTCTAACATTTGGTATTTCCTGCACTTTGTGTTGACATACATTTTATTGAAATGATCCTAAAGCGTAAGCTGACTTTTAAGACACAATTTTGCATTTTTTTCTTGTAAGATTTACACTCTTGTTGTATTTTAACTATACCAGTAAGTATAGCAAAATGTTGGCCGTATTAGAACCATGTAGCTGAGTTTTTATCTCCTACATATTGTTGTGTAAGACGCAGGGTTTTTAACCTTTTTACGGTGTTACAAAAGTAACCCGTTTTTCCTGTATATTTGGTAGGTTTGGAATATCACTACTGGAAACACAGAAAAAGATTTTGCTTGCCATGGAGGTGCTGTCCTTTCCTGTGCTGTTTCACCTGATGGTAGTAAATTTTCATCTACTTCTGCTGACAAAACTGCAAAGGTTGGTAACTTTCTGTACAAAGATAAAAATGGTATCTTATTTGTCCTGAAATTATGCTATATTTTTTTATTATGAGGTAACTAGTGTTTATTTAAGGTATCCTGTTGTATTTCTAGTATTAAATTTCCCATATCTGTGAACATGTTTCTAAAGCTGTTACAGTCATTCACAATTAATCTTGAATATAATTTGAGGCTGTCCTGGTGGCTTCTGTACAAATAAAATGCATGTTTAATGCACAAGTTTGTGCAGAACACTTTGTTTAGTTCTCTGTATTGATTTGTTAATAGCCTAATATTCTTAATTTGGAAACCTAAGTTAAGAAAAATTTGTGGAACTTCCAGTGAAAGTGCTGTCCATAGTTTCTGGTATTCCTGGTCAGAAGCAAGGTGCAAAAAGAAGTGAACTGTTTAGTATTCTGGGGCTGTCCCATCAGATTTTTAAAGTGTCCCATTAGATTTTTAAAATACAGCTTTAAATTGATTGATGAATCCTTTTTCTATGAACAGCTTTAAACTTTCTTGTAAATGAATCAGTTTCATTAAAGAGTATATTCCAAGGAAAAAAATACACTCGCAGTCAGTTCAGTAATTTGTAGCAAATGCATTCTTGTGTGATTCAGATAATAAAAACAGACTACAGTGTAATACATACATAAACACGCACACATATGCATATGTACAAAAAGTCTTATGTACTTTTGAATACTAATGCCTTTTTAGAAAGAAGTCATAATTGTTTTTTAACTTACCTTTTTCACTCTACTGTAATGTTTTCCATTTAGATATGGAGCTTTGAAAGTTCATCTGTTCTTCATGAGCTGAAAGGTCATGAAGCCTGTGTGCGGTGCTGTACTTTCTCTCCTAATAACAAATTATTGGCCACTGGAGATGACAAAGGAGAAATAAGGGTACTGCTTTAACCTTGCTGTTTATTTTATAATTCAATTGATAGTTCACAGACAGAAGAGTTCTCATAGTTTGGTTCTGCATGTCTAATTCACTAGCATTGTGGTTAACGTTGGGGAGTTGAAAATAGCAAAGTTTGCCACGAGACAGTTTGTAACCATATTGATAGATTTATGCTCTGTGAATGCTGAGGAACTGATTCACATGATTTACTAACAATTCTACTGTGAATTGCACGTGTGATTAAATCCTCCATATATGATACAGTTCTAAGAGGAGAATTCATTTTTTGGATCATTCTGTCACTTCAAGTAGAATGCTTATTTACAAGGTTTTTTTTTCTCTAATATAGAAAAATACATTTCAGCTTTCCTTACTGGAGAGTTTTTTTCCCCATTAAGTTTACTTATATACATAATCTTCTCTCTCTTTTAGATTTGGCACATTTTAACAGGTGCATTACTTCACTCCTGCTCCCCAGTTACTGTAGACGAAGGAGAACCAACGCATGGTGGTTGGGTAACAGACCTCTCATTTTCTCCTGACAGTAAAATGCTTGTGTCATCTGGAGGCTATCTTAAGGTAAGGCTTGAAATAATAAAATATCCTAACATACCTAATTAGAATTATCAGAGTATTGCCATTTAGAGGAAAATGCAGACTAATTCAAAGAAACCTGAAACGTTTTTACTTAACGCAAAGCTGCTCCATTTTCATGACTGTCTAGCACTTTTCACTACTTTTCTTCTCAAATCTGAAAGCTCCCTGAAAAGGTCTCTTAAGAATTTAGACTTCAGACTTGGAGTTTGTTTTCGAACTCCATATATTCCATTTCTATTAGCTTCAGATGTTTATTAGCAACATCCTTCATTAACATCTTTAATATTAAAGGTCCCAGTAATTTTTGTCTGCCTTAATATCCACTCAATTTCAGCAGCAATTGTGTTCTTTATGATGAGCAGAAAAATGGTCTATGTCAGGCTTTTTTTTTTTTTTTCTCAAAGATACTGAGTTTTAAATTTTTTCATAAATAGAAATTCAGAAGGAATTTCAAGTGATAATTTTCTGCCTTGAAACACTTTCTATAAGTAATCTTTGGAAGAGGGCATGTTGAAACTGAGGGAATCGGTCTTTTCATCAGTCTTTCATTGGTTCAGACATCTAGTGGGCATGGCAAGGAGAAGAGGTGGTCCTTCTTTCAGTCTGTGAATTAGTTCTTCATAATTGTAAATTTCTCATGAGGTTTGGTTTTTTGGGTTTGTTTTCCACCCCCCCCCCCCCCATGCGATAGCTAATACCTGTTAGTAGAAACTGTGTGTGTATGTGAAATGACAGGTTGTGGAGTTCTCATCTCGCAGAGTGCTGGAGGTTAGTTGATTGTTGGTCAGTGTTTAGCTGTTGACCATGCTACCAGACTAATTCTTTGAAGTCAGTTAGTAACCATTTAACAAAGACCGTTGAATTGTGTAATTTAGCATTGAAAATATTTTCTGATGTTTATTTCACATTAAAGAACAAGACATGCATCCTGTTTCTAGCTTCCTTCCCATTTTGTCTTGTGGTTGCGCAGTATGGTGTTGTGATGCTGCTTAGAGTCATAGAATGGTTTAGGATGTTAGGGACTTCTGGAACTCATCTAGTCCAGCCCCTTGCTAGAAGCAGTTTGCAGAGTTAGGTAAAGTTGCTTAGGGCCTTGCCCCATCAAATTTTGTCCTCCACCCCAACAGGGGTGCCTCTGGGCCCTGAGAGGAGAGTCTGTTATCTGTAACCCTCTTTTTGGTAGTTGAAGACAGCAGTTAGCCGCCTTCTCTTCAGGCTAAACAAATTCAGTACTCTGTCTCTCTTCTATGACACCTGTTCTAGGTATCCAGCCGTCTCAATGACCATGTGCTGGACTTGCTCTAGTTTGTTAGTGGCTTTCTTGTACTAGGATGGGGCTCAACACACAGTGACTGAACTGCTGACTACTACTTTTTGAATCTAGCAGTCCACCCAGTTCATCGCCCAACTTGTATTCCACCCATCCAGTCTTTATCTCTCCAGTTTGACGATAGGGACACTATAGAATCATAGAATAGTTTGGGTTGGAAGGGACCTCTAAAGGCCATCTAGTCCAACCCCCCTGCCGTGGGCAGGGACATCTTCAACTAGATCAGGTTGCTCAGAGCCCCGTCCAACCTGACCTTGAATGTTTCCAGGGATGGGGCATCCACCACCTCTCTGGGCAACCTGTGCCAGTGTTTCACCACCCTCAGCATAAAAAAAATTCTTCCTTATATCTAGTCTATATCTACCCCACTTTAGAATCATAGAATCATTAAGGTTGGAAGAGACCTCTAAGATCATCGAGTCCAACCGTCAACCCACACCACCATGCCCACTAAACCATGTCCTTAAGCGCCACATCTACACATCTTTTAAATACTTCCAGGGATGGTGACTCAACCACTTCCCTGGGCAGCCTGTTCATAGAATAATGTTTAACCACTCTTGCAGTAAAGAAGTTTTTCCTCACGTCCAACCTAAACTTCCCCTGGTGCAACTTGAGGCCATTTCCTCTCGTCCTATCACTAGTTACTTGGGAGAAGAGACCGACACCCACCTCGCTACAGCCTCCTTTCAGGTAGTTGTAGAGAGCGATGAGGTCTCCCCTGAGCCTCCTTTTCTGCAGGCTAAACAACCCCAGTTCCCTCAGCCGCTCCTCATAAGACTTGTTCTCCAGACCCCTCACCAGCCTCGTTGCCCTTCTCTGGACACGCTCCAGCACCTCGATGTCCTTCTTGTAGTGAGGGGCCCAAAACTGAACACAGTATTCGAGGTGCGGCCTCACCAGGGCCGAGTACAGGGGCACGATCACTTCCCTCCTCCTGCTGGCCACACTATTTCTGATACAGGCCAGGATGCCATTGGCCTTCTTGGCCACCTGGGCGCACTGCCGGCTCATGTTCAGCCGGCTGTCAACCAACACCCCCAGGTCCTTTTCCGACAGGCAGCTTTCCAGCCACTCTTCCCCAAGCCTGTAGCGCTGCATGGGGTTGTTGTGGCCGAAATGCAGGACCCGGCACTTGGCCTTGTTGAACCTCATACAGTTGGCCTCGGCCCATCGATCCAGCCTGTCCAGGTCCCTCTGCAGAGCCTTCCTACCCTCGAGCAGATCAACACTCCCACCCAACTTGGTGTCATCTGCAAACTTACTGAGGGAGCACTCAATCCCCTCATCCAGATCATCGACAAAGATATTGAACAAGACCGGCCCCAAAACTGAGCCCTGGGGAACACCGCTCGTGACCGGCCGCCAACTGGATTTGACTCCATTCACCACAACTCTCTGGGCCCGGCTGTCCATCCAGTTTTTTACCCAGCGCAGAGTCCACCTGTCTAAGCCGTGAGCCGCCAGCTTCTCTAGGAGAATGCTGTGGGAGACAGTGTCAAAGGCCTTGCTGAAGTCCAGGTAGACCACATCCACAGCCTTTCCCTTATCCACTAGGCGGGTCACCTGGTCATAGAAGGATATCAGGTTGGTCAAGCAGGACCTGCCTCTAATGAACCCCCAAAAAACCTTTAGTTTAAAGCCATTCCCCCTTGTCCTGTCACAACAGGCCCTGCTAAAAAGTTTGCCACCATCATTTCTATAAGCCCCCTTTAAGTACTGAGAGGCTGCAATAAGGTCTCCCCAAGGCCTTCTCTTCTCTAGGCTGAACAACCCCAACTCTCTCAGGCTTTCTCCATAGGAGAGGTGTTCCACCCCCCTGATCATTTTCGTGGCCCTCTTCTGGACCTGCTCCAACAGGTCTGTGTCTTTCTTATGCTGAGGGCTCCAGAGCTGGACGCAGTACTCCAGGTGGGGTCTCACCAGGGCAGAGTAGAGGGGCAGAATCGCCTCCCTCGACCTGCTGGCCACGCTTCTTTTGATGCAGCCCAGGATACGATTGGCCTTCTGGGCTGTGAGCGCACGTTGCTGGCTCATGTCCAGCTTTTCATCCACCAGTACCCCAAGTCCTCCTTGGCAGGGCTGCTCTCAATCCCTTCATCCTCCAGCCTGTATTGATACCGGGGGTTGCCCCGACCCAGGTGTAGGACCTTGCCCTTGGCCTTGTTGAACCTCATGAGGTTCACACAGGCCCACTTCTCGAGCTTGTCCGGGTCCCTCTGGATGGCATCCTGTCCCTCTGGTGTGTCGACCGCACCACTCAGCTTGGTGTCATCTGCAAACTTGCTGAGGGTGCACTCGATCCCTCTGTCTATGTCATTGATGAAGATATTAAACAGTACCGGTCCCAATACGGACCCCTGTGGGACGCCACTCGTCACCAGTCTCCATCTGGACATTGAGCCATTGACCACTACCCTCTGGGTGCGACCATCTAACCAATTCCTCACCCACCGGACAGTCCACCCATCAAACCCATACCTCTCCAGTTTAGAGAGAAGGATGCTGTGGGGGAACCGTGTCAAAGGCCTTACAGAGGTCCAGATAGATGACATCGGTAGCCCTTCCCATGTCCGCTGATGTAGTCACTCCATCATAGAAGGCCACTAGGTTGGTCAGGCAGGACTTGCCCTTGGTGAAGCCATGCTGGCTGTCTCGAATCACCTCGCTGTCCTCCATGTGCCTTAGCATAGCTTCCAGGAGGATCTGTTCCATGATCTTCCCAGGCACAGAGGTGAGACTGACTGGCCTGTAGTTCCACGGGTCTTCCTTTTTTCCCTTTTTAAAAATGGGGGTTATGTTTCCCCTTTTCCAGTCAGTGGGAACTTCACCGGACTGCCACGACATCTCAAATACGATGGATAGTGGCTTAGCAACTTCATCTGCCAGTTCCTTCAGGACCCGCGGATGGATCTCATCGGGTCCCATGGACTTGTGCACCTTCAGGTGCCTTAGATGGTCTCGAACCTGATGTTCTCCCACAGTGGGTGGCTCTTCATTCTCCCAGTCCCCACCTTTGCCTTCTGTGGCTTGGGCGGTGAGGCTCGAGCACTTGCCGGTGAAGACCGAGGCAAAAAAGTCATTGAGTACCTCCGCATTCTCCGTGTCCTGGGTAACCAGGTCTCCCGTTTCGTTCCAGAGAGGGCCCACATTTTCCCTCATCTTCCTTTTATCCCTGACGTACCTATAGAATCTTCTCTTGTTGCCCTTGACGTCCCTGGCCAGATTTAATTCTATCAGGGTTTTAGCTTTCCTAACCTGATCCCTGGCTGCTCGGACAATTGCTCTGTATTCCTCCCAGGCTACCTGTCCTTGCTTCCACCCTCTGTAGGCTTCCTTTTTGTGTTTGAGTTTGTCCAGGAGCTCCTTGTTCATTCATGCAGGCCTCCTGGCGTTTTTGCCTGACTTCCTCTTTGCTGGGATGCATCGCTCCTGAGCTTGAAGGAGGTGATCCTTGAATATTACCCAGCTTTCTTGGGCCCTTCTTCCCTCCAGGGCTTTGTCCCACGGCACTCTGCCAAGCAGATCCCTGAAGAGGCCAAAGTCTGCTCTCCTGAAGTCCAGGGTAGTGAGCTTGCTGTGCGCCCTCCTCGGTGCCCTCAGGATCTTGAACTCCACCATTTCGTGGTCCCTGCAGCCCAGGCTGCCCTTGAGCTTCACATTCCCCAGCAGCCCCTCCTTGTTGGTGAGAACAAGGTCCAGCATAGCACCTCTCCTCGTTGGCTCCTCTACCACTTGGAGAAGGAAGTTATCACCGACGCATTCCAGGAACCTCCCGGATTGCTTGTGCCCTGTTGTGTTGTCCCTCCAACAGATATTGGGGTGGTTGAAGTCCCCCATGAGGACCAGGGCTTGTGAGCGTGAGGCTGCTCCTATCTGTCTACAGAGGGCCTCATCCGCTTGGTCTTCCTGGTCAGGTGGCCTGTAGCAGACCCCCACCATAATGTCACCTGTCCCTGCCTTCCCTTTAATCCTGACCCATAAGCTCTCGGTCGGCTCCTCATCCATCCCCAGCAGAGCTCCATGCACTCCAGCTGGTCATTGACATAGAGGGCAACACCCCCTCCTCGTCTCCCCTGCCTGTCCTTCCTAAAGAGCCTGTATCCCTCCATCCCAACACTCCAGTCATAGGAGCCATCCCACCACAACTCCGTGATGCCAGTAAGGGCGTAGCCCTGCAGGTGTGCGCACATCTATAACTCCTCTTGTTTATTCCCCATGCTATGTGCGTTTGCATAGAGGCATTTAAGTTGGGCCCTCGATGATGCTGTCTTACTGGCAGTTCCTTTGTGCCGCTGGGAGACCATGTTGAAGGCTTGGCTAAAGTCAAGGTTAATCACATCCACCGCTCTTGCCATGCTGTTTGCAGAGCCGCCATTATTGTCAGTAGAAGTCAATTGGGTGGTTCAGCGTCATTTACCTTTGATAAATCTGTGCTAGTTGTTCATGATCACCTTCTTGTCCTTCACATGACTTGAAACGGCTTCCAGAAAACTTGTTCCATAATAATCCCAGACACTGGAGTGAAGATTACTGGCCTGTAGTTCCCAGCATCTTGTTTGTCCTTTGTGAAAATGGGTATGGCATTTGCCTTTTTCCAGTCATTGGGACCAGATTCAATCACCGTGTCTTCTCAAAGTATTGTATTTTTACTTTTCTTTCAAGATCTACAGATGGATGTCTATGAAAGCACACACGCACCCTTTTTGTAGGGATACTAGTCAGTGAAAGTCTAAAACATTTTGGGAGTTTGGAGCTCTAAAAACTGGACTGAGTTGGATTGTAGAGTTACATGGAAGATACCTTTAAACAAATGAGTCATCTTATTCATAGATGAGGTGCATCCATCTATGTACTGTTGAACTTGCTGTGTGAGTGCTACCCACTGGCCCAGCACCTGATCATTTATCCACCAACAAAGGTTCAAGAGCTAGTTAAGATCTGGGTGGGTTTTTTGTTTTTTTTTCCCCCCTGGGTCTCCATCAAATAACAGACACTTTAGGAAAGGTGTTTTTAATCAGAACATAATAGTTGTGTAGTTGCAAATCTGTATTATGCACACAACTATAATGTTACATATTTCATGAGATGAGTAAGCTAAAAAATAGTAATACCACTTGCTTTTATAGATGATGAAAGCTGAATCTGTTTCGATATTCTGCTACTGCACTCCAATGTTGCAAGAATAGAGGATAGACTTCTTATTGGAACAATCAATTAACAGCTTTGTGCTGGGTTGCGTTTGGTTCAATTTTGCATTGGTCTACAGTTTTTCTGAGAAATGTGAGATTTCAGTCTACAGTCATGGACTAAACTGATGGTCGAAGGTTTCTCTAAAAAAAAAAAATTCTAATCTCACTGAAAAAAAGTCTGTCCTGCTAACAACACTGCAAATGGTTTCAACTGTGTACATGATTGATCCTCTTGTGAGTCCACCTAAGTTTCTTAATCCAGCTATAGTTTCAATTATATTGACTGGCAATGTGTTTCATGTATTCATTTGGTTAGATAAAAATAAACAATCTTTTAAATTTAGGACATGTTACAGTTTATGTCTATTGATTGCATTTTGTGATGGGGTAGGGGGCAGTACTTGAATTTTATTATTTTGTATGCTTTCCTGAAATTGAACAGCTTCAGTCTTTTTAGATTTTCTTTTCATCTGGAAGTCTTGTACCTCTAGTAACTGGTCCTAAACTTTTTCTACTTAAGATTGCTTGTATTTTTATTTTTAATTCTTCCTCTTTGGGGAAAGCAGTCAACTGGGCTTGCCATGCTAAGCCTGTTTATAGAATTTATTCTAAGCTTCCTTCAACTAACCGTAAGCGTGTTGTTATTTTTTCATAGTGGTGGAATGTAACTACTGGAGAATCCTTACAAACCTTCTACACAAACGGAACAAACCTCAAGTCAATACACGTGTCCCCTAATTT
This sequence comes from Aptenodytes patagonicus, assembly GCF_965638725.1. Lineage (NCBI taxonomy): Eukaryota > Metazoa > Chordata > Aves > Sphenisciformes > Spheniscidae > Aptenodytes > Aptenodytes patagonicus. Next base: position 53,408,975 of record NC_134949.1, read on the forward strand.
CAAAGTGTATGTGACTGTTGATAATCTTGGTATTCTTTATGTATTACAGAAGTTGTGATTAATGTGCTGAACACTGCAAAGATAATTCTTTTTTTTTTTTTCCTGCTGGAAACAAAATTTTGCTAAATGTTTGACACTCATTAAGCTGTGAATTATATTTCATTGTTGTATTCATGATGTTTTCGTGTATATTTATGTACATTTATGCATGTTTTTTCAAATGAACTTGCATTTAATCTTGTTTTTAATAAGCATTATTATAATCCTTAAGTCTTGATTTGCATCTTAAGTATGTTGCTTCCAGTTTTGTAAGGAAATCATATTAAGATTTATTCAAATTAGTTGAAATTAATATTAATAGCAGTGAAGAAATAATAGGAATATAATACTTTGAAATTGTATTTTGTGCTAAGGCTGATGGCTAAATGCTCTCTAGCCGTGAACTCAACTGTGTAAGATGCAAAAAAATTTTTTTTTGTACTGCGATGCAAGGATTTTCATTTAGTACAGAATGGAAAGAGTCAGGGACATCGTTAATTTGAAAAATGAAACTAGCTATCTTGGTGCTTGACGTTCAAAACAAATCAAGTAGCTGTTTAGTTTACAGCAGCAGCGCGTCCCGCTCACGGTAAGAACCTTCATGCTTCTAACCTTGTGGAGATAAAGTGCATTGTGACACGTATGAGCTATTCTTATGAAGGGGAACATCTTGAGTCTTGTTTTCTCAAGGCAAGATCTGAAAGGATATTGCAATTGAAGTGGAAGAGATTGTGCCACATTTCAAAGGATGAGTAGAGCTAACCAGCTAAACTGAGAATGGAAATAGTTTAAAAGCTATATATTGAAAACTATAAGGAGGGGTGAATTTTAGTTATTTTTCCTTTTGGAATTAACATTCAGTTTATCCTATGGAGACATTTTATTGTCATCAGCTTTGTTTACATGGGATTCTATGCACAGGGATCTCTTGCCTGGTAATATGTGATTTTCTGTTTGTTTTTTTGGGGTTTTTTTACAATATATTTATAGATTCAGTATAAGGTTGAACTTTTGACATTTTGTACTAATTATACTTGACATATCTTTTGTGAATAATCAGATAACAGTTTTTCTTAGGTACCTAGTAAGTCTTGTTCTAGTAAATTGCCTCTCAACTGCTATGAGCAACTGCACAAACATTAATATCATGGTTTTCATGTTTTTGTAGTTGGCGGTAGAACACTCCATCTAAGTACTTGATTGTAAAAAGTACATTAGCAAGTGTCTCAACTGATACTGAATAATGAAATTCTCACTTTTAGTATTTTTTTGTGTGCAGTTCAGAAGATTTGATATACATTCTTAGTATTTTCCTGTTTTTGACAATCACCAGTTTCTCCTCTTTTTTAACTTGAAATTCCGCCATTTCTAAGGTGCTATTGAATACGGGTCAGTACTGCTGGCAGAAATGTAGAGAGAAGAAAATCAATAGAAAAAACTGTGATGTTTTGTATTCTAAGTATGTACAGCATTCAATAAAGATAATCCAGGCAATATTGGCCAAAGTTGTAAATGAATTTGAATTCTTGAGTGGTTTGTTTTACAGGGTAGGAGGGAGGGGGGGAGTGCTGCCTCCTTTATTGTCTTTTATTGTGGTTTTATTTTCAATCTAAACATAATGCTGCTTTACAAACTACACCAAAAATACTTTGACAGGTAAGCAACAGCATTAAATATGAGGATGGAGGAAAAAGTGAACAAAGGGAAACTGAAGTCTTGGAACATGTCCTGCAATGTTCAGGACAGAGTTGCTTCTACTGTCCAGTTTGTGCAGACCTCATCGGTACCCTCCCTGAGTAGCTGAAGATTCAAGGAGCAGGAAGCTCCTCTCAGCCGGTGTCCCTTGATTGCGTGGGCTGTGCTGTCCTTATTACACAGGACCATGCTGGTCTGAACTTAGAGACCCAACTGGGTAAAGAGATACAGGATAAATGTTTCACATGAGGAACAAGGGCAGAAAGTTGTCGCTAATGAAACTCTGATGGCAGGAAAAACTGATCACGGTTTAATAAAGTGACCTGTGAATGAGTGGAGTTCATAGATGATTTCAATTTTGAAGCAGGTAGGAAGCAAGTAGCACAGAAGCTTGAAGATGTGTGAGATAAATAGTGCATTCTTCAAATACTCTGCATGAATGACAACACAGCAGCATTATACTTGTTGCTGGAACGGAGGAAGCTGTGCTTCATGGGTGGTGGTGTGCGTTAATAGATGGTTCCTGTGCAAATGTATGGAGTTGGCTGTAAGTCTTTGTAGCTGAGGTGGAAGAAGAGAAATAGTGATGAGAAAGTCTGAAGAGCCAAAGAATAGTATCCTGGTTTCGGCAGGGATAGAGTTAATTTCCTTCCTAGTAGCTGGTACAGTGCTGTGTTTTGGATTTAGGATGAGAACAATGTTGATAACACACAGATGTTTTAGTTGTTGCTAAGTAGCGCTTACACTAGTCAAGGGCTTTTCAGCTCCCCATGCTCTACCGACTGAGAAGGCTGGAGGGGCACAAGAAGCTGGGAGGGGGCACAGCCAGGACAGCTGACCCAAACTGGCCAAAGGGACATTCCATACCATGTGACGTCATGCTCAGTACATAAACTGGGGGGAGTTAGCCTGGGGGGCCGCTGCTGGGGACTGGCTGGGCATCGGTCGGTGGGTGGTAAGCAGTTGCATTGTACATCACTTATTTTATATATTCTTTTTATCATTATTATCATTGTTGTTATTTTCCCTTCCTTTTCTGTCCTATTAAATTGTCTTTATCTCAACCCATGAATTTTACCTTTTTTTTTTTTTTTTTTCCCCTGATTCTCTCCCCCATTCCACTGGGAGGGGTGTGAGCGAATGGCTGTGTGGTGTTTAGCTGCCTGCCGGATTAAACCACAACAAATAGATACGATTCGCTGGAAGAGGATGACAAAATTTAAATGAAAAATTGTTAAAATAGGGGCCAACCAAGACAGCAACTTCTTTAATTTAAAATATTTAAGAAGGTTAAGGCAGTTTACTGTAATAAAAAATAAAGTCCTGGTGTGTCATCAGATTTAGCTGTTCTCTTTGATGTTAGATGTGTTTTAAAGGAAACAAAAGAAAGTTTGGCCAGAAGCAATTTTTATGTAGATTGAACATTAGTGCTTCCATTATCTCTTGTAATGGCAGATCAAACTGAATCAGTCTGCATTCAAATTTAACTAATGAGCATTGCCAATTTTGTCTAGTTCTTTAACTGAAATTATAATATGCTTTTGTGTAAACAATTTTTAGGTATACTTCCTATTAACAATGCCTATCAGTTTCTGTAGAAGTTTTGAGTCTCTTCACTTTGGTAATTAGACCTACAGCTCCTTCACAAATCTCTTTTTTTCTCTTTCCTTTATTAACAAGGAATTGTACCCACATGCACTACAGCTGCTCAAGAGGGATGCTTTATATTGCCTTGAATTGTACTGTTCCTTTAACCACAGTGTTCCCCTTCCCCCTCTCTTATTTTACACAGTCATTTGAAGTGGAACTACGCAGTTATTGCCCGAGGTTTTTCCATGTAAAGGTTTATAGATCTCTTGTAGTGCTGGAGTGTGTGGGTAGAGCTGGAACCGGTAACCTGTTGCCAGCAGAGGAACATCCTCCACCCCAAAATTATTCTGCCTCCCCTGAAAAATTACACATTTAAACCCCCTATTACAGAACACTGTGCAAATTGCTGATTTCCCCCCCCCTCCAGTTTTTTATTTAGTGAAGTCTTTATGTGGGACCCAGTTCCCCAGGTTGTATCCAGCTACGACAGAGTGTGTGTCCTCGTCTCTGCTCTCCTGAGGTGTTTTACAGAAGCTGATGCCTTTGCAGGTTTCAGGGGAAAGCCAGGTGGAGAAAGCAGTCTGACTCAGGTGATGTCTTCTTGCCCTCCTGGAACAGGAGGACATTGCAGGGAGGCCGCTCTGCCCCGTCTTCAGGAAGCTGGTAAATCCAGGATACCAGTAGGTCACAGAGAATTCAGGTATGTTCTTCCAATTGCTAGTAGAACATGAACCTCTTACCGAACTGTTCGGTTGCCCTTTTTCCTTCGTAGCAAGTACAGGTGCCATGGCAATGCCAAGGAGTACAAAAGTCAGCTTGGTGGCCGAGGTGCTTTCTGGTATTTCCCTATGATAGCACACACTCAGGTGTATTTTGCTTTCTTCCTTCTGTCTACTACGAAGACACTAATTTATTTGGGCTCGTAGATGGTGATGCCCAAGAGCTCTGAGGACTTGGGATGCCTTATTTCTGTCGTGATTTCAAGAAGAGCAGAAGCCAAATAAACCTTACTGTTTGGAGAACAGGGAGTGTGCCAGCTACTCAGAACGCTTTCAGTGTGATTTTTGTGCTCAATTTCACTTTGCCCTTTCAAGCTAGGAATGGGACGCAATCACAGTGGCTCTGCCACTGTGCAATAAGATGTTAAGCTGAGACCAGGCTTGTTTGTGACATGAACTCTGCAGTAGGTTGACCCGTATTTTTCAGCACTTCCAAAGCTGCTGTGCAGTGCGCTGCTATCCATGTCTTTGCATGTTGGTGTGGGGTTTTTTAGGGGGGGTGGGGAGAGGTGGATTTGGAGGAGGGGTTTGGGGTTTTCTTGGGTTTTGAGGGTGTTTTCCCAAATTAACTTACTGCACACCTTTCTTCTAAGGAGGCTTTTTATGAGAAACCTTGCAACTAGATTTAATAGAGGCCTAAGCTGGGGCTGTTAGGGTGCATCCTAAAAGATCCAGTGAGTATAAAAGAGTAAGATTTTCAGTCAGCGTGTGTTACTGACAACTTCAGCACTTCCTATATCATCTCCTACAGTTACACTTGCGGGATATAGCACAACTGTGTGATAGTTGGACTAGCTGAACTATTTAAGTGGCACACGTGTGTTTTATTTAGAAAGATGAGAAAGCTGAAGTATCTTCTAAGTGTTTCAATAGTCAGCTTCTCTCTTGGGGCCTGACTGTTTACAGAACAAATTAGCTTCCTGTGCAGGTTTGCATGTAACAAACCATACATTGTACGTACAACGAGTGCTCCCAGAACGGTTAGATTCAAGTCCTTCAGGCTAGAGAGGATTCTTGTCAAGAGGGATCATCTGAGTACTTATTTAGGATGCCACAATTAGACTCTGCGTGTGTGTTTGTGTGTGGTATTTTTCATTTCTTCTATTTACTTCTTTCAGTTTATTTGTGTCCCTCTGTGATTTTTTTTTTTTAGCTTTGTCCACTTTCTCTAATAACATATGAACTCAGATGAATTTTGAAAATCACGATGTTTAAAATGACTCAAAATGAGGCAAAGACAAATTTACCCAATCCAGCTGTGTAAAAGTAAATACAATGCTGTTTAGGTAAAGCATGTGTTATTTCTAATGCATAAATACACACAAAGTATGCTTAATATTTAAAATAACTTTAAAAAAATGGTATTTTACATTACTTGCGTTTCTAAAGCAATAGGCTCTTCTAATTGTTCTCTACTAATTGTATAACAAATTTCATTTCTATAGATAACCGGTACTTTCCAGCAAATAAGAGCAGGGATTTCCTGTAGTTCTAAAAAACACATTATTTGTCTGTAATATTCTCCGAAGATAGTAATAACTGGTCCATACTCCTCTTCCTCACTAGTCAATGTTCAGGTTTACGTGTGTTAAGACTTTGTAGCCTGCCGGTTCAAACTCTTATTCCAGTGCTAAGAAATCTTAGTCTTGTCATGTTCTGAGAGCAAGTTTTCCAGTCCCAGAGACACAATGACAGGGACGTTTCTTTCTGCACTTCCCAGTTAGAACCACTTAAATTCATCTTTTAATACCATGATGAGTATTGGCTGTTGTTTATAAGATCCTTGGCAGAAGTAGCGTAGGAAAAAAAGATTAAGGAAACACTGAAAAATATACTTTTGGTTTAACAACGCTGCAATAATGCGTGAGAGGAATGGTGTATTTTTAAGGTGAGATTTGGAAATGCTTAGAGTTTTGTCTTTTTAACAGTTTTTGGTTTGTGGTATGCTTTTTGGGTTTTTTTTGTGGTTGGGTTTTTTTTTTTAAATTTCAGTAAAGAATAGATGAATGAACAGACATAGGCACAGGCCAGTGGAAATCTGTCTCTAAATGCAGATCAAACATTTTGCTTTAAAGAATCCAATCTGAAGCCGATAGTCATGTCCTGATGGTTGAGCACTCAGCATCTAGACAGTAATGTGATATACTTATGCAAGTTGGTAGCTCCGAAATTTCTCACTGTATTTGCATGATTTCTTACAATGTGCTGTGGAGTTTATTTATATTCAGTACAGGATAGCAATTTTGCATTTTATATTTCCAGCTGTACAAATGAGATTGAAGGAAATGTGTGGAAGGGGTCTTAGCAATATGTGACTTAAGCTTCAGAACTGGGAAATGTGAGGAGGAACAGTTTCAAAGAGTTTGAACAGATTAAATGTAGGTTAAACATATACTCAGGTAGAGGTAAAATTTAACAATAGCACGGAAAAAGGTCACCTGAGTGTGTCTGAATTTTCAAAGCATTTAAAGAAATATTTTAACAATCTTGCAGATGTCGCACTCTCAATTTCTCAAAGCCAAACAGTTGTGATTTTGTCCCCTCTAAAGATTATAGAGCAGATAGTAATTTTTTTTTTCTTTCTACAGTATCAAGGATTCAGCTGTTAAATTGCTGTTCTGACTCAGCAGCTGGTTTTTCATAGTCTGGAGCACTGGGTTTGAGGTAGATCTTCTGGGTACACGTTCATTCAAAAGAAGAACGGTGAATGGCCAGACCGAATCCGTGGAAGAATAGTTTGTTTTTCACTGCAAGTTTGTAACAGTGAGTACCTGCCAGAGACAGGTACAATTCAATTGAACTACACGTGACCTGGAATTTTCTTCATAGCAGACCTTGAGCATTTAAATTTGGTTAAAAATATACTAAATAAGTAGATGGCAATAAGCTAAAAGTGTACCAATTTGATTGTTTTACCTCCTTTTTCCAGAAATGTCTTTGCTCAAAGGGTTAAGCTTTTGATTATGGTAGATATGGAAAAAAAGTCTATTCCTTGAAGTTATGGTCTATTTTTCCTCTTAAACTTCTACTAGCTGTGGAGCTCTTTACACTTTGCAGTTTCTCAAGCTGCTTTACCCCTCGTTACATCTCATATTTAGTCCTTAGTTACTACTGTCAACCTGCTTTTAAATGGGGGGGTTCCACTCTTCAGGTTCTAGTACCGGTAATGTTAGGGGAAGATTTGCCAGAGCAAAGTTGTACTTCACTATCCTTTCTTTTATCACAAAGTGGCTCTGCGGAATGGAGCATTTTCTCAGTTTGTGTTCTGGATGTCTCTGGTTTCTTCAGTGTGTATTAGTGAAAAAAAGAATGATCTTTAACGAGCTGTTAGATAAGTCTATTATGCATCATATTGCTTTTTTGCTAAAATGTGAATCTAGGAAATTAAGATCACCTTCTCTAAAAATGATAATCCTTCCTATGTTTTTTATTTTTAGTTTGCACACAAATTACATCTCCTGATTTTCAAAAATTAAACTACAATGCCTCCAGCTCATGTGGTTTGTACCTCCATTTTGCATTACTTATTTTGCTCCTCGTTTGAGTTCTGTCATGGGTTAGAAATTATTTTAGGATAATACTTATGTATCTGTTCATGTGTTTGTTTTGTTAAGCAGGAACCTATCCAGAAAATAAGAATTTGATCACAGTGAATACTTTGAGCAGTTAGCGGCAAATACAAGAGGTCTTAACTTTGATATATTCTTCTTTCTCATAAAAGCAAAGTTCGGATGTCTAAATTGGAATTGATAACTATGACAAGTAGTGAGGGGCTTTGAGCTTGGGTGCCTTCTGTTTTCAACGTGTTTTGTGCAGCGTTTGAGTTCTAACAAAGTGGTTTTCCCTATTGAAATGACCACACTGGGATATTTTTTGCTATTTCTAAGGTGACTGTCCATTCATGACTGCTGAGATTCCTTGAAGGGAGAAATTGGAAGTTCCTAAACACAGTCAGCACTTCAAAGTGAGAACAGCTGAATTAGTTATCGTAACCCAAGGACTTGGCCCAAATGGGAGGGCTGCAAAAATTCTTTCCCAGAGGAAGTAAAGACAAAATTGTAAGTGGCTGCAGTCAGAGATCAGTAGCACAGATAATCCAGTAGCAGTGGGATGTGAAAGGAAAAGGTGTAATTATAACAGTGGTGTTTGCACAGTGACTGACAGAAACAGTACTTTTTTTAACAGTTAGGCGCTTTTTACTTTCCACTTGAAACACAAGTTTTGCTCTTCTGGATTCTTGGACTTTGCTTTTTATTCCTCTAAGCCACTTTGAGAGGCTATTTTGAATAGGATATTCAAATAATTCTGGCATTTTTCCTTAAGAACTGAGTAGAGTTTGAAAACTCTATTATTAGAGTTATTATTATTAGATAAGGGTACCTTAATCTATCCTTCCCTTTGAGAGTTGTGTTTTTCCCAACAGATTCTTGCTATGTTAAACAACTGAAGCCACATAACAAACATTTTGGTAATCAGGCCAACACAAAGTGCTCATAAATTACCATCAGGCAGCTCTAAATCTGTCATAAATTCTTACTGACTTGTTCACAGGAATGTTTATGTAATTGAAAGAAAATAGAGAGAGGAAGTCAAGTCTCCTTTTTACAAGTTAAATCAACTATAGCGAGATGAAAAACACCCACACATTTGGCTTTGGATCAGCGGAGACATTCTTGGAAAGCAAACCTGCATGAAATCTTTATTATGAAATCAAATTATGAAATCAAATTCAAGGTGTAAAAATTAGCAGTTTTCCAGGTGTCACTGGTCGTACTCTGCTTGCATATTCCTTGTATAACAGGGTATCGCCTCGGTCAGGGAGGTACAGTTTTGGAATCATTCCAGCAAAACAATTTTTGGCAGAGCTGGGAACATAGATGTAATGTAGGATGTGTTAAAGCTGGGAATCATTGAAAGGGGTCCAAGGAGTCACAGTTGCACAGATGTGAAAAAAACCACACCACAAAACCCGCTGAATGAGATGCTATCTTACATGACACCCCTTAAAAAGAGGTGAGGAAGCTGCAGTGAAACACGGATAAATATGTTAGGAGATGTTTATGATATTTTAGAGTGCAAATTACAAAGTATAGGAGCAACTGATAGGGGTTTGTGCACCGACGAGTGAGATATCAATAAGCAAAGTAAATGAGAGGTCATTTAGTATTAAACACAAAGCAGCTTAGTCCATTGATCACAGCAACACAGTTGTGAAATATGATGTTGGAAAGACAGAATATTTGGAATATATTAATCACAGGGATGAGAGGTTTATAATCCTAACAGAACAGGTGGCAAGGATGCATCTGTTCTAACTAAAGAACTTTGAATCATCAAGTCTGATCAATAAATAGCCAAATGTCTGAGATGGATAAGATGAAGTGTCCTTTGAATCACACCTGGTAAAATTCATCATGTCTTGAAAAAATGAGAATTTTCTAAAGGATTGTGAATCATGACGGTTCTGGTGTTTTGAAAGAGGTGACCAAGGCAACTATTGATCTGAAGTCAGTCCTGACTAAAATAGTGGAATGGCAGATTTAGGGTTATGTGGAAAAGTAGAGTCTACTCTACAGAATTTTTCTAGGCGTTGCTGATTGTTGTGGTGTTATGAGAGACTGGTTTCAGCAAACATTGCTGACAGATTTCTAATTGTTCCGCTTGTGGGGTTTTTTTATTTCTTTATTAACCCATCAATGTCAATATATGAACTTTGGATTTCTTTAGGGAATTCGATTTATTATCACACAGCATTTTGATTTAAAAGAGCTTCTATTCTGTAGCATTGGTAGAGAACATTATTAGATGGATTAAAATATGGGTCACATTATTGGTACAGTGTTATTTAATGTTTTTGTCCATAATCTATAAAACCTTTGACAATAAAGCTGCAGATGATATAAATTGGCTAAAGAGTGAATTGCAAGAATAAGTAGCTATCACAATACGATACGTGTCTTCTTTCAACTTCCAACAGCATGTTTTTGTTACCTTATGGACAAAGTATAGCTTTGTCATACGTAGCAGACTGAAGAATGCCAGTGAGACCATCTTGAAAATGGTGGTGTGGAAATGAAAGTGGATGGCATCATCCATAGAAACTCCGAAGTGTCTGCAGCGGTACGTAAACAGGGCCTGTGAGTACATAAAAAGGATCTGTCTTGAAGGAGTGAGGAAGTGGTCTATGTGCTTCATTAATAAGACATCAGCTGGAGTAGTGCATAAAGCTCTGGTATTTGTATTTCAGGGACAAAATGGATTCAAGCAAAATTTAGAAGAGTACCACAAAAAGTGATCCATGGGCTGGGCAAAAGTTTTGCACTGTAAAGCTTAAGACTTGAATCTGTTTTGTTGAATTGGAGAAGGCTGAGAAGTGACCTATTAGTGAGGTGTGGGGGAGAGGCAGGACATTTCAGCCTTGCTGACAAAAAGAAGAACGAGTTCTGCTGGCTGGAAGAAAAACAAACTTGTAAAATCAGGTAAAGCAGGGAATTAGTTCTTAATGGCTACATCTCTATGCAAAACCGAGTCTAAATAAACATCTCAGAAAAACATTCTGTTTCTACTTAAATGCTCCCAGCTGTTCTGCATGCTTCAAATGTTACGGGTTATTATAAACCTAAGATTTTTATTCCCTTGCTTTGCATGTCTCACCTAAAAATAGCTGCAGAAAGGAACTTAAAGAGACCCTCTGATAATATTCCTTGCCTCAGGTCTGCATAGTCTGTGCTAGGACAGTGACTGTAATGAAATATTAAGATTCAGAGTTTTTGTTGGTCATCTGTGGATCAGGAAGAACTGCATTCTTGTACTGTATAATTTGACCTTTAAATCTTTTCACCTTCCTTTGAGATTGGCCGCTTTAGGAAGTGCAGTATTGAACAGAGGTGATCTGTGCCTTCAGGTGCAACAAATACTCATCTTTTTGTTTTCCTAGTGCAGTTTCCTTGTAGACTGCATCATGTAATGGCTAGACTTCTGGATGGGGAAACAGGTTTCCCCAAAGTCAGATTGGCAGGGATATTTTGCCCTAACTTCTTCTGTAGTACAGGAGGGCAGGCTGTGTGTACCACCCGCTGGAATTACTTAGGTACTTCTCACCTAAGGGCTTTCCTGCCACATCAGGAGCTGGGGATAATGAGGGCACCTTAGTAGTCTCTTTTCTTTACTCCTTGTAGCAATCAGTTTAATTTTCTAGGTTTTTGAGGTATTTGGCCTAGGTAATTCTTGAAGCTTTACGTAAGTATAGCTGAGTGAAATGTAACGGCTGTGACAGAGATGGCCACGGTGAATGATCTAACATCTTTTTATGTTAACCTCCACTCACGCGCAGCATTCCCAGATACTTGGAGGTTTCAGTAGATTCACTCAATTCCAGTGCAGAGTTGTTCACTTAATCTGTCACTGATACCTTCCAGACGGTATATAACAGTATAAGTATAAAAAGGTAACTTAAAAAAATATTAATCTTCTTTGCAACATAAACTCAAGAAATAAGTAGTGCTAGCCTCAATTATATACATTAGGATATTTTTGCTTAGGACATGCCCAAGCCCTTAATTCTGCAGCCTAGAAATTATCATCCAATAATCACAAGCACAAGAATGAAGACTGCACTGCATCTAATGCATCTTTAAAATTAGTGTCGTCTATTTCTTTTTTCCTCATGGTGTCACTATAGGATAAAGTTAATGCTCTTTGGGTATTCTCTATACTGGAGCATATTTCCATTTCCTTTGTCTCACTCTGACTTTCTGGGTTTTCTATTACGTGTTTAGAAAAGACGGTAACAAATATACTGCCTTCAAATTTGGACACGTTCTTTCAAGCATTGACTCATCCTTAACATTGTGTGTGAATTTTTCATTTTGTTTTTTAAAATGATTTAATATTAGAATAAATTTAGCTTTGGATAAGGATCTGTAGAATTTGAGCAGTTCTTCTAATGACTTGAAGGTAGGAATTGCCATTTTTAAAAAAATGACAAAAAGGCATGTATCTTACAATTAAGTGAGCTTATGACGTTAAATCTGTGATGTATTTTCTATGTGTGAGGAAGAAGCCTAAGGCCCTCAGTTTCTGTCTAAGCTTCGCTTTTTCTTATGTGGTCGTAAAGTGTTTTGAATTCAGCTTTCTTGATTGATAGAAAAAGTAGTTTTCTTTTCCAAGCTCTTGGTGGCAAGAGTTGAAAGAGAGAGATAATTTTGTTTTGTTTACATATTGATAGCATTTTTGTCTGTCTACTGTTACCACTTTACCCAGACCCACATTCTCAAAGATATCTAGATACCTGACTTCCACAGCGGAAGGCTGAAAGACGTGGCACTAGCGAATGCATATGCATGTTAAGTAGGACTGAAGAGACATTTGCTTGTGGTATTGTACAAGAGCGGGAGCCAGGCATGGAGGTGCAGTTTCCCATTCCTGCATTTGGCGCGTATCCTTCCTGAAAGGCAAGGACCATAGGCCATTTCCCGCGTTTCCCTTTTCTGCCTCTTCAGGAGGACAGTGTTCGGCTGGCCGCATTCAGGATTGTAATGAGGGTGAGTGTGACTGTCTAGTCAGCAGGAAGGTGATCATCCACCAGTTCCACAAGGTCTACGTCCTAGTGTGAACGCTGGCTGCAAGTGGATCTTGTATGTTTGTTTCAGTTAGCTGAGCTTGTGATCAGCCTCGGTCTAGCTTGGGTTATCAGCTCACAGGTGTGAAAGTTAACTAGAACCAGTGTATTCAAGGGTGGACTTGATAGCGGTATGGTCAGTTTGCTAGTTTAGCAAAGAAGCTGGTTCACCTAAAGAAGTTATAGAGCACTGAACAGTTACAGAGCTTTTCAGTAGAAGCCTGAGCATTATCCCTCTGCTTTCCAGTGAGCTGAAAATCCTGTCAATATTTCCAGCAAGAGTCCTTTTTTCTCCCACTCTCTTCAGCTGGTCTTTTTACATGAGATAACGGATACCCCTCCTCTTGGATAAGTGACCGCATCTAAATATTGTCTCTAATCTTTATGTCATGTCTTTCACTTACATGCTTGTCACTGCCACACAGTTCCTCCGTAGAATCAATTGTTCTTTGGGCTGGTAGTTTGAAGACAGTTGAAGTTACTATTTCTAGACTGTTGTTTTGATGACATCTTAGACATCATCCTCCAGTGAGGTGTGAAGCAGGACAGCTGAACAGCACAAATTGAGAGAAATCTAGGGCAAAATTAAATGAGAGTTCTGCACGTGGCACATACTGCCTGTTTCAATCTAGAATGGAAGCTATAAACTATTTCACAGTTGGTTCTGAAAGTTCATTAGTTGTCTAGCATGCCGCTTTCTTTTCCAAAGGACGGATACAACCTTCTGCATGACCTGCTAATTCTCTTCCCAATGGTCACCATTTTATGGCCATGCCAGTTTTTGATGCTGAGATGTTGGCTTCAAACTGCAAGGCATGTGTAAGATTGTGGTTCCGCAGGAGAAGCAGGCTCTCGTAAACTTATTGGCAGAATACCAGAACCAGATATGCTGAGTGTCTCCTCCTGCCAGCTGTGAGCAGTAGCTCCTCTGGCTTTCAATAAACACCAGATTCGGTGGAGTCACCATGTCCAGTCTGAAATGCAACATCTGCTTTAGATGTTGCAACACAACACAGAATTTCCCTGTTGTTCCCTCAGGAGTTTCTCCAGTCTTTAAGCCTTCTCCCAGCAGCGGCTTTTTTACCTTGCATATTAGAGACCTCACTACCCAAATAATCCTCAAAATCCTGTCACCCACACTTACCTCACTTTGATTCCAATTTCTTTATCTTATGTCAAATGCAATCTACTTCCATATCATCTCTCTTTTGCCCATTTTCCACCCTCCCGCTGTAAGGCAGTTGTTGCAATTAACTCCTGGTTTTGCAACATCCAAATGCTCCAGTTTCTACACGTACTCTCCTTGACTGCCTCTGCTTCCCTCTTACCTTGAGTGGAGATCAAGAATAGCAATTTTCCTCACTTTCTGATCTTTTGGAGGTGTCTGGCTTTTTCCCTACCTTCACTTTTAGGACTGACCGTTGTCCTCTTACTGCCTATACACTTCCAGCATACTAGGAACTTTAATGGAAAGTTACCTTGACCAAAAAGGACTAAAGATCAAGCGGTAACTGCTTTAGGTTAGTGCAGGTTTGTAGAAGGCTCTTTGGATCTGAAGAAAAGAATGCTGAACCACTGTCCCATGCCAGAGGGGACCCCATGGACTGCTCTCCAACTGGCTTACGCTAGTATCAGTTAGTGAGGGAAATGTTTCCCTCTAAAATCCCAGGTTTCTGCAAATACAGAAGTGCCTTATGCCTGTTAACTCTTCTCTCTCCTTCCAGCTTCAATTTATGTCTGCTGTGGGGGCTCCAATCGTTCACGGACTCACCGCATCCCAAAACTTTTCTCTTCACACTCATGCCCTGCCCCACCAGTCTTTCATCTGTCTCATCTGTCTTGCTAGCCATCCTGTCTATTTTGCCCCGATTATCTCTCCCAAACAAGTTCAGCAGCTTACTGCGCCACCTTACCTGCTCGACGTCTCTTTGATGAACCTAGATCAAATTCTTCTGCAAGTTGTCAGTTCTCCCTGTTGTTTCACTCCTTTCCCTTACATTTGCTTAGAGTTATGCTGCAGCTCCTGTCTCATCCTTCAATTTTAGGGGTCACTCAGCTATATAAGAGGTGCCCCAGTTTTATAGCCTGAAAATCTGGCCACTCTGTACTTTTGGTGCCTGAAGTGAATGTGTTTTAACATAACTCCCTGTGCGAGTCCTCACAGGGTGCGATTAAATATGGGAAGTCAGCAGTTCAGTAGTGCACCGAAGAACCAGTTAATTGAGTAAAGTAAAACCATACTTTAAAGTATGAAGTATTTACCATCCGTAAACAAAATCTGTATTCTAAACCAAAACTGTCTCCACAGCAATGCCTGGGTTTGCGTGGGACAAGACCCAAAGCCCAGTGAAATGGGGGAAAGGGGAGGGGAGGACCTTTCACTGATTTCAGTATCCTTTGGATCAGGCCCCTTATGTCCTTTAGCAATGATAAAATGATGCACAAAGCACTGGGACTGTACAACTTCTTTTTATTTTGTGTGCTTTTATAGGATATAAATAAATGACAAAATTACAAAATTTATAACTGGAAGCCCAAGCATATTTACATAAGTATTTGTTGCAGTGAGGCTACTATTTACTGTTCTCCTATACAATTTTCCTTTTGGTACCATATTTTTAGTGTTATTTTTTTACTGTCAGTTGACTACGTACATATCAACAGTGAATAGGCAAAATATGTACAAGGAACTATTTTGTTCAAGTAAATTGAATACTGTATTAAAAGTATGTCATCACTCAGCGCTATGATTAGGTTTAACTAAACCATATACAATTATCAGTTTTAAACCAAGTTCAATTATCCATTTTTTGGAATTTACCAACTGATGTTTCTAATTGAAAACCTCAGCTGGATATGAAATAATAATTAAAAAAACATTAAGACAACCACACAATTTATCAATATCTCTATAATGAACTTCAAAATGATTCACAATTTGACTGGATAGAACAATATACGTTAAAATGTCATTTTTCTCCTATAGTGATATTTGTACTGTTATAATTTCAGTTCTACATAAATATACATCATGGTATTATACAAATACTCCACGGACATTAAAAAAATTAAAACACTTCAAAGAAAATTTAAGTAAATCTTATTTAATCAAATATTAAGCAAATGCTTAACTATTTTGTTCCATGAAAACATTTTTATTACTTTGGAATTTTTTTCTTTTTGTCGCTATTTTTATTTAGAAAATGTTTTGCAGTAGAATTTTATCAACACTCTTCCAAACAAGCTTTCTGTGACAGAAATCTTGATAGCAAAATCCATGGTTTTGACTTTTTTTATAACCACTGAGATTATTTTTTAAAAATACTAGTAGAATTCATGGCTATAGCAATGTTGAACTGCATAAACTATATGTAGGTGTAGTAGAATGACCATTCCACTTTCATTCCAGACTGATCACACGGAACATCCAGTGCACTGATGCTACAACTCTTATAATTTTCATAATGCTGCAATAGCAGTGGTTTACTTAACTTTAAAATAAACAATATTTGTCATAATTAATCTGGCTTCCTTCCATAAATATTCATATGTTTTCCTATAGTACTTCTCTTCCATAAAAATATCTAATAAATGTTTTCTGTGCATTATTAATACCTTTTTCTAACCATTCATAAAACTCTGATCCTTTGTTACAATGCAAGAGGTTCCTATTTCTGTAGAGGATCAAAGGACACCAATGATTACATATAAAACCAGCGCACACAGAAATCAGGGTGCCTAATTTCTTGTCACTTTAATGAGTTCTTTATTCAACACAGTAATTATTAATGAATTCAGTGGTTTCACAAATACTCTATTTATTAATTCTGGTTCTATTTCAATTAAAAACTGCCAAGATTTAAATAAAAAACCAATCAAATATTCTACTCGTAGGCAGCATTAGTGTTAGTTTAGAGACCTTTTGTTTTTTTTTAAAAAGTAGAATTCTAAAATAAGAAATCAAAGAAAGCACTGTGGCAGAGTCACAAGGGAGAACTGCGTGAAAAATAAGGTTTCTCACTCCTCTTGTGGACTGTAATTTTAAAAGTCTTCATATAGTGTCATTCTTCTGTCAGTGCTGCAGGAAGAAGAACATCACCAGAAATGACTGTCAGCCTTTTTTGTTAGTTACAAGGCCACTCATACAGTGCAGTCTTCCTCTCTGCTGGATTGAAACGTTGCCATAAAGGAAAGGCTGTGCTGTGACTGCTTGGCGTGCAAGGCACAACAAGGAACAGGGGGACGGTTTTGTATCAGAAAATGGTAGTTTCATACTTGGTATTAATGCCTCTTTTGGCTTCTTGTCCAGGTTCAACAATCCATGGTAGATTCGCAAGAGTCTTTTGTTCAGATGGATCTATCTGCTTTAAGACAAATGCAAACATACAGACAGGTTACCATCTCTGTGCACAGCATTGCTAGCATTTTCTTTAACAAACAGAACACAGAACAAATCCTGTACTGACAGAGTCCTACAGCAGCGAGGGCGGTGGTCTACACTCCCATGTACCCACGGTTGCCTTCTTTTTCTTCTTTAGATCAGAGCTGTGTCTATCCCCAAGCTGTAGGGCATTATAGGTTGTTAAAGCTATGTTTAAAGCTAGACGTGATCCTGAGAAGTCCTTTTGTTACTGAGACAGATGACGGCATCAGGAAATGTTCTTTCTCTAAAATTTTATGGATGAAGATTCTGTGGCAATGGACAACAAAGTGTACAGCCGTACATTTTCCACCCCCCTTCCTCTCATCCAATAATTAAATATCACAGAGTATGGTTCTCACTTTATAGCCAGTGAATATAATACAGTGTGCAGTCATTCTTCCCCTTTCCCTCCCACATTACCCTGTGCCTGTATTCTCACTTGATTTAAAATAGTTTTCTTTTTTTTTTTTTTTTAAAAGCTCTACCATAAAAGAATATTTCTTTGTCATCTATGCACTTCAGGAGGGCACTTTAAAGACAATCAGTATGTAGGGTCCCATGAACTTGGATTCTTAGGAGTTTGGGATTACAAAGAAAATATTGAAAAGGTACATTGAAACCCAGTTTTGAAGCAGGAGGGTCTGCTGAGGGTCAAAAAAAAAAAAAAAAGTAAGAAAAGAAGTTGCTTGGTATGACAAGATAATTGCAAATTGATTTGGATTTGCAATTTGGTTCAGATACATATGCAGTGATCGTGTATCAAACACGTTTGGCGCTGATTTTATTTCTTGACACAAGATCAGGAAAGTCCATGGAACCGCACAGTTTTAGAGGTATGCATTGGCTGTGATCCTCCGCACTTAAAAAAGCACAATACATTAGAATTAGACCGAATCAATTAAAGGTCTGCAATTACTATAAAAGACATACGCACAACACTAGCCAAGCAACATCTTAAACTGCAGGAATCTGAAATGAGCAGTTGTTCAAAGTGGTTGCCCGTCCTGCGGTGACAACCCTACCGGCTGATGAGCAGAGGTGGCACAGCGGAGACATGGATCGTTTCTGACTCAACAGGTATATTTATTTATACAGCTTCTACGTATATCAACTCTTAACTGTGTAGCTGAATTTTGTTGTTTGCATGCACCACTACTTTCTACTTACCACTGACTTCCGAATACTAACACGTGGTTTGGGAATAGGCTTGGAGGGTTTATTTTCAAAGCTTTCTGGGAGGGTTGAAGAATGGCCCCCTTTTCGTGCTTGTAGTGCAAGCTGATAGGCCACCTCAAATGCTTGTCCTAGTGTAAGAATGATTTCATACGCTAAATTCTGGAAAAAAACAAAACCAGTTAAAATTGGAGTAAGGTTGAATTATCATCAGACACATGAAGTGGGGTAGTACTGTCTACAGAAGTGATGTGTAATGTAAATAATTAAAATCACACTGGTAATAACCTCCTAAGTCTCTGCAATATTTACATCTGTCATTTGATTTCTCATTGATTAAAAACAATCTAAATGCAATTCATGGTACTGAAAGTAATTACTTCTAAAAACCTTGAAAACATTGTCTCACTAAACATGAAAACAGGAGTGGGTGAGTGCATGTCATCTCTTTTTAGAACAAGGACATTAACCCCCCAACTTCCCAGTTCACTCCGTAACTGCTGCTCTCAAGATCCCACCCATCTTGCGCTACTGCACCCATCTGACATTCCACCTTGCTGTATTTCGGACCTCCTCTGCTTGACCCGTCCTCCTCCAGAGCTAGCAGCCCGATGCGCTGCTTCCCTGGGCGTGTGCCTCAGGATGCTCTGTGCTCTCACCGAACAGCACGGGAAGAGGGTGCAGCGTTGGTGTGATGCTTCCAAAAGGACAAAAAGCGAATGTTGAAAGTGCACGCTCTGCCTCACAGATGCAGTGCACTTATGCATGCATGAAAGTCAGTGCTCTGCTTTGGATGCACGTTTCAAGTGCCGGGGCAACCTTCTCACGGTTTTGTTTTCTAGAAGTAAAAATGTTTGAGCTTAAACTGGCATCTCCGCATACTCTTGAAAGCATGGGGGGGTTAGTGTGTATGACCAAAGAAGTCAGGCTCTTAAGACTAAGACCAGTTTGGTGGTAAGTTCTCATTGCATATGTAGAAGAAAACCTGTTGAAAAGTTTATAAAACATGAATGAGGATCCCAGGGGGTTGGTATAAATATTTTTTCAGTACAGTTTTATGTCAACTAAAAAGCAGCTGTGAGTTTCAAATTTGACCTTAATCTAAACTGCAAGTGAATTTCTATGGTAATTTTTTTCCAGGTTTGTGGGTTTGTTTTGTAGGCTCCTACTAGATCCTATTTCTAGGCTCCGAACTTTCCAATATTTTGACCCCCTGCAGAGCAAATGCAAGCCTGCAGGCCTGCCTTCTTATCTCCTACAGTCTCCTTAGAATAATTCATAAATCATTGATGTAATTCAGAAATTACCCTCTCCTTCTTGAACCTCTGCAGCCCTTAGTTGGAAGCAATCCTGTATTGCTTTGAAACTAGGTGATCCCTTAAAATGTTTCTGATATAATTTTAAATGAGATCTCTCTTTAGCTGGTCAAGTCTAAGCGTTGAGTTTGCAATAAGCCAGAAAGCAATGCAAGACACTTGGCAGTACGCTATCTGCCCTTCAATTGTTAAAACACAGTTAAAAGGATAAGCATTTTATTTCATGCCTTGCGCTGTAATTTCACTGTAGTCACAAAGAAATTCCATCCCTTTGTTATCGCACGTATACTGAGATAGTATAGGCTAAATTCAGCATATTTAGCTCATTGTAAGAGCTTCTTATAAAGGTGCCAGCTCTGGTCTTTGTTAGGTCAGACAGAAAACAATTATACTCCTCCACTGGGATATGCTCTTGGCTGTTACAACTGCAGCCACAACAGCAAGCTAGCCAAAGTTTCATAGCTTCCCAAATAAAAATGTCTGCCTGATTTGATAGCAGTAGTCTCCAAATTGTCTCCCCTTTGACTTAAGGAAACTGGCCAAGACTGAGAAACACTGAGGATGCAGTTTGCCAGTGGAGTAATAAATGAAAGGCTAAAGAGAGTATTGTAAAGTGCCCTGCCTTTTAGCAGAACGCTGGCTATGGAATTAAGACCAACTGAGTATAATTGTTAAAAATGTACAGAATAATATTATTTGAAATTGAGTGCACCTATTAGTAGCACAAGAATATTATTCTAAAGACGTCTTAATCTGCTGTTGTGACAGTAAGACAGTGTACTACATCATCACGGGATTGTCTACAGTGGATATTATTATTGCTAGGGAATACACCAACAGGACAGGGTGTAGTAATGGCTTGGAGAAAAAGTAGACTGTAATACTAGTGGGACTGAGAAAATGCGCCGCCCAGTGTGGCTTACAAAAAGGTCACTGAGAGACAGGCCTGAAAAGCTTTGAGATAAGAGTGGAGACAAGCAGAGAGTTTGCCATGCTGAGCCATAAACCCAGTCTGGGTCTTGCATCTCGTCAGAAGCCACTAAGGTTTGTTTTCTTTCAGTCTGTAAAATGAAAAAATAGGCCTGCCTGGAGCCTGAAAGCCATTGGAAACATGTAACTGTTTCTATGGTTAATAAATATTTGAATTATAGCAAATAAAACAGAACATTCACTGTTCTGTTCAATATTCAACATGTAAACTGAACCATAACTTGTACATAAATTTCATACATTGTGTGCTGCGGTAGAGCCTTGACAAAGAGAAGTCTGCAACTGGAGGCGAGGGGGACTTTAGAATTGTACCTTGTAAAATTTAAAAAAGGCATCTGCAAAATTGTATTTTGAAAAAACCAGAAGTGAATAAATTTGGTTTGAGGAATTTCTCACCTGTAGTCCTGGGAGAGGAATATGAGGATTAGAGTTTGTATGGACTCTTGCATGGGCTATACCAGAGAGGTAAGAGCAGGATTCCCTTGGGGCTGGGGGCAGAAAACCACAAAAGCCGTTGTGGAAATTCTTCTGATGGAGTGAGGAGACGATCTGATTTTTTTTGCATGTGGCACAAAAGGAAGGAAACAGGTCTGCTTCCCCGAAAGACGCTTAGCACAAAACTTGTAGACCCCCTGGTCACTGTAGAAGACATTGACCCTTTCAGCACCCCATCAAGCTCCTTGGAAAGGAGGCAAAACTTTCAGGACCACGGTGGTTCTGAGGCTGCGACAAGCCTGTTCTTTGCTTGGCACAGCAGAGAAGGAAAGTGAGTAAGCTAACGCCTTTAAGCAACAATTTCTGGGAGATGAGAAATTGAGGTCAATCGCCTTGTTTGCCACGTAATGTTACAATTCAACGCCTCAGTGCAAGTCTGAGTCAGGATTCTTCAGCCGCTTTAATTCAGCCAACTTATTACAATGGCTAATTGTTCTGTTACATTTTAACTGACTTTTTTACTGCGTAAGTTGCAGCAGGCACTGCTGCTTCATTGTGTTTTCGTGCTTCTATAAAGCTTTGTTGAGGCTTCAGGAATATTTTAAGAAAGAGAGTAAGATTTCTGTGTTTTGAGCTATGAAAACTTAATATGTCACTTGCAAAGGAATTTTTGGGAAAAAACCTTACATTTTGTCTTTTTGGGAAAGCACTTTTCATATAATGAAGATTTTACAGGTTTTTGCTTTCAGGTGATGATTTTTTCCCTTCTTTAAGATCAATGTCAAATCTGGTCTTTTTTGAAGACTGAATTTACTGAAGAAGCTTCCTTTGGAGCCTCTCAGATGATTAGTGTGAGCTACCCATCACATCGGATGTGTAGGAATGTCAATTAGGACACCCTGTGTTCAAGGTCCCAAACTTAAAATCGCAGTTGGCAAAAATCAAACAGAACAGAATATATGGAATCTTAACTTAAAAAATCTGAAAAATGCCAACCCAGTTTAAAATATCCATCCCCTGAGAAGAAATCAGTTCCCTACTTCTTAGTTATAACAAAATCTTCAAGGCCCAATGTTGAGGATTTCTACTATAAGAGTCTGGCAAGAAGAGAAGGTTAGTTACTAGTAATGGGAGTTCTTTCAGATGCAGAGCTGTCATACATATACATTTATACTGTTAAGTGTACCAATGCTTTAGCCCTCCAGACCTCAAAACTCTTACTTCTGGGGGGATCTAGAAAGGACATGGATCTGTCTGCATTTTCCAATGTGTCAGCCTTCGTGCATTCGAGGGGAAGAAAGCTCAGCTTGCTAAAGACGGTATGATGAGACCAACACGGCTGGCATTTGCTTGTAACATCTGTGGACTCCTGGGCTGCATGAGGCTTTCATGATCAGGCACTCCTGTAACTTAAATTCTTGATCCTTTCTCATTCTGGATTTAAAGCAATCGTGGAAGGCAAACTCTTCTGAATCCATCCCTCTCTTTTAATGCCACACAGAAAGATGTCTTGTATGCAATGGGAGGATGGAAACAGGCCTTCAAAGTGGGCCTTTCAGGTTTTGCAAAAGCCACTGATGTAAACGAGAGAGGAGAGATTCATTTGCTCATGAGCTGAAAGCTCTTTGTACCTGAGCATGCTCCATCTCAAGAAGTTGGCCAGGAGCAACTGAAATGGTTTGACACATTCCACCTAATATTCCCCAGAGAGGGGACTGTCTGGGCATGCTGTCTCTGGATGCTGCAAAGGAAAGAAGTTTTCTGTTCTGGAGACATGGGGATGCCACACTGATTGTACCTGAATGATCATATGAATAGAGAAAAATTTTATAAAGTCCCCTAAATCCCTGGAAGAAGGCAATGAACAGAACTTTGAGACCTGAATTGCATGCTTTTTCTTCTCTGCTAAGTATGTATACTAGCAGTTTCCAATTCTTCTCCAGCTTAAGTCTGTGCAATGAAGGACAAAAGAATACAGAAAAGAAGAAAAAAGTCTTTGTGTTACGTAGAGCACCAGTCTAATCCTTGGCATGAGCAAGAGCAGAAATTGTTCCAATTTATGCCGGTTGTCTTCTATTCATAGGTGCATCGGGCAATGAAGCAGTATCTGATGGAAATTACTTTGCATGCCTCCCATATATGAACCAGAATTCGGTATAGGAACTGTTACGGTGGTTTGTTTCTCCAGAGGGAATCCTTTACTGGTAGTTTTAGGGCTGCTTTATAAGTGAACGAGAGTGAAGTGGATTTCAAATATTGAGCAATAAATCCTCTTCTTCCCCCAAACCTTGTTCCCTTCAGTATTGTCTAATCAAGTCTGATGTTTTTGCAATTTTGATTATAGAATTTTAACTCTGAGTAGAAAAGTTAAATGTACAGTCACTCCTAAATAGTAAGTATCAGTAATGCTGGTAGTTGACACGTCACTACACTAAAATGCTTTCTTATCTGCAAAAAAATTGTTCTTGCCCACATTTCCTGAGGAACTGAAGGACCTAAGAGAGTGTATTTTTTTTCATACCATTGCATATATTGTATTACCATAATACATATGATTTAAGATGCATCTTTTTTACACCTTATTGTAGCTTTCTACCATTTTAAACCTTATTTTTCTTAATAGGATTGAACTTCTACCCATTGGCAAATGGACAGGACTGTTTCTATTAGCAAACTGGAAGATCAGGCTAACATAAGTGTTAGACTTTAAATAGAAAATTTAATTTACTGTATGCTTGTGTTCTGAATATCTAGGTGTTTTTTACAGAGCTTGTACTTGCATCGGAAATGCTAGATTCCGAGAAATAAAACAACACAAAAAGAGAATATTTGAGTGGGTAACACCCCACTGAAGATTATGTTGCAGGAAAAAACTAAGTTAAGACAGTTAAACATTAAAGTCTCTGTATTGCTTAAAATAGCTCTTTAAAGTGCTTGGGGTATTAAATGCTCCTCCTAAGGTACAGGAAGTGAGCAAAATGTTGTAATTATTCCTGGATCATTATTCTTTCCTTGCCAAGCAAGGAGAAAATGAATTTCATTTGCTACACCTGGGTCTATGTTTGTGCTTGATTATTAAACCTATAAATGAAACTGCAGTACTTTGAAACCATTAAGAAGCATTTAAATGGATCACGAGAAATAATAACCTCTCTCAATCAGTCTAATTTCAGTTGATTCACTTATCACTAAAATCTGTATAATGTAACATCTTGTTGACCATGGTCTACATATTTTTAACACAATTTAAGTTTTTTCTACTCCCTGTGGACACTAAAATGTCAGCAGAGAAGTTAAACAACAAAAGCACTGAACCAAAATGCTAAAATTCCTTCTAACCTGCCTTCCTGTACATCTTTTTATTTAAACTATCCTACATGCTATTGCTCTGCAATGTTGACTGTTTCCCCAGTCACAAATAAAATGTCTCAGTTCAGACATATCTATTTTTTTTAACTTATTTATATTTGTGTAAGCATGTTTCAAGAATTCATACACATTAAAATATTTTTTCTTGAATGATTTAAGTTTTAATAGCGTTTTAAATTTCTCTTGTGCTTAACTCAAATGGCAAGTATTCCTGAACTTTTTGGACAATAAGCCCTCTTAGTCCTAAAAATTAGAGCTGCTATTTATTTCACCAAATCTAGCTGAAAACAATATGACTAATTGATACGTATTCATGATTTCTTGAAACACTAGTAGTCTGCGCATCACCATCTGAAAAGCATAAATATAGGAAGAACTTAGTCATTTTCCACCAAAATAACAGGAACTGTGAGAACTGTTGCTGAAATAACATTTTTGAGATTTTTTTTTTTCCCAGGTAAGAAGGTTGGAACAAGAAAGTAAGAATTAAAGTATTAATTTGCTATTTTCAAAATAAATGCATTTTTTTTGAAAAAGAAGAGGTGCTGCTAAAATAAAATTTCCCCAAATTCCATATCTGAATTATTTGTTAAGCTAAAACTCCCACTGACATGTCAGAGAGCAGAGAACAACAGAGGGGCCATATAATAATAATAATAATAATAATAATAATAATAATCTGTTGGTGGTTACAGGGGTAACCTCTTACACAAGAACACAGAAAGGACAATGCTCTGCACAGATCTCTGTTACCACAGATGTTTCAAATCTTTCAGATTCAGTGTGGTAGCCAAACATTCCTAGGACCTCTTGAATTATGTAATTATCCACCTGTGTGGTCTCTTCTTTGTCAGATCTGTGTGTTTCGGTTCTCTGGTTAAAGTAAATACAAAACTTTTCATACACTCTCTACATATTTGCAGAGGAAGCTTCCATTTTCCAGTTCATTCAATATAATGTCAAAAAGTCTAAACACTGTTTAGAGAGATGTCTGAGTTATTGGGACCGATCCATCTTAACACTGAAACACTAAAACTCATGGAACGGCAGGGCTAAGAAATCTGAAGAAATCACTTAACGGTGGTAACACCTGATCTCCAGTCCAAAAAGCAGCCCAGCCCACATCTGCATCATGCATGTGGGATGTGTCCAAGCTCAAAGGACCCCCACAAGAAAGCGTCCAACCCTTTCACCCCTTGTTGGCTGGCATGGGATGGACCCATGAGGGTAAAAGCCAAAAGGCTGGACATCGCCAAACCAGTCCTTCCCTGACTACACAGGCAGTACAACATAGTCAAAAATGCAGGACAATGCTGCAGACTTAGTTTAAGCTAGTTCCCAAACCTACCGCTTGGCAGGATTGAGCACTGTATATAATGCGCATTGATCCAGTTCCAATTTATTTGGTGTGTGCTGAGATTTCAGAATGGGTGGCCAAGCCTGCTTGTTACAAAGTTCTTGGAAGGCTATAGCTTAGGTTAGAAGAATTACATGTCAAAACTTGTATGAAAAGCTGCTCGCCAAGTTTACGGTCAACAACTGGGGTTACAGAGGTGAGTTATTTCAGATGGGAAATGAGGTAATATCAAAGAAAATCTTTGCCCTTCTCCAGAAATGTTCTTTTACTATCCCATAGTAGATTAGTCTTTTCATGTGCTAAATGAATGATACCTTCCATTAATCACCATATACCCCAAAAATGTTTTAATAGAATTGAAGAACTACTACTATCACAAAGAACTATTAAGTATCTTCTATAAACTGACCACATCAAACGCAGTGAATACGTGGCAGTAGTGATGATTAGTCTTCAAGTCTTTAGTGATGTACGCAAATGTAGAAAGGTCTTCAGGGTCTTGTGCAGCACAGGAAATGTTACGGATTTCATGTTCAGCAATAATATTCTGTTTAAAAAAAATATTTTCAATCAACTTAGGAATTAAATGTAAAAGAGCCGTAAAAGGTGTGGTTTTAGATTTGCATTTATGCTCATCTGCTGTGCTGAAGTATTTCAGAAGTTTCTTAATAAGAAGAGATTTAATACACCCCATGTGTGATCTTACATAGGTCACTGGAATTTTTACCCTCTCCAATGATATCTAAAATTGCCAATAATCTGGTAGGAAACAATTACATTCTAGAGTCTTCCCTATGGGTCCGCTTGAGTTTTGTACAGTTTATTCAGTATCCTATGACAAAGAGAGATCTTTCCTGGCATACAGCTGTAATACAGTTTCAAAGCACTATACGAGCATCTTATGATGCTGCTGGTTTTCTGTATAATGATCACTACATGATACTATTTCAGTCTACTGACAGACAGGGTCTGGTGAAACCCAACAGGCTCAGGTTTTTTGCACATGTTGTTTGACAAATTTCAGCTATACTTTTTCAAGAGAAAAAGACACCAAACATCACTTATAATTGAAACCCTGAGCTCTTGAAAGGCTTCTGCTTAGGAAAAAGATAACTACAGGAGGATCTGGCAACTTTTCTCCACTTACTGATAACAGCGTCCTGTAAGAGAGATGTAGAAAAATTAAACCATTCATGCACTGAGCAACACTACTTGCAACAGCCAATGTAAGCTATAGCATACTATTGAGATAGAGGTGGGGCATGTCTGTCCGATGAAATAAAAAAAAAAAGCTGTCTTAAAGCTTTGGAGAAAATTATGAATATTCATTACATAAATTGCTGATATGTAATTATTGTGTTCAGGCCAAAGGAACCATGAAGCCAGAGAAGAAGACACTGCAGAGTGGCTTATGATTAGGCCTTGCTTCAGCAACACACGCATTTCAAATGATTTATTTAAACAGAATGATTAATTGAATATTAATTTACCTAGCAGTTAGTTTACACGCTTTTCTGAATTGTGGCCCTGCCGGCTGTAGCTCTGGCTTTTCCACAAAAACCCAAAGTGAACAAGCCTGCTGCAGCACGACATCGCTATTGCACCACAGAACATGTGACATCTGTAACGTCCCGGTCCCTCGCAGAGCCACCATTTGCTGCTGCCTCAGTGGCATCTGTCCAAGTTAAAACAATCTCTGAGCATCTCTGGTTTTCCCTCACCCCTCTTTTTTCCCTCCCACCTCCTCTCCTCCCCCTCTTTTTTTTTTTTTAAAGAACAGGAAATACATGTAACTAAGTCACTTAAGATGCTTTGCCATATCTTCTTTCATTTGCTAAGTGTCAACTTTCCCCCTTGCATGTAGGTGTCAAGTTTTTGAAAAGACATATTAACATATCTAATTGAAGAAATCATGGCTTAGGAAAAATCTTAATAAAAAGCATTCCAAATTTCAAATTATGGAAAAACCAAGATAAGGAAACTGTTACTGAAGAAATGAAATAATCCTCTTAATCTTAAATTGTTGCAACATACTTGATTATTCCTGTTTAATGCATTATTCATAAAAATGACAAAACCAGTACTTATGTTTCAATATATGCCAATTTATAATGACACGTATAATCTCTGCTTAACAATCATTGGCTTTTTATGTTACTTCAAGCATTTTATTTGCTTTGTTCTCAAATTGATAACTTTTACCCTCAATAAAGATTTTGATGAGAATTACAATTATACCAAAACCAGGGATTTAGATAGCCACAGATATAGCTATAATACACTGTCATTGATGTTGTATTGGCAACACTGTAGTTTAGAAGGCAGAAAGAATTAGAGCTTGGAAGGTCTTAAAAATCATGTGAAATATTTATGCCAAATCATGAGCCACAAAGTAATCACCTGAAGTTATGCAGTGTATGTGAAAAGAGCTCTGCTGTGCTGAAACTTTTCCGAGGTGACCCAGGGTTGACGCAGGGCTTTGCACTTTAGTCAAAACTCATGGAGATTATTTCAATGTTTTAAGTTTAAACCAAGTGAAGTTTGGAAACATATCCATATCATTTGTTTCGAATAAAATGAGCCATACTTAAAATAAATCTTCTGGATGAAAATTAGTAGTGAAATCGAGCTTTTTCCCTAGCTTCTATAGGATATCATCTGTGATCGCCTTTCAAAATTAAACATGTTTTCAGTGCACACGCTTACTGTTTCCTAGGGTCACTACTCCAGTAGACCCATAATCTTATTCTGTGGAAACTGCAAGGCTACGAACCACCTCGCTGTTCTGGGTACACTCCTCAGGCACTGACCGACACTGTACAGTTGTTCTAAAATTTGTCACTCAGTTTGTCAAGAGAATCCTCCGGTGCTTCTGAAAAAGCAGGGAAGCTGAAAGCCGGTTCTGGTTCTGCCAAGGAAATACCTTTGAGAGATCAGGTTTTTGCTAAGCAGCCTTCCTTTTGCTTGCCTACCTCCTGTCAGACAATCCCCCTCCTGGCAGAAATCCCCCAGAAGTTAGGGTTAGCTGTGACCCACGAGAAAATTGTGCAAGTCTGCTTTTTCCTAAGCAGCAATTTCTTTCTGGCCTCACTTGCAAAGAAATGGTGTCATGTCAAAGTGGTGTCATGCCAAGCTTCAAGGCGCCACTGAAATAGCTGTCGTGGAATGAGGTCAGGGCCCCTTCGTCACCTGAAGCTTTGCCTGCTACGACTCGGAATACAAATTCTTAGCTTGGTGGCATAAAGGAAAAGGATGAACAGCCATGAGAGCTGAGTTTTCAAGCACATAATTGCTAGCTATTTTTGTCATTAAAAAATATGCATTTATTGCTAAGTGGTGCCCAGCGCTGTCAACTATAAGCTCATATGGAAGCGGTACAAGTCTGAATAGGATCTCACCTTAGTGCTAATCTGTTTTGGGTCTCGAAGGAATTGGGTACAGCACACTGTGGACAAGGATGATAACAACGCTCCTGGGAGAGTTGCAGGCTATTACCTGGTTTTTACAGAAGGGAAAGGCAGTGCAGATTTTGAACTGGAGAGAAAGCAATCTACCACTTGAGAAAAAACACAGGACTGTGGCATTATTTACCTCCATCAAATACATCTATTGCACTATTAGGTATAAGATTTCAGTGGGACTGGTCTAGAGCCACCTAATGTAGTTTGCCAAACTTTCAAGTTTCCATCTTATATAAGATTTTTGCACTGTGTGCAAAGAGATACTGGAAGCTCCTTTTGTTCTCCTGATTTTTTTTGCAAACCTAAGGACGTTGCAGTTACATCCTTTACACTACAGAGGAGATTTAAGAGCTAAAAACAGCCTTATCCAAGTTAGAGTTAATAGCATCACAATGTCCTGATTTATGCCCTGCACATCAGAGAAAATAAAGGAAATGAGGGTTGTAGAAGCTCAGTTTTGAATCAATGGAAGAAAAAGGAGCTGACAGGAATCCCTGGCCTCTCTGCTCTGGCAAATATGCCAGACTTGACATAACAGTAATTTCACCTCTGTTTTTCTTTCATGCCATCTTCTGACCCTAGATATGGCTTCCAAACTCTAGCAGAAGTTCACAAATCTGCTTTTGTTCCTTCACTTAAAACCCAGTTCTAGTTAAACACCTTTAAAAACAGACTGATTTGGCAAGTTTGACGGATACTGGGTTAGAGGTATTGTGTGGTCTGAATGTTCAGCAACACAAAGCAGTTATATACATTATTAACCTGGTCAGGTAGCTGGGTTGTCAGATTTATTTTTTATATTGCTTAGTGAATTTTAGTCACATAACAGAAAAGATAATTTCTTTTCTATTCATATGCAAGCATCAGTACGGATTGCATTTTCTTGCCATTTTAGGCATCTGAAGAAGAGAAATTCATGCATTACTTTACTGCTGCTTACAGAGCTTGTACATTTTACTTTGGCTAAGCAATAACCCATTGCTCTATCCATCACTGAGTTCTCTGATCTCCCAATTTCTGCTTTTGGTTTTTGGGTTTTTTTTGTTTTAAAGATGTTGGATGTATTTTAAATGTAAGAAACAAAGCACAGGGGCATTGCCACACAGGAAGATGAAAAAAATACGGAATAGTAACTGTTAAGAAGCTGCTGCAGTTCAGGGAGTCAAATGGCTAGTACCAGGAAAACAGCTCTCGGAGAGGCTTTGACATTTGAAAAAGACATTCAAGGCTCATGTGTCTTATTCTTACAATGGCTGGTCCTGGATAAAACCTTGCGTCTTTATTCTTCGTTGAGACATCTTTTTTTTTTTTTTCCCAAAATTATATTAATGAACAAATATATATATATTTTCTGCATATTTAAGGAACTGTATAGGGAAGAATATGGTAAAGTATTCCACAGAGGCTCCCTGCCAAATGTCTTTTGTGATAAGCTCGCCTTTTAATGGCAGAAGGTTGGACACAATGTTCTCCAAATGAGCCGTTAAAGCTGCTTCACTTGTCCTCCAGACTGAGTTTCTGGAGAATGACAATGAGATTACATACGTTTTGGAGAGAAGAGAAAAAAGAGAGGAAAACACAAAGTGCAACTCTGTCCCCTCTCTGGCCTGGTGCTCTTACAGAGCCAGCCTCATAGGTATTCCTATTTGTGAGAAATAAAAGCTAATACTGAGCAATTGCACGTACCTTATTTGTTGCATCAATAAATTTGACTCCCTTGTAAGAGACAGACAGGACAATGGTTGGTACTTTCTTCATTTGTTCTGTAGACTTCTGAAATCAAAATGAAAATGTTGTTAGAGCTGTGTTGCATTGAAAGAACAGTGCTCTTTCTCTTCTTCTTCTGACAAAATGCGTAAGTCAAACAAAAGGTACTTATCCAAATATTTGACTTTTTCTTGAGCTGACTATGGTCTGGGCTTTGGAATAGCTGCCTTGTAGTTACAAAACTAAAAAAGAGCTTTACAGTTTGTTGTGAGGATGGTAAAAATTCTCCTTTTTCCTAGCACAATGGGAAGAGAATGAAATAAGTTTGCCAGGCTTAAAAAGACCAGTCATGCCATCAGGGGTTTCCCAAAACGTGTGTGTTTAAGACATCTATCTGATATTCCCCATTCATCGCTGCCTCCCCTCCCCTCTTCCTGCCCTTCCCAGCTGTAAAAACCAACAGCGCAGTACTTCTCGTAGTACTGTTTCTGTGCTGCAATTAGTTGGTATTTTAGAAATATTTCACTCTCTTGCCTTCTTGCAGTTGTATTTGTGACACGAGGTATCCCTGCAGCCCTCTAGGCCTGCCAGTCAATCTGTCAGTCCAACGTTGTGTCTTGTCATGTCTGACCGCCTGCACTTCCTTGAGTGCAGCTGCTACTGGAAGCTGCTTTACACATGAATTAGCACATGAATAAGGAGGCTTATTCTGCATTCCCTCAGTGCCAGGTTCTCCTGCCTGCAGTTCATGTCTTCCTGTAAGGCTATTTTTTCTTTTATGCTAGTCTACTTCTGTGTGCCTTCAACGTGATGCACACAGCAAAGATATTTCCTGCTGAGAAGATTGCACAAATATTTGGGATAGATTCTCTGCAGAAAAACCTGTTGATTAGCTCACAAATTAAATTTACTAAAACAACCCCAAAACCAGCCAGACAAAAAACCAAATATGGCATAATAGTTTATAGCTGATTTGAATTCTTTTAAGGTAGAAGGCAATGACAGACTAGACTATTCTATACAAAACTACTATAGATAAATAAAGTAGATAACGTTCAGAGAACACTCACTCATGGGAGTATCTGCAAACAATCAGAGATCAATCAAACATTTTCTTGAGAGGAAGGAGTAAGTTCAGTTACAGCTAAATATGAAGAAACATCAGCACACACATTGAAAGGTCTAGAATTGGCACCTAGAAAGATCATTAGAGCAGCTGAACAAAAGTAGCAGCAATGGTTTTGTATTCTTCAAGAAAAATAAAACAGCATAGATATAAGCTTGAAAACACAGACTGTATCTGAAAAAAATGTCGGAAAAATAGGCGATCTAACACTAGAGAGCAAAACAAACAAAAGCTTAAAAGAAAAAAACCTGTAATCAAGTCCCCTTATCAGATCTTGTTCCTTCCAGAATCAAATGAGACTCCATTTTTGCCAGCATAGAATTCAAAGCTACAGATCTAGCTGCGTTCTGCAATTAGTGTCCGTGCCATGAAGGCTAAAACCTCTAACTAAAGTTTCAAGGAGAGCCCCACCCATCCGCGTAATAGAGAGGACTGTTGCATCTCTCAGTATGAAATGACAAGAGACTCAAGACGACAATCAAGTGTTAATTTATCCCAGAGAAAGCTTCTTTCACCCAGAAGGCTAGGCACTTTTAAAAAAATTAAAGCTTAAATCATAAAACATCCTGAAGAATCTAACAAAATCTGAAGGAAGACACTAATCTGATCTGCATGTCTCTGAACTGAGTGGAGAAAGAAATGGTACCCCTGCCAAAAGCAGAGCAAGTACCTACCTCTGTGTGTGCGCGCGCATGTCTCTATAATAGATCTTAAATGAGCCTTTTCTTGAAATTCAATTTCAATGCACAGAAAGCACGACAGTGATTGTACGGAAGCTGCAGTACATACATCTATCAGAATAACAAGCAATATACCCCGCATATGCTCATAACCAGACAAAATATTCACAAATATGACAACATCACTTTAATCATCTGGCAACCCAGCAATCATCCAACTTTTGTCCTTTCTTTCTATCCCGACAGCTACACTCAGGAGCTCTTTGTCTCCCATTTTGATTATTGTAATTATCTCTTTCCTCGCCTCCTTAGCAGCAAAATTCCACTTCTCCTCCAACACGCTATACAAACACAGCTACTAAGTTCATTTATTTTAGCTTTTTGGTCTAATTTGCACTATCGTCCATTGGCCATAAAGGTGAAATTTCCTGTTGGCAAGGCCACATGGCACTAACCATCTAGGAGTCCTCTTTCATCTAGACCAGTAGTTTGTAATTTAATCATCTTCCTTATCTGCTCCACATTCACCCGGGTTTGTCTAGAGCAGACCTGATATTTAGTATTTAATCAAGGTCGTGAACTGCCAGAAGACTGTATCTGCATGAAATAGCTCATCAAGATACTATTAAATTACAACTGGCAAATCAGGAAATTAATCAGAGACTGATGGACATTTGTAATTTATTAAGCCAAACTGTCTCAGCTGGTAAGGAGCAGGGGATGATCCTTATCAGCTTGCAAACCATACAAACCTCAGGATTTGTGCAAAGGTGTTCTGGAAGACTGTAAGTGTAGAAACATGATTTTGGGAAACAATTCTGCACTTGTACCCCCATTGCAACAAACAGTTGGGCAGTGGAATAACATCCTTTGTTATTATGACAGTGCTATCATGAAAAACACACAGCTCTATTCCCCCCGCTCAACTCCCAGTGATACAGTAACTGAAGTTCACCATATAATTATTATTTCCAAGCAGTTTCCAGACTTCAGCAGTTTTCAGTTGTCATGGTAAGCTCATACTATTTGCTTGTTGTTCCTTTCTTTTTAATGGAGGAGGTGGCTGCCAGGATGTGTAACGTGAGTTTTCAGAGATACAATATGAATACATTTCGCTCAGGCACCGTAAGTGCTTTGGCTCTAAATCCTAGGATGTTGAGATGAGTCCCATAGCTTTCACGGTCAGACATTTCACACCTCTGTGCTGGCCAAGTGGGCATCTCTGCCTGTGCCTGTGACCAGAATCCGAGAAGAAGGTGGGACACAGGAGTCAGTATTCCCTTTCCTTGGGCTTTTCAGGTTCTAGCCACTGTATCAACTCCGTGAGGACATGATGAGATGAGAAAATATTCTTGTCCATCTGGTGCCTCTATGGGAAGCATATGGACTTGAGCCAAAGTTATAGGAGCCACAGCTGAAGGCTGGCATCGGATGTCATGTGCATGCTGACATATGCTCTAATGCTCCAAGGCACGTTCATACCATAGTAGCAGGATTAGATTTTATCTCATGTAGAAGCAATCATAGTGACAGGACCCTGTCTTTGGGCAACTGCTCACTAGCCTGGAACTGGTCACAGCTCCTATGAACTCCATCGTTTGTGGCTGTGACTTTGGCTCTTTGTTTTAATACATTTCTTTAGGACAATCATCTGGATAAACAGCAAGCATATTCTAGGCTCGTTGCCAGTGCCTGTCTCTGATCAGCTGGTCATCTACATAAGGACAGATGTGCATGCCCTGTCTCCTCAGGTGCACTGCTCCTGCAGCGAGGAATCTTAATGCTGCACAGTCTGCCATGCCAGAGAGACTGAGCTTTGGTCCCACTTCTGAAATACCTCCTACTGGACAGGTAGATGACTATGTGGAAGTAGGCCACGTGTAACTCAAGAACCATAAAGCAGGCTTGACTGCAGACACATGAAGATGGAAGAAAGCATCATCATCCTAAATCTAATGTGACATATGTTCAGCTTCCCCAGAGCCCCCAAAAGACACAGAGGCTTTTTCTTCAGAATAAAGAATATCAGGAACAGCAGCCTCGCCTGTATTTTGATGCAGCTGCTGCGATGACGCTGCTTCATCCCCTTAGCACCCACAATGGAGATCCGTCCAGTGGAAGGAGGTGGAAGGCATCTTCTGCATAATTGCCTAGTTATTACAATGCTTGCTTTTACAATGAAGGTCTGGATTTAAGACCCTTCTGAGTTTGCAAGTGAACCCGCTGCTGCCATTACGCAGGACAGTGCCAAAACCCTGAATATCCTTGGACAGGGCTGCTCCCAGTTCCTCCTTTTGAAACTGGTCATAAAGGGATGCAAGAGCAGTGGTGCCAGAGAGAGAGCACGAGCAAATGCAAGCTTACGTCTGATCTTGTTTACGAATTTTCTTTAGTTTCACTGAAAAAACCACCATACTCACAAGCAGACTCTAAACAGATTTCCATAGTATAGTATTACAAATTGTCTTAAGTGGGTAAAGCATTTCCACCTGTATTTTGATTTTGAGCTAAAGGCTGTGCAGAACTGCTAGACATTTATTTAGAATATAAACTAAAATCCAACTAATTTGAGATCCACCCAGCCAGTGTGCCTAACAAATCAAGGTAATTAACAATGGCTTAAGAGGCAGAGGACTTTGTTCTATGAATAAAGCAATATAAACTAGCTGTTGATTTTTAAAAAGCAAATACATGCAAATACAAAACCTATAACCCTAAAGGGCCTTTAACCCTTTCAAGACAGGATTGTACTGCAAATACCTTGTTCTGTGCAGAAGTGAGAGCACTAATCCAACACTTTTGAATACTCCTGCAGTGTACAAAACATGGTATCTCTGTGCACACACACACACAAAGCAGCTGAATAAGAAATTCAGGAGCACACATAGAATGGTGTCTGAGTAATACGCTCACACGTTCACTTCATATACTGTAGCACATGGTGTAATCCAGCCCACTCTCAAAATGCTTTCCTCTCATCTATTTATTTCCTGCCAAGAGGAAACGGGATACACTGGTACCTCTACTTTGCCACGTTGACCACTTTCCTGTACTTATATACACATTTATAACTGGATTACTCAGCTTTCATACAGTGGCCAAAATGAAACCATGTTCATTTTTAGGTTTTACTGCATATGTAATTATACACGATCTTGCAAATACACAGTAAAAAGACATTATTCAGCTATGCCAAGTCAATAACAATTCCATACATAAATCTTGAGTACAAGTTTATGAGCCTGTAAAATCTTAAGTTTTCATCTTGGCTTTTTATTTTTGCAAACGAATCTGCTAATTCTGTCCTACACTGTTTTTTAATAGCTATCTGAAGACTGCAGCTGGCAATTTTACTGTTCAATTATGTACTGGAATCCACTTCACTATGAGAATCTGAACATTTTTCTCTACTGGTAGCAACCATTAATTCCAAATGGCATCAGACTGCACATTTCAAAACATGTATTGGTACTACCTACTATCATACCCGTAAGTCTGTTACTTATTTAAGGCTTATGAAGCCTCATTAAACAGTTCCTTTTGAGTGAATCACTTTAACAATATCATTCATGAGATGAAATGGAAATAAAAAGTCAAAGTTCATGTTTGACCAGTTAGTTCTGAAGCCAATTTTGAAACTACAATCTGCCTTGTAACGAATATTTACTAACTTCTCTCAGTCCACAAGGCTTAAAAATGCATCACTGTCATAATTTAATACCTCTTGGAATAAGACAGCATCTGTAATCCCTGTGGTATAAGACTGTTTACTTCTCTACAATTAGTGGATGCCTCCAAGCTACATCATTAATATGAACATTGCACTAGGGATCCACCTGCAACTCATCTACTTGAGAATGAGAGGTTTTTTGCTTTTGCAATATCTGTACACACTTATCTGCTGCTGAAAGAGCAGTGCATCCTTCCTACAGCTTGGATTCTTTTCAGCCACAGAGTTCAAGGACATACAATCCTCTGAAGAACATGGGATGGCATGATGTGAATGTGCATAAGGACTGAACATCTTTAAGACCTCCCACCACTTCTTTTTTCCTTTTGAGTAATATCCATGAGCAGGCCCTCCCAAAGTAGTGGCCACACGAGAGAGACAGAGAGACAAGTCCCAAGAGAGCAGAGACTGAAGAATCTAAATTCTCAAACACAGTATTTCACCCTGACATGGTATTTGCCTGGCTATGTTCACTAGGAGGCCTATGGAGGACACTTCTACTTTTGGGGGAGAAATGAAATGGAGATTGAAAAGTAGAAAGGGATTAGCAGAAACAAAGAAACTGCCATCTATGTCCAGGTCCTCCTTCTTTATGTAAGAAGAAAGGAGGAAGGAATGCCCCAGACCCTACTTATTTTCAGTAAAAGAGTCAACTCTGCTTCATCTTCCTCTCCAGAGATAAAAGAAGCAGATTTTGTAACAATTCCAACTTTGACATTTTGGTCTTAAGTCAGCAAGACATTTAAACACCTGCTTTGTGAATAGAATTATGTTGCTCATTCCCCAGGACTTTGACTTGAAATGTAAGAACCTCTTTTCTAACAAGAAAACCTTTAAGAAAGATACATAATATTCAGGAAAGTGGCAGGATCCAAGAACAAAATCTAAGTTCCCTACTGCTGCAGTAAATATCTGATGGGTTCAGACTGTGCAGTTGGTGTATGAAACAGTAGTGATTTAACATTACTGCAAGGAAAAAGTCTACCTTGCTGCTGTGCTCATGCCAGTAAGTATAAAATGGTCCCCTTCCTACCTGGTCAAGGAATTCAGATGTGTAAATGCCAGATGGAGTCTACTGTAGAGAACAAGTTTCTTCCTAGCTCCAATTAAAGTTCATTCCTTTTCTTTATTTTGATGTAAACACATTTTATTCTCGCTTCATGTTCCTATGGTGATTTGAAGTGAAGGCAGTAATCTGACTGAAAACACAACTTGTAATATTTCCTATCCCATGCTGAGAAAGATGAAAGCTCTTAAGTTCTTGAAGGCATCTCTCAAATATAATTAATAAATCTATTCTGGCCAGGACAGAAAGATTTAATCTCCAAGTAGCAAAGGTCAGTTTACAGCAGGTGGTGAATGGAGATAAGGAGACAGTGCTGTCAACTGCAGAGGGAGTTTGTGAGAGAAAATAGCTGGAAACAAATAGGAAACCATAAAACATAAATCCATCCTTGGAGTGCAAATATGTGAATGGAAAAATAAAGTATAATCCCTCTAATAGGCACAGTTCTTGCCAAAAATCCATAATTTTGGATGGCTGCAAGAGTCTGCAATTTGGGTGGGAACAAAAAGCATGTATAACCTTGACCTCCGTGCTGAGCTCAATCTATTGCATCTGCATGATTTTCCCCAAACAAATCCATCATCTGCCCTGCTGGAGCACACTGCTGCACAATGCTGAGAAGCACAGTGGACAGCCAAGAAAAGTTATTAAGACAGAGGTTCCCAGGTTTGGGGTTTTGTTTGGTTGTTTGTTTGGTTCTTTTTTTTACATTATAGAAGATCTAGGATCTCCCTTCACTCTTAAGCTATAAGAGAAGGAGGCTGCTGTAAGCCCCTCTGTGGAGAGACGCAAGGGATATCCGCATGACACTTCCCTTGAGAACCAAAACCATCAGTTGCAATAACTGAAAGCACAGGAAGCATCTACAACTAACAAGGAGGGATCTGCAGTCAGCAAACATGTCATTTTTGTTGTTTTTCTATATCTACGAATGATTAAGTAAGATCAAGATACTTTTTTTTTCACTGATAGGCTTCTTTTGTCCTTGTGCATCTGCTGACTGGAAGACATCCAGTGAATATCAACACTTTTTTGAGCAGCATTAAGTTAAAGATGGAGAAGCTAAAGCCACATTGACAGAAAAATTAGGTACCTGATTTTCATACATTCTCCTTAAAAACCATTACGTAGCTGACTCCAGAAAGATTAAAAAATTGTGGGGAAGGACCTCAACATGGTACAAGGTTATATGTGATGTACTTCCCCCCATCATGTTTCAGTTTGCAGCATGCTATAGATTTGGAAGATATAAATGTGTCCTGGTTTCGGCTGGGATAGAGTTAATTTCCTTCCTAGTAGCTGGTACAGTGCTGTGTTTTGGATTTAGTATGAGAATAATGTTGATAACACACCAATGTTTTAGTTGTTGCTAAGTAGTGCTTACACTAGTCAAGGACTTTTCAGCTCCCCATGCTCTACCGACTGAGAAGGCTGGAGGGGCACAAGGAGCTGGGAGGGGGCACAGCCAGGACAGCTGACCCAAACTGGCCAAAGGGACGTTCCATACCATGTGACGTCATGCTCAGTACATAAACTGGGGAAAGCTGGCCCGGGGGGGGCCGCTGCTCGGGGACTGGCTGGGCATCGGTCGGTGGGTGGTGAGCAATTGCATTGTGCATCACTTGGTTTGTATATTCTTATTATTATTACTATTATTATTATTAGTATTTTATTTTATTTCAATTATTAAACTGCTTTTATCTCAACCCATGAGTTTTCTCACTTTTACTCTTCTGATTCTATCCCCCATCCCACCGGGGGTGGGGGGAGTGAGCGAGTGGCTGTGTGGTCCTCAGTTGCTGACTGAGGTTAAACCACAACAAAATGAAAAAAAAAAAGTAAAATTAAAAAATGTTGCTCTGTCACGTTAGCACAACCCTATGTAAAAATCTTACTGACTCTAAAGACACTGGACAGAGTGGACAGAATTCAGTACCTTTTCACTTCTTTTTTGTAAGTGAAATGTCCCTTTCAGTACATTTAAAGTAAAATGTAACTGTAAAAGAAGCCACATTTTCAATGACAACCCAGTGGTACTTAAATACAATAATGAACATCACAGCAAAACTTCAGGATGACTTAGGACAGCCTGGACTCCCAATTCATAGACACCAACGTTCAGAACACAACCGGAGGGAGAAAGTTTTAGAAAAAGATACATTTTTCTCACTGGGAAACTGATGCTAAAATAATAATCTGTTCCCATTAAGTCAATTTTTTTTCTTCCGACTTAAATAGGAATATGATTAAAAGGACTACATAGAAAGAATAGATGAAATCCTGATTAAAAACTGTTTTATTCAAACCTCTTTGCAATAAAACGCCCTCAAACCAGAAAATAAACATTCTCACAGCACAATGGTTTCAAAAGAGAATGCAAAAAATAAATGTATATAAACTGCATCACTGTGTTATATGTGTCCCGTATGGCACTATAGACTACTAGTGCAACTCCATTATTTTTACAGAAAAATTGTATTTTACATTAAATTTGTTTTCAAACATTTATTTTTTCAGGTATGTAATTTAAATTTGCCAAATTTATTACTTAAAAAAAAAACTATAAATTATTTAGAGTGACCTTTTTTGATGTTAAGTTTCCTAGTTCAGTCAAATAACTTACTGAGGTTGTCATACACTACTATGGTGTCAAATTCTGCCCTAAGATCTGCACAGGCACATGCCTAAAAAATTGACCTGCTAAGTGTGACAGTTTGAAAACTGGATTGGAAGATGGTATGCTTGCAGCCTCAACTAATTCCCCTGAACACGTGTATGTGACTGCAGATCCAGCTGTGTCAGGTTGTTGGGGTTTTTTTAGAGGAGTTTAAGCCCAGGTAAGGAATGATTAGCATGTAATTAGCTGAAAAGCCATAGATCTTCAGGCAATCTAGTAAGCGTGAATTACTGCCAGCCCTTAGCTAAAACAGCTTGTATGGAAGTCTGCGTGCTGCAGATATGTAATCAATAGGAAATGGTTGTCTGATTGCATGAATTTTACACATCTTCCAGCTTTCTAATTGATCCGAATGCTACGTCTAGTGCTCAGAGGCATCTTGCATAAAAGACTTATGATCCACAGAAGAAAGGATTTTGCTCATTCATCTATGTAATTTTACATGTTTGGTAGATTACCAAACAATTATATTCTTCATTAATTAATCATGCCAGAGCATGATATGTTCGCCATCTCTATGAACAGGTGCATTCTTATTACAACTACAGTTGGGAATAAATCGTGTAGCTGGCCTGTGGCTTGTTTTGAGTTTCCAGCAGCAGTATGTTTCTTAGAGGTAGACTGAGCCTCATTGTAATTTTCTACAAACCAGTATCAGGCCAAAGAGCCATAGGAAAACATATTCTTACCAGTTTGAAGGAAACCTAACTGCTTTTCCACCATCAGGTGAAAATGAATTAGATGCCTTTTCATCCTTCAATCAATAAGCATGTAAGTAACTCATAATTAATGGGAATACTCATGTGAGTAAAAGCATCCATAGGATTATGTGACTGTAGGATTAGACCATATGTAAAAAAAAATGGCTTTGGTAACATGTTAATATATTTACTAGTACATATTTTCACGTAGTAAATTCAATCCAGATTATCATATAAGAGCTATAAATTCTGTTTATAAAAGCAATGCCATATGGGCACATTTAAAGTGTGTGGAAAGTACTTTGAAACATGAAAACATAATGCATACATTTGTTTTTTTCTTAGATACAACATGCAAAATAAAAATCTACCTTTAAACTTTGGTATTACTTGAAATTAAGATAAAAGACAGAACAGACTTCCTACTGAATACCAATGTAAATGCAAGGACAATGGAAAACAAATGGGTAACGGAACATTATAAAAGCAAAAAGGGCACAGTACAAGTAATCACAAGTTGATATTATTTAATATTATGATGATAGAGAAAGGAGCAGGTTTACTAACTTACCCTCATCTTTGCACACGCATCCTGTGTTGACTCTGTGCCTCTTAACTCTTTTACCAGCATAGAACCTAAATACTAAAATAAAAA
The DNA here is from genome assembly GCF_965638725.1 of Aptenodytes patagonicus. NCBI lineage: Eukaryota > Metazoa > Chordata > Aves > Sphenisciformes > Spheniscidae > Aptenodytes > Aptenodytes patagonicus. The sequence continues at coordinate 53,450,564 of NC_134949.1, forward strand.
TCAATTAAACTTTTTAACTAAAATTCCAGAACAGACAAACATCTGCAGAAATGCACTAAAAATGCCTGAAAACCCATAGTGGTAGCAGTCAACTTAATATATTGCTTTAGAGTTTTTTTACTCTGCAGTTCTCTGATAAATCATTTAAACCAGTGTGTTAATCAATCTATGAAACAGGAACGCACAGCAACAAGTGTACTGAATCAGATGGAGCCCTTTGAAACAATATCTGAAAGTCTTCTAGCTTATCACCTTAGTCACTCAAACAACAAGCAAGTACTACAGATTCCATCTTAAAAAAGTCATTTGATTAAAAAATGGAGAATCTGCTTTTTTTAGCTGCCATCTGCCAAACTCATATTGCTATGTGTGCAATCACGTAGATGTGAAGGCCAGCAGCGCTCTTAACCTCTGTGTACTCAATCTGTAACTAATTTATGTGCAAATAGCAGAGCCCGATGTCAGCAAACAAAGAAAATAAATCTGAACCGAAAACTAGTTTAAACCATTATTTCTTCCTAAGAAAAGGCTGACCCTGAACTATTATTTTGAAGCCTTTACTGATCTGAAGGAGGGCTGGGGTCCTAGCTCAGCTCGCTGAAAGCCACCGTGCTCTCAGAGGAGCCTGCTCGTCTCCGAGGGTACACAAGGCAAGGAGTGCCTCACTGACACATCCCATTTTCTACCTGCCTCTTCCTCACTACGTCACTTGCTGGCACGTGCAGTTTGAGCCCTCCTGCACCCTGACAGTAGGCTATGCTCCTCTGGATTTGTTCCTCTGGGGTCTCAGTACCTCTCTACACCATGTTTGAATGGCACTGCTCCTCCAGGGATGGAGCTGGCTGCATCATCCCTGCCGTTCTCGCCTAGCAGCGAGCAGTCTTGTTACTGCTAACAGGGCTGTGCGAGAGCCATGCTCTGCATTTCTCCTATAGATGCTACAGGCGTGTGCATTTGTGGATGCGCACATGTTTGTATAGATCTGCAAACAGGATGTTTCTGTATTTCTATATGGTGTCACACGCAAGTCTGGGTTAACTGGGGAAAGAGGACAGCAAGCCACCCCTCATCATCTCCTCCCCAGGCACAGAGATATCTCTTTTTGCATTCTCACTGCAGTGCAATGCCATGGCTTCTCTTAAGTCTTCAGTCCTAAGTGAGCAACACAAGAGCTGAAGACAAGTCATGCCACTGGTGAGAACGCGGTGAGTGCTGCTGGAGGAGAGAAAGTGCCGTGGGCAGGAGCCTCTTCCCAGAGGATGCTGCAGCCCACCACTGCTGCCTCACCCCTTTCATTCTACCACACTGACTCTCCTTGGAAACAGCCTAAGCTGACCCAACCAGATAGTGAACCAGCTTCATCTTAAACAAGAACCTATAAAAAAATAACTTCAGTTACAGCTGAACGCAAGCTGGAACTGAACAGAAAGTGTACTGGTTCAACTCTCTGGTGTCCTGACCTAAACTGAGATATTTTCTTTAAAGCCTTCAGTTCACACTGTGTACCACAGATGTCTCTGACCTGCAAGAAAACACATAAATATTTCAATGTAGACAGTAGCCAACATGGTATTTAGTGAGAAACACTTTACAGGGCATTATAAATGGAAGGGTGAGCAACACCAACACTAGCAGATAGCACAAGCAGAAAGGAACAAATGAAAGGCATTCCTGGAGGACTGCAGATCTAAAAGATTCATAAACCAAGCAGCTGCAACTCCAGCTGGGGGCTCGATGGTGACATGAAGCCCCCAAGGGCTTTGGGCATTAATTTGATGGGATGGCTTGATATCACCCTTGCAGAAGAGCAACGAATTTAAAGCAAGCTCTGAAATTAGAAAATTAACAAAAAGCATCTTGAGTTGAACTGTCTCTTTCTCCGGATCCTGCTGTCTGACACCTTTGGCATCCTTAGCCTTCTTTGGGAAGGAGGCAATTAATTTCTTCAAATTTTTTTATTTTATCGTTTTTTTTATAGACTACGGCACAACAAATTGGTATTTCCTTGAAAGCTACCAGTCGGTCAGGCATCAGGCAAAAAACAAGTGCTTTTGAGCTCATGGCAGAACAAGAGGAAGAAAGAGGAGATGGGCAGCTCCTGTCCCATCTGCACAGCAGCAAAAAGCCTCAGCTGCAGGCATTCAGAAATGCTTCCCAGGGTGAACTGTGGAATAGACAAATCACAGAGGTACTGTCCAATTTAGTTGTCAGAAAAATCTGAAATTCTAGGTGGGAAGTTTGCTTTTCTTTGACTTGCTGTACTTTTGGAAATGTTCCTCCTCAAAGACCCAGAGCATGTGGGAGTGACGCAGAGGACATCCAACAATTCAATTGAGCGATGTGCCATACAATGAAAGCTGCCCCCATTATAACTTCCAAGCCAGGGTTTTACTCTATAAAGCTGAGGTCAATACAGCTCAAGGAGCTGAGACAATGCAGTGACGCACGGTCCTTAGGAAAGGACGGTGTTTCCTTAATCACTAGTAACTTGGATATTCCTGGTCATCCCAACTTCATTTCTTTAATGATCCACACTCTTTCCAATCTACTACAAAGGTTACATCTGATTATGAATTTACTGCTGGATCAAGTAATGAGATAAGAGGCACTCTTGAGATAAACCTGTTCACTTTATTGGAAACTATGAAAAATATTTGAAGAACTAGAAATCACTAAGCTTCCTTTTCAATTTGAGGTGCTGCATAAGAAGGAGAGCAAGACTGAGAGCAGGCGAACTGGACCTTGACTGGGACTTGCTGAGGAAGGCAGAGGTTCTAGTCACTGTCCAGGGACAATCACTGCATTCATGGCAATTTCTACCCCATGAAGGTCTGATGAAGGATACAGACTTGCTCCAGCAAGACAGGCCTGTAACACCTCTTCTGTCCCTCCTCAGTGGGAGCCAAGCTCTCCCTCACCTGCACTGTCTCTAACTCCTACTTTTCTGGATATGACTTAAATCAGGTCCATCAGCCCTCAACTTTGCCCCAAAATGCTCCAGTGTCTGGTGAACAGAGCATTATCCTAAAAAGCACTAAGGATCCAAGCTTCTTGAGGTGAAGAGGATCTAAAACCCATGTCCTGGACAAGTGGTTAACCCCCAGCTATTATGCTAAAGGCACTACAACTACTGAGCCCCTGTCCTTTGTAAAATAAGTCAGCCTTGCTTCATTAGGTGGCCACCTCTGAAGAGGACACAGTGGTCTAGGAAGCACCTTCAGCAACTTTAACAGTGCTTTCCAGCAAAGTCAGAAGGGGAAATGTAAGAGTTTAAATAGCTGGGCTGAAGCACTTCTTCAGCTCACCAGAAGCACCAGCCCCCCAGCCCTGTTGCCGGGAACTCAAGGCTTCAGAAAAGTGTTTTTCATTTAAAAAACAAAGTCTTCCAATATGACTTTCTGTACTTCAGGAGACCTTCCTCTCCTTCACAAGCGTTTAAAACAGCCGAAGAACACTAATTGTCTTTAGCTGTAAAGGGAGGCTCTGTTTCTCCAGGGACGGAAAGTGGGAATTGGTTACAGCTATCAGGAGGTAAAAATAAATACTCCCTGCCCTGAAGGAACTGACTGCTACAGGTACTTCAAGTAGTCACCAATTTGGGAGAGGTTTGAATGTTCCCTTGTCCCATGGATGGAAAACACTGCTTCAGGACCCTGATCTCCATCTTCCCTAGCTTCCTTCCCCAAAAACAGGTGTATAAAATTCAGGCAAGGCAATACTTACTTTAAGTACTGTGTACACAGCATTAAGGTAGGCATGAAGATCCCATATTATGATTTATTATTTTTCCACAAGTACTAGACAGGGATTTGTGACAGATGAAAAGTACGGGTGTTTGCTCTCTCTGTCACTTCTACAACACTTAGCCACTTATTCAGTGTCATTTCTCTAACACTACTGCTACATGAACTGCAATATATCACAAAATTAATAGCAAAAAGTACTGTGCATCCTTGTTTCTCATTTATTACAATTACAGTATTTCAGAGGCAGTGGACAGTCTCATTAAAAGTGGCTGAAAAAATATAAATGAAAAAAAACAACAGTCTATCAAAACCTAAGATTAATATATCTACGCCAAATCAAACCACTAAATTTATCAACACTTACAAATGCTTTATAATCGCATGACTGGAAGATGAGTTTCTCTGGATGATGTTGCCAATATTGTACAGGCGTTGATGCTGTGGCTTCATTTGGAGGTCGCAAGGTAATTGAAGGCTCTCCCCAGTCTCCTGTCTGAAAATCACAGTTGTTGGAGATGTAAGAGAAGTTGCAGACAAATTCGCTATAAAGTAGCCCTCCATTGTTGTGCTCAATTAGCAATAATTTTTTTTCTACACATAGAGCCATGTTACTAAAATAAGGGAATACAACTCCTACAACATTTTTCATGATTTAATTTATAATACAAAGTCATCTACTGTAGTGTTTAATGAGGCTTTAATTAAATCTATTTGCTTTGAGAATAAAACCATTTGGCACTGGAAATGTTCCTTAAAAATAACTGTTTACAATACATATATGAGGATGAGAGCACTTGGAAAAAAATCATGAGATGCACAAAAATGCCATCCACAAATTCCGCTATGTGTTTGACAAGCTTTTCTACACAGTTAATGTCTTCCATTATCCAGCACATATAACCAATAACTAACTTTCCTAAATGGCTAAATAACTGAGACTTTGCTTTGATCTGAAGACTTATTATACATTCTTCAAATATATGAGGCATTCTTTAATCTCTTTATGAATATTTACTTTGATCACCTTCTCTTGATGTCTCACTGTAGAGTTACTAACATTGCCCTTCCACATTCATCATTCTCATTGATATAGGTGATTGCCTTCCTGAGCTGTCATCTCCCCTCTTTCCTCAAAGGCCTCAGAGAACATGGGTAGGACTGCAGTTTGCTGCCAAATCCCTTCACAGGACACTCTTCTCCCTTCCAAAAAGAGCCAACGCAGGCATTGGTACAGGAATGCCCCCAGCATGGCAATGCTGGTCTGGGTCTCACCTGCCATTGTGTATTTTCAAACATGGCTTTATTGGACCTGGACTGACCTCTGGGCCCTTGGGGGCTCCTTCCACCTTGCGCACCCATGCAAAAAAAAAAAAATTATTTTGAAGTTATTTATTTTTTAACTGTGATCTCTCCTACTTTTCGTTCACATGTGCCCACACTGCCCATGTCCTCAACACCAGTGATGCTGCCAAACCAGCGCCAGCTCACTTTAACTGAAAATGACCCATGGATGGGGTCCTCCTCCTCTTCCCAAGCCCTCTTCCCTCTGTCACCAGCCCCACTTCTCCCCTACCCTGTCTGGTCTGGTCTGTCTCTGAATTCCCCTCTCCTGCCCACTCTGTCTTTTGGGGATCAGATTTCTCCTTCCTGATCCTCCTTCTTCCCTTGCTTGTTCTCCCTCAAACTATTTTACCCTCTCCTATACAATTATTTCAATTTGGATTATGCTACTTCTTTCTTTACCTGCACTTATCTCTGTGTATTTTCTATGCATGTCATATTGTTAAAATATGTGTTGAAGCTGGCAAGGAATTGTCATCAGCATTTCACACAGAATATGGCTAGAAGCTAAGACTTTTAAAGCAAAAAGAAGTTAAGCATCAAAAACACATGAAAAAATTCTTATCCAAGACATTCAAAAGTCTGGCAAACTATCACATCCTGCTAATTAAATCAGGACAGAGTAAACAAAACAAGTACATCATTTTCATGTGTCACAAAATAATGAAATGACACACATTTGCACAACTCTGCAATGAAAAGCAAGAGATAAATCTGGAAACATCAACATTACGCTGCCGATATGGTAACTTCAAGCAAGTGAACATCATAAAACAAGTTGAACCTAGTTAATCTTGGCACTATTAGCACATCTACAAATTATACAGTATTGTAATTTCTGTTTTGCCTAGTTAAGTTGCCTATATGCTATGGATATGACTTCAACCTCAAATTTTGAAAGGAAAGCAGCAGGAGCAATTGCTCCAATTTTTGGCATTCTGTATCCACAGAAATGAATCCTTCTGACCATTAATGTGTAAAAAACCTTCTATCATATTTAATCTGAAATGGGAATTTGATTTCTTTAAGTAGCCGTTCTCCTTATAAAATAAGGTTTCAATCATATTACAAGGGGTAAGGATCTGCATCCTTACTAGTGGAGTTTGTATTTGACTACAAGAGAAGATGGATTGCACCCATCACAAATTCTCAGTGTGCTCAGCTGTCTCTCATGAACTGTTTAAGGCCATAGCTAACAGACCACTTGAAATAGTCCTTTTTTTTTTTTTCCTAATAAAGATACACTCCTGCATGTTCTGTGTAAGGAAGCAGATCTCAGGAGGTTCATCCTAGCCATTTAGCAAAAGGTTATTATGATGGAACAGGAGTAAATTCAGGACAGAGAAGCTATAAAAGTACATCTTTTGACCGCCGTTTTTTCCACCGAGGAAGCATGGGGATGGCCGTGAGGTAGGACCAGAATTTTTATGGAATAAATGACCCTGGGTAGTGCTCCAACCCTTTTGTTACGCTGGTCTGCAGGTGACTTTCCTCGCATGCAGAAAATGGACAGTACTGACAAATTAAGCAGGGTACCTAATGAGTGAAATGAGTACATCGTTTTACAGTTTGACTCCCTTTTACATGAAAGATATTAAAAACATGGTGAATCGCATTGTTTCTGTCTGTAAATGAAGGGCAGTAACAAGAGGAACAGTGATTACCTCTCATATTGGTTCAATTTTATAAAGGAGCTAGGAAGCAATAACCACGAGAAAATGAGAAATAATCTTCAACCAGGCTAATAAAACTAGTGTATGAGACACTTAGGGACTTTGTGGAGACCATTCATTTGTATCCATTAATTGCTCTATACATATATACAATCATCCTAGTACCTACTCCTTTTAAATTAGATAAAACAGAATTGATAAGATTGCTGTACATGTCTCTAGAATGATCTAAACACGCGATACAGCTGAGGTTAAGGGAACGCAGAGACACGGGATTTCTGCTGTTCCTGACAGACCACTGCACCTGAAGACCCTTCATGTATTTCAGTGTGTCTTGTAGAGGGAGCAGCTACTAAGAAAAGCTGCATAAAATTAAACATCATAGGTATAGATTACTATGATGGATGAAGACGACGTGTTATACATAGTGATAAAATTTTCTTTTGTAACTGTATCATAAGTGTTTTTTAATATTCAGCAGAAGTGGCTTCTGGTCTCCTTTCCTTTTGTTTCTTACCAAACTCCTTAGATTTTAAAACCATACTATTGCTAGGATTCATTACCTATTTAGACTGAGTTATAACAGGGTAGTCTCCAAAGCCCAGATCCATGAAGATGTTTAGAAGTGTAATTCCTATTACATATTCCCCATGCAATTTCCTTTCATTTTTTTCCTTTTTTTTTTTTTAAAGAGAAGAAAGGCTTTTAAACAAGATTTAGACAGCTAAATACTTTCATAAATCTGGGCCTAAAAACCTCTACAGGAAGGAAAGGAGCTCCTCAGCTGACTGACTCTAGTCAGATACTTAAATTCTGAGAGTTAGGATGTGATGATGGCAATTAACTTCAGGTAAAATAAAAAGTAGGAACATCTTTGACCTAGAGAAGACTTGAAACGACAAGTCTCAAGTCTGGGGTAGAAAAATAGGAATTACTAGTAGTTCTAAATCTGAGGAATTGGTGTGGAACAACTCATGGGTGATGTACTGAGATTCAGGACCTTCATAAGCACCTAAAACACTTTCAAGCAGTATAGAAATGTTCATAAATGGCCGTGCAGGACTAACTGTAATGTTTGATTTAATTTAAAAAAATAGATATGATAGGATAAGGACTTTCTGGTTTGAAGATTTAATTTGCAATTATAAGAAACAATCAAACATTTAAGCTTATGTATTTTTTATGACACAATACACGTATCGAGATTTTTATCTCTGATGAAGTAGAAAGGCAAGAGATAATTTATTCCTCATCTAACTTTACAGCTCATCAGACAGCCATGCAGTTTATCACATGGTTTTTGCTGTACTGCCTGTGTTTTAGTATTCTAACCTCCCCATGCCTTTAACCAGTGCCTTTCCACTTTCTGGCCTCAGTCACCTTGAGAAAGAAGATTTTTTGCTCCACATTTTGCAGATAAAGAATTTACAATCACAAAACGGTCTCAAGTCGGGTGCCAGAGTGGTAAAGATTCAATCCTTTTACAGTGACAACTTTTAACCATAAAGGTCATAGCCTTAAAGGCCAATATCTCATGCTCTTGCAGTGCTTCATAACCCTGAAAATGGGCAGATGCACACTTCTCAGTGCTCTAGAAAGGATCAGATGCTTGATGTCAAATGAGCTACAGAAGCAGATTACTGCTATTAGGTAATTTTTTACAATTATTGCACATTTTTGTATCTCATCCCATTCTCTGAAACTGTATTTGACTCAGATTAAAGGCACCTGGATGCAGAGGTAGTCATGGGTAAGAAGTAATCTCAATACAACTTCTATAAAACCTAACATCTGCCTCATCTTTTTATAAAAATGTCAAGTTAAAACCCCTCCATGCTACAGGGGAAAAAAAAAAAAAAAAGGCCTGGTTTTGAGTGGCTTGAAGGTAGTCATTTTTAACAAGGACCACATCTTATAACTTTTCACCTGTTAAAGCCTCATGCCTAGTTATGGTAATGTGCATTAGTCACCATGACAACAATAAATTTGAGCACACATAGATACAACGCTTCTGGCTGAAAAACTAATAATTTTCTCCCTGTAAGAATTTTAAGTGTTCTGTGGACCAGCCAAATCCTCATTATTTGCTTACATTTTAATTCCTAGAGTGAGAGAAGTTTTTTTAGCTCCTTATATCTTTGGCTTTTGAAATAATGGAAAGAGGTTTGTGGCGTACTTACATTTTACAAGCTTCTAAAACTCGGTAGCCAAAATGGCCCCTCTCTGGCAGAAATGCTCCAAGAAGACAGTTATATGACAGAAATCAGGAGAAATCTACAGCTCCTCTGAAATACTATGCTTAGTGAAATCTGAATGACTGGCTGTCGTCCTTACCACGCTGCAATACGGATCACCAGGTTTGCTCTCATGTGCACAGCAGATGTGCCTCTGTCACAGAAGTGATGAAAATTCAGAGCACCATCAGCGTTACCTCTAATTACCCAAAAGGGCCTCTGCAAACACGGTGTGCTCCTCAGCTAGGCAAAGCCTATAGATTAACACAGAAAGGGCAGCACAACACATTGTGGGGGTGAAACTGTGCAAACGGAGCTGTTTACACGGTTTCTTGCTTTGGAAAAGTGTGCAAACAAAAGCATCAGGAACAGAAGTCAAAGCTCCCCCTGAGCGAGACTGCTGCTGGCAATCCCCCCCACGTCCTGTATGTACACCATACAGCCAACAGATGCTAACCACACGGCATGATACACGAATGCGCGCACACATAATCCCAAAAGAGGGCGGACAAGTTGCGAACTTTTTTTGTCATTTCAGCGACGTGACACCCGTAGATAACACCACGGCAACAGACTGTACATTCATAGAGTGACAACATAGCCATTTATCACTGTATCTTACATTATGAACCTGATGAATCGATGAGAAAGGATATCCTGCATTCTGGTTGGTCCAGATCTCACAGACAGAGGACTGCTAATATAAACAGAAAACTACATCTCATCTTGTAAATATTAATGCACCGCAACTGCCAAAAGGCAAGAATAATTAAGAAAAGGCTTGCAATAACATTAAAGAAGGAAGTAAAACAGCTGTTAAAAGTAATTTTTTATTTATTTGCTGGCAAAATATTTTTGGACTGACTGGAAGGAAACATAGCTTATTCAGAGACTTTAGAAGAGGTTTCAAACTGTGAGTACAAGAAAACAATTTAGTCAGAAGTGCTGGCGATGTAAAAAGATAAAGTTATGCAGGCATAAACAGAAAATGCAGAGAGCAGAAGAAATATTGGTTACTTTCAGTTTTTGGCAGGGAAGTTTGAAGTCAACATCCCAATTAAGTGTGAGATTTAAATCTCTCTCTGTTGGAGACTTTCTCAGAGAGAGAGGAAGGGAAAAATCTGGCAATACAGTCAACAGGAAAAATACGTTTTCTTTGTAACGATTACCAGAAAAGAATTCATTGCAATTAAGTGAAGCAGTTGCCCACCATCTCCTTCCAACAACAGTTCCTTTGCAGACAAGGATACAGATAATATTACCTTTGGTATTGACCATGACTCCGCTGTATAAATGAAAGGTTTTAGTCTCCCTTCTACGCTATTTTACAGATAGTCTGTAGTAGCAAAGCAAAGTAAGCATATTGTAGCATCTCTAGCAAAAGCAACAGAACTAGGCAAGCATAGCATTCACCAGCATCTTTTACATATTTCCTTGTTTGGACACTCATCAAGAAAGCATCTGTGACACCTCAGCAAAAGCTAAGATAACATTTTACAGTAGCCAGGCAACTAAAACAAAGCATCAGACGTAGGATCTGCCCACAGTATCTTCGGCAGGCAGAAACAAAAGGCAATAAACACGCATGAAAAATGCAACTGCAGCATCCAGAATAGACAGCAATTAATATATCAGTAATTTAAGAACAGCGAGAATGTGCATTGCTGGTTCTTGGCAGCAGCAGCAGCAGCAGGAATTTAGCACCGATGCTTAAAACGACCCAAAGAAGTGCAACTCCTCTTAGAAATACGGCTCTTGCTCTTACCTTTTGCAGCCTGAAACCTGGCTGCCTGGCTGGTGACAGACTAGGTTATCACTTCTGGTTACTGTCAGGGCAGGCTGGCATCTTCTGGACTGACTACCGAGCACTGCCAGACAGGCTGGTGGCTGCCTAATGTTGTTAATTGTCCCTTATTTCCTTAATGATTTGAAATGCATGTGCACACATCCCTTCCCCCAGCTTCAGTAATTCTTAAACTTTCCTGTATCTGCTTAATTTCTTCTCCCCATCTTGTTTTCGAAGTTATTTGCTCCTCCTTTGTGATGCGCAGGGCTCTACATGTTGATAGCATTAGCTAATACAAATTTTGACTTTGTTTCACAGTCTTCTACCTCATCCTCTGCAACTTGCTACAAAACAGTCCTCCTCCATGTGATGAACGTGTACTCTCAGTGTGAGGCCAGTAGCAAACACCGCTCCAGCTACTTCTGCTGTGCCATTATTAGGACGTTGCACTGGTTGGCACTAAGGACCTTTTTTTTCTGTATGTCAAGCAAACTGTCTTCTGGATGCTCCGGCCATACCCATCACCGTGATGCCTACGTTTGTTTGGCTGGGGAGGATTCCTGAATGGGAATCCATGGCAGGAGGTTGTGCTTCTCCTTTTCAAGAGAAGAGTAAAAGAGAAGGCATTTCCACGCCAGCGCAGCATCCCCAAGCATCTGGTAATCACAAAAACATACTGCAGTGCTATTTGGACACACTTGCTGAGGTCCTGAAAGGAGTAAGATAAGGCAGCATGGTACTGTACGCTAGCAGATGTTTTATTTCTCCCTGGCGCTAGTGGTGCTGGTATGGGGTTGCCGTGATGCTGTCATATCGTACAGCCAGTTCTCACCATCTTGGTATTCTGCAGACGAAGGTGTATCCTTAAATCCTACCCCTCCTGAGGACTTGCCTTTAGGGAGTGGTGTGGTGCCTCGGCCAGATCAGCCGGGAGCTGGGGCCTGTCCCCGCACAGCAGAGGTGTGTGGGGCTCTCCTGGCAGCGCTGCCTCAGCCGCAGAGTGGCACAGCTGCTGCGCTGACATGGCGATGCTGCAATAGTGGCCCTACCGTGCTGCAGCATGTAAACGCATAAATACACCAGATACGTCTATCGTCTGCTTTGGTGCTAACTCAGGAACAGGTAACATGACACTGCAGCAACGGTGTATGCAAGCTTTAAGTTTCACCATTTTAAAAAAGGGCAGGGAATCAATCCTTTCTTACACACGCTAATGGTACCCACCCTGCCCCTCCCTCCCCAGCTCATCTTCTCCGAAACATAAACTCACAGGTTAGCGCACTCCCCCAAGAGTTGGGAGCTCTCAATTTGGTGCCGTCCTCTGGGAGAATTCACACCTATGTATTTCACCTTCCTCTTTCACAGGTTAAAGCAGCAGAAGATAGGCTGTCTTCAACCCCTTTTATAAATGAAGGGAAGCCCTTCTTACTATTTTTAATTCTTTGGAGAAAGAAGAGTGCTTAAAAGCAGATGTTTGGAGCACCCACCTGCAAGAGGCAAGTTCTGGGTCCAGGTCTCTGCTCCAAGGACTGTTCAAGTGAACTGCCCCCATCACACAGACCTACCTCCAGAATTAAAGGTTTGGAAGACCTGGGATTAAGCTATATCATCTTTAAATACAGGTGACTTGGTTTATTAAATCAATGATAAATCAAGCGGACCAGCAGAGACCGAGAATTTCCCACAACCGTATGAATGCCCAGTCAGAAGGGCAGCAGTGCAAAACTCATTACTCAGTTCTGCACTCTTTAATGTTTGAATGACTAAGGTACTGAAATGCAGTACTGAAGGAACAATAATTTTACAGAAGGTAATGAATTCAAATTCACAAACCAACCTTTTCCTTGCACCACTGTAAAAATATTTAGCATTTACTATATACATATTTTATGTCTTCAAAGTGCTGAAATTTTTTAATGAATTCTGAAATCCCCAGGAGAAATACTTAAAGTTGCATAGCCCCGTGCTGAAGAGGAAGGAACCAAGGAAAGGAAAAAGGTTAAATGAGTGTCTGAGGCCAGAAAATAGGCAGTAGGAGGGAGAATTGGGATTAGGCTTCAAACACGCATAATTTTCAGCTCCCAAAACATATGCCCTCAAAAAGAAGGAAAATAATTCAATCTGTGCATGCACTTCCACCATAATAAACACAAATACACTTGGGTACTTAATACCACTGACACAGTTTCTGTGAAAAAGAGTTTAACAAAGAACATTTTCCTAAGTAATATGGTAAAGAGAAGCAAAAAAATAGCATCAGTTATTGCCTGATTAGTATGAAACATGCGCTTATCTCATTCTTCCCAAAAGATAAATGCATACGAGTAACATCGCCACAAGAATCTGCTATCATGATACCACATTTTTGTGACAGCTATAGACGTCCCATGCATAAAAGATTTCCCTGCCTAGTCACTGTGGGACACAACTCTGATGTGCAGGAGGGGCAAAGGAAGGGGGAAAGGGAATGGCCTGCACACCTCCTGCCATCTGCTACCCATGATACAGGTGGCTGGTTAATGGTGTGAGAGGGAGGGAGGCGAGGGTCCATGTTACTGGCTCTCCACTCATCCATCTCCCTTCCCTTCCCAGCAATTGCAGGTCTGCAATGGTCTCCTAATCACTTCATGACTGTCTTTTAAAATAATTAAGGACATTTTCACTTCTCCTATTTATTTAACTTAACCTGCTTGATTTCAAGAAAACACATTCACTATTTCTTATTCTTCTTGCTAACTTTCTCTGTGACAGAAAACAATAGGGTATAATTACTTCAGACACCTGTTGTAAAGTCAGTAACCAATCATGTTACAAAGTGTTTGCACATTTCCACCTGCTTCAAGTCTTTCTAATTACTCATATTTACTGGAAAATCTGTAGGACAGTACATATACAGGTCTTCAAGGTCGTGGGCTGTGTTGGAGAGAACTTAAGTATTTCATAAGGTGAACAAAATTATCTAAGAAGAACTTACTTTAGGCTTCATCCCTATAGACATGGAAGACTTGGTTGAAAATTGGGGGGGGGGGGTTTGATAAGTTGGACAGGGCTCTGAGCAACCTGATCTAGTGGAAGATGTCCCTGCCCACAGCAGGGGGGCTGGACTAGATGACCTTTAGAGGTTCCTTCCAACCCAACTATTCTATGATTCTATAATCTGAAGACAGAAAGTAACTCTACTGAAAGTGATCACAAACCATAAAATTGATCACGGAAATTATATACTTTCTAAGGAGAAGAAAGGAGGAAAGCAACAGAAAAGAATACATGGACAGCATATGCAGAAGGAATAGGAGCTGGGTGGAAGGCAGTCCTGATGTATTCAGCACAGCTCAATGAACTTCATTCGATAGCTCTTTAGGAGATGTCAAAGATTTACCTAAAGTAGGAGCAATTATCCTTGGAAAGTCATAGAACATACTGAAGGGACCAAAGAAGGGCTAAAGGAATATTTAAGATGGGAGAAAAGGAAGATTTGGAAAGTTATAGCCAGCCTAACTGCAGGGACCAGCAAGTTACTAGAAAAACTGTTTAAAAATCCAGTCACCATCCCCTAGTCCTCATGGACTATGAGACCTTCTGACTTTGCTCCTGGCCACCTGAAATAAACACTTAGGAATATGTGCACATATCTGCATAGATCTATATCTATGGAGGATAACAAAGAAAAAGCATGATCTTGCCTGCCATGTGTTACCCGACAGAGCTTCTAGGGGCCAAGAAAAACTCAAGATGTTTATAATGAGGTTGTTCAGTATGAATCACCTCAGAACAAATTTCCTTCCTTTGTTGGAAAACTGGCTGACTAAATCAGCAGCCGCAAAGAGAAGCCCAGCAGAACTTGGACACCGATGGTGCGACTCCTGATGCAGTGACACATGACGTGCCCCATACACAAACTAGCTTCAGTCAAAATGCAGTGGTTGCACGAGAAGTTGAAATGCACATTTAGAGAATAATTATTGGTATTGAAGCACAAGTGGACTGGAACACACCAAGGGAATCTGCAATGACCTGCTCCATGCTGTGGCTTGGAGGAGAGCTCAGGCTCTCTGGGGAGGATCCAGGAGTCAAGGACTTCCCAGAACAGGGTAAGAACTGAAAATGGATTTGATGAACTACAGAAATCAGTCAGGTGAAATTCAGTAAGACAAGAGTAGTCCTTGGGAAAGTAAGATTAAATAAATAAATAGCAAATTAAATAAATAAAATAGCAAATAAATTAGAAGAGCAATTTAACAGGGAGGTGGGGAGAGGACACAAAAAGTTTTGGAAGTTTTAATATACTTCAAATTAAATACAGTGGTCTTGCAAAAGAATAAGCAAATAAATCACAGGATAATTCAAGTTGGAAGGGAGCTCAAGAAGTTTCCATTCCAACCCCAGATCAAAGCAGGATCAGCTGTGAGATGAGACCAGGTTGCTCAGGGCTTCATCAAACCAGGTCTTGAAAACCTCCAAGGACAGAGACTGGACAGCCTCTGTGAGCAACCTGTCCCCCGCCTTGCCTGTCCTCCTGGGGAGGAAGTTTCTCTTGCCATCCTGTCAGCACCTTTCCTCTTTCAGTTTTTGTACCCAAAGTTGCCTTTTCTCCAGCCAGCCCTGGTCCCCCAGCCTCTCCTCAGCGGGCAAGTGCTCCAGCCCTAACCATTTTGGCGGCCCTTCACTGAACTCCCCTCTCCTAAATAAAAAAGGAGGTATTTAATAAAAGTAGCGTATTGTAACACATGGGAAGGAACTTCTGTGCCATACGCAGCCACCACCAAGGTCTCATATGGGGCAGCATCCAGTTTTAGCCACTGCACTTCAAGGAGGATGGAGGCATACTGAGGGAATCCAGGAGAGAGTAACAACAACAAACAGAAGTCTAGAAAACACCAAGGCATGGCCCTGGTTAGGTAAATGTGGGTCCCCAGTGGTCTGGTCACCCCTGAGCTGGTCTGAGAAGTTTGTTGGTGCCTCCTGATTTTCTGCTGCCTTCTCCACCTCTCCCCAGCAAGGCTCGCCCTCTCTCACACTTCCACATCACAGAGCCGGTGCATGGGGAGAAGAGGAGCTGCTGAACATAACCTCTGGGCTTATTGCCCCGCTGCCTCTTCTGCTGTCTCACTGCAGGGCTGAGCCTCGGGAAATTGCTCCCATCCCCTGGCACTGCAGCCCCAGCGAGGCGCAGAGGGAAGGAGAGAAACAGCAGCAAACCCCGCTCCCTCCGATGCACATTATCTAACTCGCTAACTATAATTCAGTCTAGCTCCAGAAATGAGGAGAATTTTGGATCAAATCCCAGAAAAATCACTCTTGGCATGGCAAACAATCTTTAAAGGTGCAAGAGCTGAAAGAAACAAATTAAAATCGGATGAATGGGGCTGTCTGGCCCCTTTTGTGCTCATCACTCCAAATGTTTTAGGACCGTGGGAGAGCAGTTGTGCTGTCTCAATAGATGTTGCTTTCCTGAATGTTCCCAGAGCTCGGGGGAGAGCTTGCCTTACTGGCAGGAATAATCGCAGATCCTCCTTCGAAAACAAGATCTTCAGAGATGGAGAGTGAAATTTGAAATTCTTTTAGAGAAGCAGAAGTTAGAAATAACATTTCTTATTAGAATAAGTACATGTTTTGCATTGGTATATTTCTTTTTCTTCTCCTGAAAATACGTTACAGGAAGATTTCCAGAAAATCACTTGCCATCTTGGAACAGCTTTCTTGCAGGCAGGCAGTGGGTGACAGGTGACACCGTGCTCCAGGTCAGCGCACCCTGCCAGCAGCTCCCAGCAAGGTTTCACAAGAGGGTGCGTGCCGTGGCCAGCACACCCCAGGAGGGGAAACAGCTGGCCCAGGACCACAGAGAGCCTGCAAAGACCGTCCCCTCCAGCCGGCGGCAGGGCGAGAAGGAAAGCCAACCTTCCATGCCAGGGTCGATGCTCTAGGTCCTGTGCACCTCCAGCTCCTCCTCCATGCAGACCCATACTTTGCACATTTTCCTCCGATGAGAAAAGACTAATAACACAGCTGTGCTTCTCTCTCACCCAGCTGACACCCTCCTTCATGCGATGGTGATCTTCTCTGATAGGCAGTCAGTTTTCATTTGATTTTGATCCAGTAAGCCAGGAGTTGGGTTCCTGCTGGGGAGGACCGACTAAGGGTCTTCCCAGCGGTTTGCTAAGGCTACGGCTGCCCTGCCCGGCTCCTAGAGGTGCAGCATTACAGGCGCAGCTCTGGCCCCACGACCCGTGGTGAGCAGCCAAGCCTCTTCTGATTGACAACACCCCTTCTGCTGGTGCTGCCAGCTACAAGTGCGCCCCAGCCTTTTAGCCTTGCATAGAGGATACAAACTTCCGGACAAATATCACCAATAAAGATTACGAGACTTTGGTCCCTGAACGTTAGGTATAGGTATCTACATTTTAGCCAAAAAAAAACCAACAAAAAAAAAAGTGGGCTCTTTCAGAAGAGCACCCCAAACTAAGTACAACTTTTTTCCAGCAGCTCAAAAATGTAAATGTTAGATATTAAAATTCAGCTTTGACTCTGAAATATTCAGATTTTCAATAAGAATAGTTTATTTGACAGTAGAAACTACCTTGTCTTCTCCATTTTTCATACAATCCTCCTTCATTTTTCATACAATCTTGCCAATATAGAGCTTCTAGCTCACAAGACTGAGTGTGAAAAACAGTAAATTAATAAAGAACATCTGTCCCCATCTTGAAAGAACATCTGTCCCCTTCTTGGTGTAGTATTTATGGCTTTAGTTTGGATCATTAATACCAAATATAGAAGCGGCTTCCTTAATTCCATATGCTGAAGCAGCATGTAGGTATGATCCACATCCCACGACTTTATTTCTAAAAGGCTAGCTTCTGTAACATTCTTGAAAAAATTGTATCTTTCTATTCAGGCAGAAATAACTTAGGTTTTTCATAATGTCTTTATCAGTTTACTTGTCCATTAAATACACAATACTCAAGGAATTTACAGATGAAAGTTTGCTGAAATTTACAGTTCAAGATACAGGCCTCTATGGCATTAATATCTATCTGAATTAAAAAGACAACTGTCAGTAACATCTATACCATGCAATAAAAATAGATTCAGCTAAGCATTTTTCTTTTGATGTTAAATTGAAGGTCTTCATAGTTTAGTCATCCTTCCGTATTAAAAATAAAATGCACCTAAAAATATGAACCTTGGAGCATTTTGTTTGGATTTTACATACTCATGTTCATCCTCTCAACAGACACTATTTTATGCTTAAAAAAAAAATGGAAGTAAGAAACCTTAGGAATTACAACAGAATTAAATAATCTAGACAACTGTATTTTTGTATTTATTGCTTCTTAAATCTACTAGTAAAGAATTCTGTTATTTCACCAGTAATTTCAACCATTGATAAAACTCATTCTTCATTGCTTCTTAGATAATCTCATTTTACACACCAATATTCTCCTGGGCGTATTTTCCTTCATTCACTGTAATCTTTAAATCCTTCCAAAGCAGAGAAGGAGACAGGAAAACAAAGAGGAAACAAGCAAATTTAAAAATGTCATACTGTGGTTAAAAATTAAAAAACTAAAGGTGGGTCTCATGAGACAAGAGTTTTATTTTTGTCTCCTTCAAACTTTCAGGGTCATCTTAGCCAACCTGCAACATCCCTGTACCTCAATTTTCTTAGCTGTAAAATGGAAAACATGATTTTAAACGACACAGCCCCACAGTGCACTGGAAATACGAATGCATTAGTATCTGTGAAGTATTTGGAAGATATTATTGAGTTGAAGGTATTATTTCAGAAAGCAGCAAAATTATTTCACAATTTTCCTATAGACTCCTAGAATAGTTTGGGTTGGAAGGGACCTCTAAGGGTCATCTAGTCCAACCGCCCTGCCGTGGGCAGGGACATCTTCAACTAGATCAGGTTAAAACCTGCCTTCACTAATTCTCTCTCGTTTTTATTACACTTTTCCTCTATTGTAGATAAAGGATCTCTGGTACTAACTCCATTTAAATGACTGTCTCCTGCATATCGATCCTAATCCTGCAATGAATTATTATAGCTCACAAAATAACGTTACAAGGCAAAATCCCAACAATCGGGGTAGCTTTATTTCAAACTTACTACCTAGTCATTACAATGACCTTACATTTAAGTTATCTTGTGTTTTAGGAAAAAAAAAAAAAAAAAAATAGTAAGAGCCCTCAGACCATGGGACCAAAGAACCCAGAAAGGCTTTCAAAATTAAGTCTGGGTTCAGCATCTCTGGGAAAGAACTTCTCCTGCCAGCCTTTGTGAATAATTTTTCCAACTCTCTGAGATCTTAGAGGATTCTTTTCCTTCCATCACAGCCCACTGGGGTTCCTCCCATATGGGCCATGACTAGGTTTATCCTACCAGAAAGCTTACTCTGACTCATTACCGCTTTTTGTTCCCAGAGGCAGACACAGCCCAGAGCTTTCCCCAGAGCTCTAAAGAGGCGTCTGCCCACCACCTCCCAAAATGACAGACCTCTCCCCTCTCGGGGTGCACCACAGGTTCAGCCCTATGGGGAGAGCGTGCGTCAGCGTCGGGGTGATGCCTGACCCAGCTCTGCTTCTGCAAGGAGTGGTGTGGGCAGAGGCGCTCCCTGCACCTCCCTGACCGCCTGCCGCAGGGAGGATGCTTTCGGCCCTCACTCCCGACTCGGGGCAGGGTGCAGCGCTCTGAACGCTATGGCGAGAGGTCTTATGGACCATGGTGGCTAAAAGCACCATATGTCACTGGCTGGAGCAATAAATAGCAACAGTCTCGGGGCTGGCAGTCTGGGATACGCTTGCAGATAGTACCTAAAGCTTCTCTGCTGCCTGGAGAATTACAAATCCTAAAGACCTGACATTTTAATTGGTGTATTTTAATGAACTTAGCTATGCTTCCTTTTAACCTCCAAAGCTCTTCCCCACAAATATATATTTCCCCCCACACCATGATTTCAGGGGTGAATGAAGAGCCCAATCCCTTCAACAGGACTCCTCCTGTTGATTTTGGTTCTGAAGTCCTTAGGCTTTGCCTGTAGGATTTCAGTTCTATTTTAAAGGTTTAGGCAATCTTAAGAGCAACCTCAGCTATTTTAAACTACATTAATTTGATCATATTAATCTACAGTTTGCAGGCTCAGAATTCAACATCCACAGTCAAAGATGACTCAGACTGCTCAATCCTTTCTGGATTTTTTTTTTTACTTTTTTTTTTGGAAAACAAACCATCTCACAACCTTCTGTATTACCTTTTCGGCAGTTGTGATTTATCCAACCAGACGTCAAAGACTTTCGAAGTTGGACGACCAACTGGAGAGTTGGATGACCAAACCTATTCCAGTGGGGAATCTAAATTGGTTAGACTCATTGTTTATATTAGGAATTTCCCCTCTTAGGTCACAAACAGTCTGCTAGGGAACTGTGAATGAAGGTACACACTGGCCTTGAGACAAAACCACCCACATTAAGTAAATTTAAATCAGTGCTTCCTGCAGGAAACAAAGTGTTGTATTACTTACAAGCAGATTTGATTATGGTTTAGAGGACTGTTTAAACCCATTTAGCAGATCAACAAACACTGGTTGATATCTGATGCAAAGATCAACATGCTTGATGACTCCCATGTAAAAGTTTAGTGAAAACACAGGCCATAGTAAAGATGGAAACACCTGATCTCACCATTTTCTCAAAATACGTTCAGATTTTAGATTTTAAATTGAGGCTAAAAATAGTCTTATCCTAACATTTCTGAAATAAAATCAAGTTCACGAAAGCAATACCATGAATAAGCTCTCAATACCATGTTGGCCTCTCTCTTCAAGGCCATAAAAATACCCATTAATCTCATCGTCAAGAACACACCTAAAACCCTTTCAAAAAATCACAGCATCAAAGATGTCTTTATGCACGTTTGTCTACTATAGCATCCAGTAAACATGCAGATTCATACAGCAGCATGCAAACAGCCTAGCAAAGAAAGGGTTAAGACAAAGAATATCCTCAAAGCAATTCCAATAATCCCTCTAGATCATTCTGTTTGTGAGAAGTATTCTAGCTGGAAAGCTGGACTGGTATCAGCTCAGAAGTTGTTGTTGATCTGACATAAGCCAAAGGTACCTGCAAACTGCAAGAAGGAAGTTGCTAGATAAAAAAAAAAAAAAAAAGGAGCAGAAGGCTCATGTTAAGAATCAGTTGCATCTCCTTTATTTTCCAGAAACAATTATTTTACCTTTAATTTCAAAGGGGCTTTGGGAAAAGATTGAAGGAAATACAGTTCATTTTAGCAAAGCACATATTGCAAAAAAGAAATTTAAAAATCTATTTTTGGGCTAGAATGGTTGAAGAAATCCCTGATTAGCCTCTTAATGGGGTGAGTCCAATTTAGTGAGAATGATCACCAGAGGGAGTCATTGACTTTCCCATTAAAGTCAAAGGGGATTTTACATACATCAGGAGTGCAGAATTTGGGGGCAGAGCTGAGAAAGATTCCAAACAGATTGGAGTTCAGGGACTAACACAAAACACTGTTTTATGGATTTCGTCTGAATCCATTTTCCCCTTTGGAGTCCCAAAGGATGACTGCTATATTCCACGGTGAAAGTTAGAGAGAAGGCACTGAAGTCATTCATTCAGTGGGCACACACTCCCACAAAAAAAAATCCCAGCACTTAATTGGTTTTAAAGTGGTTTGGAGTGGTGTAAGTACTAACTGCTCAGTTTTCTCTTTGGATATGCAACATATCACAGTCCTTCTGGAAAAGCAATTTTTAATAGCCCAAAGAAGACCTCCAGGTGCCACATATGAGAGTGTGTCATACCTCTTGGGAATACCAGGACTTCAAACAGGAAAAGAAAAGAATGAAAAGGAGACAGGAAGAATTGCTAGTATGTTTTTTTGGGTTGTTTTCATGGGTTGTTTTAATTTGGGGTTTTTTTTTTTCCTTCAATTTTAGTGACGAAAAGAGGAAGTAAGAATAGGGATTTGTGAACCAAGTGGTAAACTGAACTAAGTAGATGAACCAGTCTACTCAGCCGTGAGCAAGTGTGTATTTCACACTCAAACACCAAAATTTCATGACCTTCAAAGAAATATTTTCATGTTAAGAACTGGGCTTTTCCTTGCTGGACTTCCGCTCAACCTTGTTCTTGCCACAAAAGCCCAGCAGACTTTGGTTTGAAAACAAGCTCATTGACTAGGCAACTTTCCCCTTAATTCTGTACAATAACATTATACAGCAGAAAATTAGGAGATTAAAAAAAGGCAAGGAAACAGCCCCACCCAACGAAATGCAATTTCACTTCCCTAGAAATGTCCCCTGAACAAATGGAATTCAATTTGTTTCTGTGTTCCCAGGTAATGGCAGCACCTTGTTTTGCTTGTTTATTTAATTACTACTTCTTGTTCATGCAATTAGCTGAGAGACTGCAGCCTTTTGTTCATTATGTTAACCATAACACAGTTATTTGCATAGCTGTTTCCATTTTGAGGCTGAATTTTGGATAGAGGCTCTATTCTGGGCTGTGGCAGGCAGAACCACTGGGAAGCCTCATGCAAGGGCAGCACGCAGCAACCTGCTCCTTCGTGGAGTGAGTCGCTCCAGAAATCGCACTGGCTGCCCATCTGCTTCTGACGGCAAATCAAAGCCCTATTCCCAACATGCGCTGCAAAGCACCGCATGGCTTAAGACCTGGTTGTCTTTCATCGTATGTACCACCAAAAAAGAGCTGAGTTCATCCTAAAGCATTTTTGCCAACAGGCTGTCCAAGCTTAACTTTACTGCCCTTTAGAATGGTACAAGACATCACTCTGGTCAACGTGTGCTTGATTTAAAATTATCAGTACTCTTATTGTGGTTGGGTGAAAAAAATTTAGAGATGGAGGCTACTTTAGGCTTTCTTCCATGAACAGTTTGATTTAACATCCAGTTGAGTCTAGCACTGTTGTGATGCTCAAATGAGTTGTTGCACAGTTAAATCTTCTTTTAAACACTCAAGATATATCCCCAGATCACAAAGTTTAGCAGAATGCTGACCCTCTCCATTAATAAATGCAGCAATCGCTGCCCCCCAAGTCCTCCGAGTTTCTGGCAGTGAACTGATGTCAGCTTATTTTTATCTAGGATGTTCAGAAATTGAGGAATCTGCACCTTCTTACAGAAACAAGAGGCAGAGTCAGTGCCAGTGGGAGTCTGCATGCTCTGGTGCGCGGGAGGCACCTTCATCTCAGCCTCCAGGCACCTAAACACCCCCAAAACTCTACCTCTCGGGAGAAACTGCACACCAACTTACACTATTTGAAATATAGAGAACTGGAACAGACAGCTTGGAAAAATTGTCAATCTTTGTAGTTTACAATTCAGCCTTCATGTATGACCCACAGCTGTGGTTAGAATTAGTTCTGTAACCAATTGCAGCAAGGCACAGCCTATTAACGGCATCTTTTTAACCCTACCTGTGCCATCTGCCTCTCCAGCTTTGACCGGGGAATATCATCAAAATAGTTTTCATTTCTTCTTCTCCTTGCATCACCCTGCATGATAATGTGGGGAACGTCCAGGGAGCCACCAGTAGTGAAAGTGCTTTGGCTAAGTGATGGAGACAACTGAGGAGGAGTGTGGTTACCGCTGGGTTCCTGGACAGAGAGGAAAAAAATGCAGCATAAGAACAGCAGCATATTGCTGACTTAAAACCACACATTTAAAAGTGTATTTGAATTATTCATACTAAAAAAATTAAGGAACAATTCCTGAAGTAGAGGTTACTGTGGGTAAACTTTTGAGATTTGCTACCTAAGGTGCAGAGCCCATGTGGAAGGAAAAATAATTCACTATTTACATGAACTACTGGCAAATTCCCTCTCCAAAACCTCCTTGTGTAATATATAATCCCTTCCAGGACTGCTAGAGAGATAAAACAGTGAGTTACTTCTTGTCAAGACGCAAATAAAACCATGATTTAGGACTAGCTATTTGTAAGATGAAATACATTCTCACCACTTCTGAGCAGCCACTCTGAGCAGTGAAAGTGATTTGAAAGTGATTTGAACTCTAGCAACATCTCTTGCTGGGAAAAAGAAATGCATGAACATTTACAAACTATAGACACTTTGCAATTTTTCTAGGTCTTGCAGAACATCCGTTTAACTTGAAATACTGGATATCAGAAACAAGCTAAATAACAATTCCTAGAATGCATGAAAGCATCAGGGTACAAATATTTCACCAGGCTTGTCTTGTAATCTGTGCTGAACTGTGACCTTGTATCAGTCAATGTGCAAATACCACAGGGAATTGATACATGAACTCTCTCTAATAAACAGCTAAGCATGTCCTCCCAATTATACGTTTTACCAGGATCTGCCACCACATGGCTCACAGCCAGCCACCGTACGTATGTTTGGAAACACCTATTCTCATGCACATCACATCACTTGTTGGTGCCCAGCTCCACCATTCAACAGTCTTGGAGATTGCAATCAGCAGAAGCAGAGCTACAGTGTACTGGCCAGCCAGTCTGCACACATACCACCCCAGTGTGGACTGTAAAACACTGTCATAGCAACTGGATGGGGAAACATGTTCCTCTCTGACGATGTAGGTTACTGGGCTCAATTTATCTGACACTAGAGAGTTCTCTGACAGTAAGTTCTTTCGAGGCAGAACGTACCCAAGAGTGTGTTTGCACAGTGCAGACCTTGTCTAAATTACCTATTGCTGTAATACTGCATTTCAATATTGAACAACAAGAAGGGACCTGAAGATATTAGAGGAAGCAAAGACCTGCTCCAGTGTGCATGGAGGGTAAAAAACCCTGCCTTTTTATTTAAAGAAAGGATTAAGGCGGATATTTCATGCACGATTACATTGAAGCAAACCTAATTCTGAAAAGTGTCAAGGTACTTTACTCCATGCTGTTAAGAAACAAGATCTGGTGTAAGAAATCAGAGAGCTGTTATTTCTTCCAAATGGAAAGGAAAGTTGCAATTCTCTGTATGCGTTCAAGTGATAGCAACATCTGATGTTAATACTTGAAATGTAGGAGTCTACGTGACATTATTCCTTGCAATCACAATAACGGATTAGTATTTTCCATGTTGGTTGGCTAAAATCAGGGATATATAGTTTTTAATTCTCTAGCTTTCCTATGATCTGAGACAAGCACTTGACATTTCCCAGGGCAAAGAAAGGAGTGTTTTCCTCTTAGGAATAGTCTTTTTCCCTCCTTCACGAAAATCCACCTACATTTGGCCCAGTTAAAAGCTTCTGAAAAGCTGTAATCTGCACACACTCAGAAGATTTGGTGAGGCATAATGTCTAAAGCCTACCCCCAGTTCTTCCACGGGCCCAGTTCTGACTAGATGGTGCAGACGCCTCTGCCCTGAAAATAACCTGAGTACAGGGGCACCAAACCTTTCTAATGACTGCTACCTGCCCCTCCAGCCAGGTACGTAACCTCTCTTTGATCTGAATCACAATTCACCTACTGTTAGTAGACTGATAGGGCCATCAGCACATTGAAGTGACAGATGACCGTGCAATGGATATACAGATTCCAGCTCTCATCGAGCTTTTCGTATTTTATCAAACTGTATCTGAAGAGGAAATTCACTCAGAAATCTGTATCGGAAGATTGCTGGCAAGGCAATACAGAAAAGAATTATAAAGTCAAGAAATAGAAGAAGTACGGTGCCTCTGCATTATGGAACAGTATATAATTGTATGATTTTATGCTATTTTCTCAAAGTCGTCCTTCACAGCACAGATGGATCCTCAACTGTGCAGCATGTTGTCATATACTCAGCACTGTGTTATCATTAGTTATCGTGTAGTCAGTATTTTATTCTCACCTCATTTCGTGGCCCCAAACCTCTTCCCTAAACTCTATTCAAATCGTGCTCTGAAGATAGGATGACTAATATTGTCATTTTAATGATGCTCGTAAGTGCTTTACAAACGTCAATCAACTTATTTTCACCACACCCTGTGACTTCTGGCATTTTATAATCACCACTTCAGTGTGGGGGACCTGAGACACACAGGCGAAGGTTAAAAAATATCAGTCACTTTGGATGCCCAAGTACAATATCTGCTGCCTGATTTTCCAAGTGCTTATATTCAAAACTCCACTTCTATTGATCTAATTTGCAGCACTGTGTGCTCAGCTTTGTATAAATCAGACTCCAGACTCCAGTCAAATACGCAGAATGTTGGTAACACACAGTTAGTGACTGTTTATGAGGCAATTACCTAAATAACTTACCAAGCGTTATCCAAGGGCTTTGTGGCAAAAGCAGGTGTAAATCTGTATTTTCATAGCTACAGCTATTCCTTTAATCATGAATCTCTCTCCCATTCTTCCTTCATTCCTCTTCCTCACTCCATACCCACGTTCTCATCTCCTTTACACTCCACAGACCAGGCACGGATGCCCGTGCAGGTGCTATCATGTACTCAGTACCATGCTACTGTTAGTCACCAGGTATTCACATCACGTTTCCACCCTGTTGTGAATGCATGGATACATGCCCTACAGGGATGCCTGATCATATATTTCACTGTCAAAATCTGCTTCATCCCCACCTCTCAGTCCTGCCGGTCACGTAACGCTGGAACCACACAGGTCAGGGCTGGAAGGGAGCTTAAGAGATCCTTCCCCAGGCTGCCTAGGCACACCTCATGCCCCACAGATGTTTGTGTAACCAGTTCCTAAAAACAGGAATCCTTTCTAATGAATTCATTCTTGTCTTAAACTATCATTACTATTGTAACACCGCTTCTTCAAATTTTCAGTCTGAATTGTCATTCCTTCAGTTTAAATTCCAGCTTCCAGTGCCAACTGGGCGAGGATGGGGTTCCATGAATAACATGGAAACTGGTCCTGTAATTAAAGACCATAATGCACTCAAGGAAGGAAAGCCAGATTGCATAGGTGACCTGAGATTCAGCATTTTCTAACTTTTGAGTATATGATTTTGAAATCAAAATAACTTTTCCTTAGTACACAGTTATTGTGGCAATAATATATTTCGTGGATATTTTTATGTTTGTTGCTTTTCCTCAATATTTAACCATTTTTTACTTTGAAAGATTTTAAAAGCTAATACAGAAAGAGTTGAAAAAGATTAAGAGAGTTAGCCATGCTTAGGTTGACCTTGGGACCTTAAACTATCTTTTCTAATAGATAGAAATTGATCTTTTAGTAGCCACAGATACTTTATTTAAACCAATTTTCAAGCTAAAAATTATTGCAAACTACAGACTAAATACTATGTCCTCGTTTCGTTTGAAACGGCATAGTAGCAGTTGATGGGAAAGAAAACCTTAATCCAAACTCAATCCAATCCTCCTCTTTAGGATTCTCTGTGAAGACTCCAATACCACGAGGTGATGAATGACATTTAGCACTTGCCCGCATCAGTAGCTTTAGCTGTGGAGCAGCAGACTACTTTTTATCATTTTGACTACAGGTGGAGGATATCCAGTTTCCTCTTCACTATTAACTGAGAATATACAGTCCTAACCAATAACATGGGCTGTGGAAACTTTCCCACCTGCTGAAGAGGAACTAATTCCCCAGTCCAGAGCACTGAAAGTATTGAGCAAAAATGTGCGACTTTCAAATGATTCCTTTTTCCTGGGAGTGTTTTAACACCTGCCATGCATCAGGAGATCATTCACATAATGCATCAAATATAAAATACAAGAAAAATATCCACACATTTGTGCAATGTGCCTTAGAGCAGGATGTTATAGACTTGTGAGACCTTTTTCAACATGGCTGGTCATGGAAATTGTAAGTGTATGTAAAAATAAGCCCTCATTCTGTCTTTCTCTATTTCTCTTTACATCAGGAAATTCAACTTGGGAGCACCGACACTCTCTGACATTTGGAAATTTAGTTCCAAATGAGATTCCAGTCAGAAATGCAGCCCCATGAAAATAATCAGATCCAATCAAATGCAAAAGGTGTGACCTAAAATACCAAAATAAAAAGTGTTGCTATGAACTCCGTTGGAAAGAACACAGTAGGAATGGGTCATCAGACCACAACTCAGTAAGGGTAACAGACAGCGAGGAAGCAAAGGCATTGGATTGGAGAAACCGATTGAAGGTGGTGTAACGAGAGGAGATTAAATCTGGTCAAGTGTGGAAAAACCCCAGGGACATTGCAACAAGGTTTCTGAAAGAGGGAATACAAATGAAAATTAAAAATGTGACAAACTTTTGATACACAGAAACATCTTAGAATCATAGAATCATTGAGGTTGGAAAAGACCTCTAAGATCATCGAGTCCAACCGTCAACCCAACACCACCAGGCCCACTAAACCATGTCCCTAAGCGCCTCATCTACACGTCTTTTAAAAACCTCCAGGGATGGGGACTCCACCACTTCCCTGGGCAGCCTGTTCCAATGTTTCACCACTCTTTCAGTAAAGAAATTTTTCCTTACATCCAATCTAAACCTCCCCTGCCGCAACTTGAGGCCATTTCCTCTCGTCCTATCGCTTGTTACTTCGGAGAAAAGACCAACACCCACCTCGCTACAACCTCCTTTCAGGTAGTTGTAGAGAGCGATGAGGTCTCCCCTCAGCCTCCTTTTCTCCAGGCTGAACAGTCCCAGTTCCCTCAGCCGCTCCTCATAAGACTTGTTCTCCAGACCCCTCACCAGCCTCGTTGCCCTTCTCTGGACACGCTCCAGCACTTCAACGTCCTTCTTGTAGTGAGGGGCCCAAAACTGAACACAGTATTCGAGGTGCGGCCTCACCAGGGCCGAGTACAGGGGCACAATCTTAATGCCATCTTAATGGCATTTGTATCTCAACAATTTCAAGAAGCTCTCTTTGAAGACAGCATAAAGCATAAGCCTGAAAAGTGCAAGCATTTGAAAACATGAAAGGAAAATGGTAACTCTCCTTCCGCAATATCGATCGCCTGGGCTGGGATTCCTGTGGGCAAATGTAGACGTGTAGCTTGTACACACCTGCTCCCGTGCTAGTTTCTTGAGCAAAGAAGATAAGCTGGTACTTCTAAGATACTACTTATCTCAAACTAAGGTAGACATCTGAAACAGGTCAGGTGAATCACCCTGTAAAAATATCGATTTATCTCCGCTGGCTATACAGGGAGGCGCGACTGAGCAGGTCAGCCTAAGGTGTCTACACTGTAAACTTCTGAAGTGAGGTAAGTTGAACCCCACTCGAGGCGGACGTTGCTTTCATGTGAATGTTATGAACCGCTTGCTGACTCTTTGAGAAATGCAAATAAATTTTCATGGGGACTCACCCTGAGGGTTATTGACCGAGGTGGTTTCTGAGGAGGATCTTCGTGAAGCCTGTCTCCCAAAGATGCCAGAACACGCTTCCGGTGGCCGATCAAGCTAATTTTTAAGACCTGAAATAATAACAAAAATACTTTGTTAAAATGAACACATTGCAATCATTAAATGAAGATCCATTCAGAGTGAAGCCATTTTCTCTTTAAACCTTTTAACAAGTTAGTCCAGTACACAGGCTAAGTAGACAGAGAGCAGTGTGAGGCAAACAATCAGCAGAGAAAATGAGAGGTGAGATCAAACAGAGGAAAAACCCTGTAAAATGAAGGAAGAAACCAAAGCAGGTATAGATACAGAAAACTGAAAAAAAAGTAGTCTCAAAAATGAGTAAGGAGGAAAGAAAAAAGAAGCAGGAAGAGAAGGCAGCAGAGCAGGAGCAAAAACAAGGGACGGGGAGGAGGAGACTGGTGAAGGAAATGTAGAGGTGCAGGCAGTGAGTGATGAGGATTAAAGGGATTCACAGGAACGGGAGGGATGAGGAAGACAGTGAGGAACAGCCAGCGAATGCTTAGAGAGGGCAAGATGGGAGAAAAGGAACCGCACAATGAATAAATATTATCACTTTTAAATCTATTCACTATGCCTTTCACAGGTAATCTCCGAACGACACGTACAGTTTGCGTTATCGTGTAGAATCATCCTTGCGTAAGAAACACAGGAGAGACAAACTTTGTCCTGGAGGTCTATTACTTTTATCAGATGCAACGAAAAAAAAATATCTCTGTTGCACACAAACATGACCATCAGTAGAAAGGTTCAAATACCTTGTGCTTGTCCAAACTCCAAGAACACATCCAAAAAGGTGTTCCAAATTTACTGCAACTACTCCCCACTTATATCTCTCCGTGTCCCTACCACATACAAAACCACCACTGCTCTCAGGAAAACAGAGAGGGCAGAAGCAGAAAGTTGGAAACTTAAGCATTAGTGGAAAAAAAATCATATTTCGATGCTATTCTTTAATGGCTACAATGGCTTCAAAGTGTAAAGCAGCCCTAATTGTAGAAGCAAGCCTCTGCTCTGCAAACAGCAGTGTCCTCACGTAACTCTTCCAGACTGTATATATGGTTTCATACACCAGAGCTGCCTCCATTCCCTCTCAGAAGACAGTACTTCCCACTATATTTAGGACCACCGTGTGTTAACACCCTTCAGTCGAGAGGAATTTCTCAACCTAGAAAAAGTAATAGTCCCCAAAAAACCCTGAAAATGCTACCTCTTAAGTGAACAACTACCTCAGTTTAAGCAGTACTACTAAGAGCTACCATTCCTGAGAACAAACAAACAAAAAAACCCCAAACCCCAACAACTCTCCTACGGCATCTCTTAGATCCAGTATCTCAGGATATGGTACAGCAACACGCCATCATTATTCTGGTGGGTGAACTCCTGCCTATCCGTGGGCACGTGAAGTTGTCCGCACTTCCTCTGTTAGATGTCTCCGAGCTGTCTGATATTGTTGAACATCAAGAACATCTTGTTTGTCCGCATCTACAAAGTGATGGGCTATGACATGAAATAGATCGAGGCCTTCCTCTGAGAGGCAGCTTACAGGGTTGTTGCAGACCCTGCAGCTCAACAGCAGACCCAAGCTGCAGAGTCCCACAAGCCTGCTATGTGCTCTCTCTCTCCTATTAGTCTAAATCTGGAGAAGCACGAGTGAAGCGGAGATAGCGCAGCACACACAAAAATGCCGGAGGGATGCAGGAGACTTAGTTACGTATTCAGTTTACATTGAATGTTAAACAGAAGGATGTGCAGTTTATCTCCGTATTTAACTATATGAAACACATGAATGAACTACAGCTGCTTTAAGCATTATTCAGGTAATGCTTTTCAGTGAACTTGCTTCTTTCATAATGCTTCCCCATCATCAAGAGCATTTACCCAGAGATTTTTAAGTCAAGCTACAGTTCTTGGGTCGTTTCGAGGTCCTCAGTGCTCTAACTGCCTTATTAGCTATATCAAACCACACGAAGCAATTCTCTTTGACTTCACAGAGCTGTTGAACAACAGGAGAGAAAAGGACATGAGTCTTGAGGGACTTCGCACATAAGAGATCAGCAGGTGGGTCTAAATGGTTACGTTATTTCAAAACTGTGCTCAATTTGAAAGCAATACAGATCTTTGAACACCATAAGCACTGCTAAGCTTATTCCACATTTTGTTTTTCTGTTAAAATGGTGGTCACCCCAAATCTGAAGTGGTAGGGATTTAAAGATGCAACCTACAGAAACATATGGTCCTTAGCCAATAGGCAGATGCAGCCCAGTTTCCTCTGGACCACATACTCTGTTAACTCATTCTTCTGGAAATGGACTCCCTAGTAATTTTCTTACTTGGAAAACCTGTTGCTCAACTTACAAATACAAAATACTGTTTTCTGAAACACTTCTATATTTGAGTTATGAGAGTTTAACAAACACCCTGCAATTCTGAAAACTTGTTCTGTGACGGATTATCCTTGACAGTATTTGTCATGAACGTCAAGTATCACAAATATAGGTCAATGGTGTGCAATGGTAAAGTTGCCTAAAGCAGTATCTTAGAAATATCTTAATATTGTATATCAAATAACCTTTAAAAGTCTTGCACTTATTTAGCCCACCAGTTAGTTCCCCATGAATATTTTCTATATACCAGGTAAGAGTGAACATAGTAACACTGAACTATAGGGACAGGCAATACAATGCACCTAAGTGCTACGCAGCGAAGCATTTTGCCAAATTGATTGTAGCCTACTTCATATATGACAACGAAATGAGTTTTCCAGGGTGGCTGCAGGAATCAGCTACAACATGTCATGGAACTGTTAAGAGTAACTTAAGCCCTCCACAACCTGCTATTTTGTTACTGGGACAAAAAAAAAAAAAAAAAAAAAAAAGCCTGTACAGACATGCCTCTTTCCACACCACCAGTAGGATACCCGAGAAAAAAATAATGCAACTCCATCTCATATATTCTCTTATATTTGATGTTGTTATACAATTGAAGGAGAAAGGGGCAAGTCATTTGTCCAAAGAAATGACACATGCACACAAATTTAATCCTATTTTTACCTCCATATTCTCCAGTGATTAGCATATGAAATGGAATGAAATTCCACCAGGAAATGTAAGAAATCCAAAAATGTAACCAATGCAATACTTTGCATTTAGATGTCTGACTTAGTTGACAGATGTTTTAAAAAACAAACGCATGCAGCCCAATAACTCCCTGATGACTGTGTATGTGCAGATGCTGGAATTAACAAGTTATTCCATCTAAAACTGAGCATTATTTCTACAACATTCTTCTGCCTGATCTTTTCTTTTAATTGAATAATATGATCCAATACTGTATTTTTATAATTATTCTACATTTTTTAAAATGGGTATTATAAAGATTACTGAAAATCAAGACATCAATTTCCTTTCTTTTGGAATAATCTGAAAAGTTACCATATGGGGTAAAATTAGTACCATAATAGTGCAAGCGGTCTGGGCTAAACTTGCAGTGGCAATCAGACACTAGGAACCAGCTACAAAGTGGAAAACTAGAGAGTGATCAGAATAATACTAGTAATTCTCTAGTGGCAGCATCAGACACTTCAGAATTTAAGAAGAAAAAATGGTAAATAAAGGCCAACAAGGTGTGATCTTCCTATTTCTGCAAGTAAACAGCCCCAAACGCTAGCTAAATTCAATTTTATTAACCATTTTACTGCTGGTCATATTGGAATAAACTCCAGGCTATCTGGAATTGTGGGTGAAGAATTCATTGATTATTACCACTTCCCTGCCACAATGACACCCCACAGGGCTAACCCTAAAACACGACAGTGCCCAGAATACCCAGGAAGCAAGCCCAGACCAACCAGTACAGCTTGCCTGATCATCACGACTGGTTTAACTGAAAATTTGAGAATGGATTAAATACACTTGCTATATAAATTCCCAGCATGGACAACTGTTCAAAATTTTACAAGTCCTATCCACAGAACTGCTGTCAGTGATCAACAAAAAAAAAAAAGCCAAAACCCCCCTATACCACATACTGACCATGATTACATGATGTAATAATTGGCATATTTTGAAAGATAAATATGCCCAAGTCATTAAACTTTCACAGAAACAACTACAGTCACGACACTGCAGAGCTGGCAACTGACCCCATGCCCCAGTACTCCAGCTGTGCTAAAGCCTGTTGTGGGATGCTGCAGATGCAGGAGCCCCGTTTACCAAGTGGGCTCGTTGATCTTATGCTCCCCACAGGCAAGGCCCTGTGGGATCGGCCCTAGGCCCAAAGTAACTGGGAGCTGTGGAAAAAGGCATGCTCGCCATCTCTCCCACCCCCTTCTCCTCTCTTGCGTTCAGGACCACAAAACGTGCAGGCAGAAGAAAGCAAGAGCTGCGCCACGCAGCTGCGATATTGAATGCCTGGTGGTTTACCAATACCGGACGCAGCCAAATCCAGTCCAAACCATATTAAACTTTTGTTGCATTTTTTTCACATAGGGATACTTTACGATCTTTCTCATCCTGAGTGCAACTGCCGATTCCTTCCAACCATAAATTATCACAAACCCTTGCCATTTTTAACAGTGCAGGGCTTTTTCTGTAGAGCCCTGACCGCCCAGCAAAGTGCAGGCATGTGAAAACAGAGAGGATCCAAAGCACCTGCAGATCAGAGACTTGCTGCAACTCTGCTAGATGCAAGACTTCTCTGGTTTCTACAACTGCAGTGGAAGCAATTGTTTATTGTACCTATGAAGAGACTTGTAAGAGACTTACGATTTCATAAGATGCATCATAGTGATAAGAAATATGCGCCATTATCCCCCTGAATTAATTACCCAACTGGAAACAGATGTCAGTTGTCTTGGTGACAGCATTTCACAAAGACAGATGGCTGCCTCGTAAGTCCCATTTCTATACATTATCATGAGGAACTGACATGTGTTTGATTCCCCCCTCCCCGCTTCAAATATATTATTTAGTTGCAGATTACCAGTTTAATGGTACTGAGAAGTCAGAGGCCAAAAGTCTCCTCCAAGTAAAGGTAATTTTGAATCCCGGGTTGTTACACTCCTCTGAGCTGCACTGCTGCAGATTAGCTTGCTGCCAGAGCAGTGGTGTTACAATGCTGTTCAGCCATTGCCATCCCAGGTCACATTCAGGCGGGTGAGGATTTGTTATTTTTTGCAGAAGTTCTCAGGTCAGCCTTTGGTACTACTGAGGCTGCTGGAATTGTTGCCCTGACTTCACCAGACAAGCCATTTTTGTCATTAAACTGTTTTCCAAATTCTCATTAGTTTAAGAATTGGCTGTCTGAAAATATCAGGTGCTAGTACTTTTGGCTCCACTAAAGATAAAAAAAAAAAAAGGAATTGTAATTTTGTGCTTGTAATCAATAACTCTTAATATTTCAGTGGAAAAATATTAATTTAATCTTTCATTAATAAAAAATCAGGAAAATACAATGAAACAAGACCTGGCCAATACCAAGACCTGGCCACTTCACCTCCTGAGGATGTGTCTCAGGCTATGTGCTGAACTGCTTTTAAAAAACAATTTTTTAATTAAAAAGAAGTTAAATACATGGCCTTTAAAAAAAAAAAATCACAATTTAATGATTTTGCAAGCCTCAGATGTAATGACAAATATATGTGCATTTTTATTACATGAGGCTCAAAAAACCATAGATCAGAAATCCTAAAAGTCTATCATACATACAAACACAAAGATTATTACAATAATGATTACCTATTCTAAGAAACAAGGCTGAAAATATTGTTTATGTGAAAAATAGCAAGCACTAAGCAGGTCTGTACATAAAGTGAAAACATTCCCTCTGTTTTCACAAGCAGTAAGTGGAAAAAATATTGGACAGTTTGAAAGGTGGAATAAATTCCCAAACTGAGTCCTAGAGGGTAGACTTCTTAGACTGTTCCCTCCACTAGTGACTTGCATTTCCACCTGCGTGTTGAGCTAACGACAGGTCCAGTCACTGGTTCAGATCAGATTTGGAAAACGTGTGGTCGCAGAGACCAGGAGTATTCCCAACCAACCTCCTTGAGGTCTTCAATGTTAATCATACAGTACTACAAGAGAGCAATTGCAATACCAATATGTTATCCCACAATATTTTGCAGGATTACTTACATAGCAGATAAATTATAATTAAAGTTACTGGTACTACAACACATTTCATAATGAGCTAATCATTTATTTATCTATTTTTAATATGCAATTATCAGCAAAGCACATTAATCTGTACACAAGCATGAAACATAGCTAGTGTAACAAGAAATAGGAGATAAAATACAAACCTCCATAGGAAATTTTAACAGTTTTAGAATTGATCCTTTTTCTGATCTTGATTCAATTTCATCACGCACTTAATTCCCCAAGCAAAAGGAAAAAAAAACACATTCAAGCCCCTTTAAAGAATGGGATATTTGTCTACTAAAAAAGCTTTTTTTTTTTTTTTTTTAAACACACTCAAGCTTTCTAATAACCTACAGTAATGAATGTTTTCATAATACCAGAAGAAGCAAACGGCTATTTGCTGCTTGGAGTAAAAACGCAGATTACTCTAGCTCACAGTTATAACTAACGCAGACATTAAAAGGTAAGCTCTGTAATTTGAGAATAATATCAGTTAATTATACAGATATTAATATATTAGAATTTAAAATTGATTGCTTATTTCTATATCTTGCAATTATATACTCTGACAAAAATGGCAGTAGAAATAATGAAAAAAGCTAAGATGGTGTTAAATATCTCCTTCTAATAGTACAATTTAATGGAGGTCCTTCTATGCAACGACTACAGAAAGAAGGTCTTCAACATACAGAAAGAAAAGCCAAATACTGGACAGGAGAACCTGGACTACGCATCAGAACAAATGTTGTTAAGAGATGTTATTTAGCACACGTTCAGTTTCCTAGCATATTTGCAAGTTACCAGCTGTATGCATGAAGATCTAATTATTATTATTAAGCATTTTCAGTTTAATAAAATTATTTTTCTGTATTGTAAACATTCACATTAAAAGCATGAGCTCCACCCTTGAATACCTAGTTCAAGCCAAACTGATGCACAGAGGCTACCTATGGCTTGGATTCAGGCTGTGCTATGGTGCGGTTCGCAGAGAACACCACACACAGCAATCCAGAATACACTTATCCCCTAAAGTATTAAATATCCCAGATTACAAACTTGATCATGCATTACTGTCCTACTGCTCGCATTAATATTTATCCACTTTTTTAAGGGAAGAGCTGTAAAAGAATCGTAAAAATAAAAATGTGAAAAGTGTTTGTAGCCTTTGACACAAAAGTTTTCACTGGCAATGTCAATACTCTACTAGTACGAACTGATAGTGTCATGCTAAGGACACAACCCATCCCAATACGCTGCCAAAGTACAGGTGAATTGTCCTACAAGTCTTGTGAAAACTGCATGGAAATGCTTCCTTAAAAGAAAGAAGATCTGCAGAAGAAAATACCAGGGTTTGGTCTGACTGGAGGAGTACTGGGCTGCAGAGCAGGAGCAGCTGCGGCAGAGCGACCTCCCAGGGATCTCACTCCAGGGATCCCATCCGCCTTAAAAACAGACCTGGGAGGCGGGCAGGGAGCAGTTCTCTGTATGGCCAGCTCCTCATCTGCTTCCTTACGTGGCCACAGAAGAGCTAATGCTGGCACAAGTAAATGGGCAGGAAAGTACAACCAAGGATGGGGGAAAGCGGAAGGGGTGGAAACCTCATTTTCAGCAGCTGCTTGTGCTTACAGCGGCGCAAGCCAAACATAAGATGCATCCACCACAGTGAAATTGCAGCTTCTTTCACACTGGACCACCCAGAAGAAGAGGGCAGCTAGCATAAAAAAATAAATCTGTAAAGAAACCTAAAGCCAACGTTTTAACAGAAACCACGGTCTATGAGCCTATGCTTTTTAGTATTCAGCAGTTACTAAATTTAGTTTTCTAGCTTGTCTGTCAGGTGTCTGCCATTTTCTCCATGAGGACTGGAACAAGCCTGTCAGAGACAGGGTAGCCATTTCATGAAACATGTTTTTCTTCTCATAACTGTTTCTGTCTTACCAGTAATCAGTGGATTTACCCTACTGCAGAGTGGCTGCTTAGTCTCGGCCATACTGCTCTTTTTTTTTTTTTTTTTTTTTTACAGCATTTGGCACACTGGCTGAAGTAAAACACATTTTGTGATGTGCTAGTATAGGTGCCATTGACTCTATTTTGGGTACCATGTGTTATGCTGTTCAGGGATGTCACCTCTATCAAGATCTTCATTTCATTACTTTACAGCAAATATGCACCTACATAAATGACGTGATGTAAAGAGGGTCCTCAATTATCGCTCTACCTGCTCTGCAGCAACAGCCAGCTGACCAATTTAATCACTTTTCTTTCAGCAAAGACACTCCCCAAAAGAATAAACTTTGAATGACCGATAACCTCAGTATAGGTTATGGCATGACATACAAACTTAGCATAAAAATAATAAATAAAATAATCCTCCATTAACTTATTTTCCCAGTTGTCTTATACTACCCTGGTTCGCAATCTTTGCTCATTAGACAATTATTTAATTAAACTCATTAAAACAATTTCTACAGGTTCTGGAAGAAAATCATGGCTTGAAATAAATTGTACCGGCCCCTCTCCCCAGGTTCCACACCTCCTCCCACCTTCATCAATCTCATCCTTTAACACCAAATGGAAGAAGCTACTACATATGTAAAAGCTACCAATTAATCTCAACTGCAGCTATAGTAATCTACTGTTTTCTTTCAGGTAGTCTAATTGATTAGCATGATTAAAATAAATTAAGAGCCATTTTGTCTAACCTACATTTGGTCTGGATTGTGATGTTGCTTGTCAGATTCTGAACCCCTAATCTTGTCCATTTTCCAACTACATGATACGGCTTTAAAAAAAGCTATTAGTTCTCCCTTATATCCTTGCTTGGTTTATATCCTTTATCGCTACCACAACTGTAGCAACGCTACTACTATCTTAGAAAAGGCAATGGCCACCATGGCAGAGCAGAAACATACATCACAGGCAGAGCCGGCATCATGCTGTACTTTTACTCTTAATCTGTGAGGAGGAAGCACCGTGGGTGGGAGAGAACAGGCTCTATGAGCACAGGCTCTATGAGCACAGCAGGATGGCTGGATTAACTCTGCCAGGGGCAGCAAGGGGACAGCAAAAGCATTTCTCAAAATATCTTTTTCTTTCATGCCTTGTGGTAAGAGCAGGAAGGAACACCATCAAAAAGTGGGATTACAAAAGGATACAAATAAAGTGGCAAAAATATTCATCTGTCAATAGATCAAGTAAGTTCTTCCCTTGTGGCTCCGAGCAACACAACAAGTTCCGACATAAAAGATTATTGTCTGCATGATTTGAGATAAATTGAAACCACAAGGCCATTCAGATCATACACATCTTCTTATGCAGATTCCTTCATTAAACATTCAACATTGCTCTGGCTTAAGGAAGAAACATTTTTGTACATAACTAAATTAGAACAAAGCAAGTGGGCAAGCTGTACTGAAGAGCTCTCCAAATAGGAGGCTGATTTTGTACTACAGTTAAAAAAAAGATAAACTGAACTTCCTATCAACAGTGAAAACCAGCAGAGCTTTGGTCATCTCGAACTTGTTGTCCTTAAAGTTACTTTATAAAATAAAAAGAATATAGATGTGTGTATCTTTTTGAATGCCACAGTTAGGGCAGATACATTATTAATGAAGTATTCTGGCAAAACCCACCAGTGAATGGGTTATCATGGGAAAGGCTTTCTTGCTATAAATTCTATTTGAATTTTCTCAGTGAGAAGGGCTGCACTGCTCATACAGGGTAGTGTAGCATGTTTTCTTCACCTCTGCTCTTCCTCTCTTTTTTCTTTAACCTTATCAAAAGTTCCTGAAAAAGGAAAGTTCTCTTCAAAGGGAGTGTCAAAAAGAGGATAAACCTAATCTCCACGGCTCAGGCTTTGCTTTTCTTGTTCTTTACCTTAGGCCCATCCAACCTATGCAATAAAGTCAAAAGGAGGAAAGACAGTGCCAAGGAGTTCATTCCCCACTTTCCCCATCAGTAGTAGTAACACCAGCAGTCCTGATTTTGCAGAGTATGTTACATGAGCAGATTTTTGGACCTGCATGAAACCAAAACGACTTAGCAGACCTGTGCATGCAGCTAACTGCAGGACAGCAACCCCATGTTGCAAGAAGTCAGAGGCCCTGAATCACGCCTGTAATAATTCCCAAACCACTCTTAATGTTGTCAAGAATCTCCCAAATGTCTAGTCATGCCTTTTTATAATTCCAAATATTGTAATTTAGCAAATATCCTTAATCCAATGATTAACCATTCTGATTCTTGAATTATGGTTTCGTTAATATTTAACCTAAATTGTCTCTTCTCTAGCTCTTGTTCTGTCCTCACTGATTTATGAAAATAATTCATCATTATCTCCTTTATAACATCCACTTACATGTTGGCAGCAAGTTACGTTTGCCCTCAATCATGTTCCCCCTAGAAGGAACATGCTCATTACACTAGCTATCTGGTTACCGGTTTTCCAGTTGAGACACAACTGTGATTTCTAACATACTACATGAGCAGATAAAAGCCAAAAATCCCTCTTCCCCTCAGTATAAACACATAAAAATTTTACTTCAAAAATAAATAACATAAAACAGAAAAAAGAACAGTTTTCCTTTCTTTTGCAAGTCATTTATCACAACATACATGCAATTTTTCAGAACTCTTCTACCAAGAATAACTCTCACTCCTAAATTTGTTTTAACTGGACATTAAGAATCCAATATATAAGCACATTATCCCAGCTGAAACATAAAGGGAACCACACCAGAGGACAGAAATCTGCAAGTTTTTATACACATGCCTCTTGTTAGTATGCACAACATTCATACATCACTGTCCTGTTTTTGTGTTATGCTGTTGACTGATGTTCAATCAAATACCCAGTAGCTCTACTCCTGCCCAGATTATTCCCCCAGTACTGCTGTTCAGTAATATACTCAGAGCTCGTTATATTCTCTCATGTGATCTGTAGTTCCAAATTAAATCACTTTCACATTTCTTCAATTAAATCTTATACAACTGATTCAGCCCATTTATGCGTTACGAAGATCATACTCTATTTTAATCCTATTTTACAAATGCTACTACAATGTTAAATAATCACCCTTCAGATCAGAAATAATGCCACATTTTTTTGGGATGACAAGTTTGCAGACCTTTAATTTTCCTAGAGCTTGAAATGTTAAAGCAGAAAAGAGATTCGTTTATATGTACATTTATATCTATTAATTTATAGAATTAGGTATAATAGCCAGCAGTATTATTGTGAAGCCAAATAAGTTTCTACATCATCTTGTCACAAACATGCACTACAGTACAGATCACATTAACTCACTATAACATAAGATATCCTGTCATGAACATTTTACACCAAATCACCACATGAACTATGATATGATTAATAATGAATCAGAAGAGTAGATTTGTATGAATAACAAGCAAAGAGAAAAGAACCCTCTTATTGTGGACAATTAGATGATAACGTAACTTACATATTTGCTATGTTCTAATACATAGCCACTTGGGATACCTTCACATGTCTGACTTAGACTTAAAACGTATTTCTGAGTTGTACTAAAGAATTAACTAACATTTTGGACTTTCCAAATGAATAAGTAAGCCTAAATTTAGTCACTGTTAATTTAGTATAGTTTTAGAAACTCTACTATTCAAGTACACATCTCGTTTATGTGGGTTTTTTTAATTCTGCCTGTATTTCTGATCCAGATCCGGATCCAGAAAAGTGTAAGGCTTTTCTCATTTTAAGAACCCTGACATTTAGACTTACTTGTTTCTGCTGTAATATGAACCTTTGAATCATAAAATATTTTCCATTCATGATTTGTGTTCATATTTTCTTATCAAACAGATTTCTCACAGATACTCAACAGCGTAAGTGAACCAAATTTCTGCACAGAATTGAAAGTAAATGACTGTGTTACTTTAATAGTAGGAATGAAAAATACTTAAGGAAAAGGTTAAAATATGCTTTTGAAATGTTATGTTATGTTTCTGTATCACATACAATGGGCTTACTCAGCTGCAGGCAATTTCTTAATTTTCAGGAACCCATTCTGTGTTTCACCCTAATTTGGTCAGAGATAGGTACAGCTGATCTCTTCTGAATTAACACCTATCACAAGGAATTTACCAAGTGCTGATGTTCCCACCGAGCCCCCAGGACTCGGATGCCCTCCCTGGCTGTGAGCCCAGAGGACAGAACCAGCATGAGAGCAGTGCAGCCAGGTTTTCCCATGGAAGTGCAGCACAGATGGACTGGGAAAAATTCTCCAGATTGTTCACGCTTGAAGATTTAGAACAATACATAAAGTTAACAAAACTTTTTAAAAGAAAACACTAGAGGTACTGGCACTTCAGAGCGGCTCAGGAGATAAACATCCATATTTCAGTTTAGAAAACAGAGGGGGCAGAGCACAGCACGCCCATTAGCACCCTGAAATTTCAAAATTTTTTCCCAGAAAATAGCTCCCTGCTGGCAGAGCCCTCTGGGGATTGACACAGAAGCACCAGTTCAAAACCGGCATGCTGGGAGGCTGCTGGATGGAGGAGTTTGAAGCACGGCGGGATGCTTTAATGCATGCATTTCCCCGCCACCGCCCCGGCGTGCCCTTCCCGCTCAGAGCTGCTTCGCAGCCATCCCGCAGCCCAACTGCTGCAAACCAGCGCTGCTCGGGCTCATGCTGAATGCATCGCTACGTGCTTCATCGCCGGGACACACAGGCAGCAACGAACACCTTCAGAGAGAGCTACAACTATACAATATTGCAATCTATATTTGTGTTACAGACCAACGTGAACTAAGACCTTGCACAGGCCGGGGATTCCTCCGCATTTGTGGTCAGGAAGCAAAGGGGGAGGCAAATAAATGACAAAACGCTGTGTGCAAATCATAAACCAAAAAATGGCGAGAGACAGTGTGAGCTACAACTAAGTCCTAACTGTACAAGGAATTATATCTGTTGAGAACTTAAAATGCAAATGTTAAGTTTTATTAATCCACTTTTGTACTGCAGATACAACCAACGCAAACTCCTGAAATAATAAGGTAAAATGGGAATTTGGAACCTATGAGAGATAAAATGAGTGCCAGAAATTCTAAGAGGATGAATAAAACAGGAGAAGAATAGGAAGACCAGAAAATGGGTCATTATAGTAATCAGATTAGAACTAGCTAATGAAAGGATTTACATTTTACAATAAAATTAAAAGGTAACTATTTGAAGGATACCAGTAGGTGACATCTACAAGGCATTTGTGATTGATAAACCAGAGTACATTATTTTATTTGTCTGTTCTGGCAGTTCGGACAACTTTCCTATTTTCTTCTTTGCAAATTCAACTTCCTTCTCTCTCATCTATCAACCTTCTCCCTCTCTCCCCATCCTATCTTCAGCTCAGCAGACCCCAAATGCCTTTTCCCCTTGCAGCTTTGCTCCAGGTCCCCTTTATTTCTTTACCACCCCCCACCCAGCTCAGCAATTTAATCTGCATTTGCAACCATATTCCCACCTCGTCCAGCTGACCACTACGGAGGTGACAGGGAGAAATGACAACAAAAGAACAAGCAAAAACTGCTGACCTATAAGTAATGTAAAAAGCCCAGAGAATAATGGAAAGGAAGCTGTTGAATTAATAATAAAATCAGATTTGATTTAACAGCTTCTGCTTTCCTCCATAAGCAGTGAATTAACCATGTAATAAACATTTTTAATGTATGTTTAATGTCTATTATATATGTCATTTATGGGATGACCACCCAAGCTTGCAGAAAAAGACCGCCTCATTCTTCAGCAATCTCTGTCCTTACTTTGCACCTCTAGGATACCGTTGAAACGAAGAGAACAAACACCCACATACGTTTCTATTCTTTCGTAGTCTGTACAGTGAGTCTTCTGTACAAGTGGTGCTGCTAGGAGCACTGCAACCAGCTCCCCTCATCAGCTGTGACCTAGGACGACTTAGTATACTATCAGGCATAGTACGATTGTTTAATTCTTTCTTGGGATAAAAGAGAGAGAGAAAACAATGTTTTACCAATAGGAAGCATTTTGCGGAACAGTTATTCAATAATGTTTTAAAGAAAGAAGTGATTTTGTTAACATGGGCTCATGCTATGGATTTTTTTAAAAATTTTGCATCTAATTTTTAGCTATTTAAAATCCTGTGAAATCTCTTCACTAGGATACATTTTCTTACTGTCTAAAGTGAAAAATGATTACAGTGACATGATGCAAGAAATACTTAGAAAATATAAAAATTCACTTCTGTATATTACCATTGTATTATTTTGCTAATAAATTTTGTAAGCCCCCAGGAATTGGCATATATGTTAAAATCATCTAGGGTCAGCTTTAGGAATGTACAAGCTTCAGTGGTTCAGAATTTTATATTTTTAAGAAAACATGGCATGTGTTTGTATCAGCAAGTTTCATCCGTCATTATCCATCTCCCTCCTACACCTTTCTAGTATAAAAACCCCTTCTGCTTGCTGACAGAATACTAATTTGGCTTCATTTAAATGCTAAAGCAGCGTAGTCCAGCTATCTCATTTAAAATATGTGTAAAGCTGTGAAACAATTGACAAGCACAATGAAGACCGTCTACCGTAAGATCTGCATGGAATTATTTTTCAATAGACAGCTGACTAAAAAGCCAAAAGCCTACACTACCCAAAAATTTTTTCCATGCCTATCTCTTAAAATCAGGGAAGGGAAAAGGGTAATATTTACCTAGAAGCTTACCACTTCATACCACCTGTTAAGATTAAAGGCCAGGTGATGTACACCCAGAATATATATATATAGGCTTCTATTTGTGCAAGGGCAGTCACTCGTTCTTGTAACTACAACCACATTTTTATTCTGTGTGTGTAATAAGAAAATGTGCGTTAACAAAGCCTGCATCAAATATAAATGGAGGGCAAGTGGAATTTCCATATATGAATAGTACAAAAACCTTAAATATAGAGCGCTATACGGAATAGACCTGGGCTGGTATCCCTCAGCAGTACTTCCAGTGACCTGCATTGACAGATCTCCCAAGCTACCCTCCTTGTAAAGGCGTAGTTTTATGGCATACAATGGAGAGTACAATGAAACTTGAATGGGTGTGATTCATTGAGTTGATTCCAAATACTTGGTGCGCAAGTGTGTATGTGGTGTTTAAATACACACACCTTTATACAAAAACGCATGACGTGTGTTATCACCTTTATACACGCACACGTGAATAGAAAGCAGGAAAGACAAATGTGCAAGGGACCCCTTATACCACTGCAGAAGAGCTAGCCACAACACGCCTGAGACACAGTGACCACCAAGGCCCAGACTTGATTGGCATCAAACTGCTCCACGTCAGAGCGAACTGGGAGCTAAGCCTCATATTTCTGGGGTGCGCAACTGAAGAATTATTCAGATGTGCTCACAGAGGCTCACACAGTCAATTTCAAGTTCAAAATCGAGGCAGTTTACAAGCAAAAATGCAGATACAAGCTAGTGTGCTAA
Source organism: Aptenodytes patagonicus (assembly GCF_965638725.1). Taxonomy (NCBI): domain Eukaryota; kingdom Metazoa; phylum Chordata; class Aves; order Sphenisciformes; family Spheniscidae; genus Aptenodytes; species Aptenodytes patagonicus. The sequence goes on from NC_134949.1 coordinate 53,495,325, forward strand.
AATGTTCCTCACAAGGGCAGAGAAGGTACATGGGCAAACGAATGATAGCAAAACCTGTTAAACTTTACAACTGAGATTAAGATGAGAAGAAAGCAACTGTCTTTTCTCTCTAAACTCTCTAATTCCTGAAAGGTTAAAAAACCTCAGAGATTTATCAGCAGAAGAATCACTAGTAAAAATAATTTGTTTCAGAGGGTGAACATAACTTCTGTTGTGTAGATTGCAAGAAGATAATAACTGTCATTGGACACCTCTATATTTCTGGATATAAACGTGTCATTTACAGTTCAGTATTTTAAAGAAATGAAAACATGGAAGACCTGATCATACTTCTAAACCTGCTTTGAGCAACAAGACTAATACAGGACTGAGTTAAGGAGCTGACCCATATACTGAAAAATAGGATCTAAAATTAAATGGGAAAATGTACATCATTATTTTAACACAGCTCAAAGTTGCACAGCTAAATCTTTGTGCAGCAAACTGAAAAGTTATCTATACACTGCAGATTATTATGCACTCAGTGAACACACAACATTTAAATCATTTTTGCTATGTTAGTGGTACTGAATTTTTCATGCATTTTAAAGTTGGATAAATGGTTAGGAAAATAATTCAATAGGTCAGACATTTCATTAACTTAAATATTAACAACAAAATCCTCCAAGCAGAATAAAAATGTTGTGGGGTTTTTTTCCCTTGCCTGTGGACCTATGTACTTGTCCAGGGCAGCTGAACCAACTGAGAATCCTTAGCTTGCCAGAAGTACCAGGGTGCTAGACATCTGGGGCTGCACAACCTATATTACCTGTTGAAATTCACACAAATTTGCCTTTCGTCTAGATTTACACATATGTTCTTGGTCCAAGGTGCCTTGTTCCCAAAGGAACCTTTGCTTTGCTTTAATTTCTGAATGCACACTGAATATTAGCTTAACACTGTTTAATAACTTAATCAAGCATACATGCATTAGACCTTTGATAGTACCTAAAGTATTTTCCACAAGTTTATAAACTACCTGCCTGCAATGATCTAATGCCAGTGAAAGAGTCTCTTTCAAATACCACTTATCGTTAACAAGAATGAAATCTTGGTTTTCTTGATGTCAATGGCAGAATACCATTGACTGCAATGAAGCCAGTGTCTCGCTTGGACATGCTGTATTCCAATAAAATAGGAATTACACTGCATTGCAGAACTGAAAAGGATGGGTACAGTTAAAATGAAATGCTAGAATGAAAGCTGACTGTGTAAAAATAATATTTTCTTATTCAGCAGACCTACCCTACAAATACATTCAATCTCATAGCTGCTTATACTCATGGCTAGAAAAAAAAACTAGGATTACTTTTTATTTCCATTTCAGAGATGGCACACTTATGGTTAGAGCAAGCAGACCCTGTTTATATTGTCTCCCACTCTTGTGATTTCATCCCGAGTCTCACTAAAGTCTATCTTCCTCCCAAAAGCACAAACTTTTGAATCTCAGCTTTCGTTACGAAGAAAAACGCACAAGCCCCATGACTACATAGAAAGCTTTGAATTATCGTATCGGGGGGGTGGGCGGGGCAACCCCCCACACCTTAATTTTCCTATGATATTTGAAGCCCTGAGGTTGACTAGCTTTTCATCATCTATATAATCGCTAATTAAAGGACAACTGAACTTCCAAATTCTACACACAGGAACTGTTTACACAAGCTGGAGCAGCCCTGCTGAAAATACTGCCTGCAGAATCCTTACTACCATGTAAAAGCAAGAAAGGCAGCCTTTCAGACTCCAAATTAGACTTGCAGGCAACATGCACGCTGTAGTTAGGAGAAACCTTTTATTTCCAAACTTGACAATTTTTACCTTGTGGTCCCTAAGACAAACCGAACACGGCACTTTGTTACCCTTCAATAAATCTTCAGCTTTTCACAGTGCTGGGTTATGAAAAGTTTTAACTTTCACTTTGGTAAAAGGAATTTATAATCTCTCAGGGATGCAAAGAAAAGCTTGGACACAAGCCAAGTATAATCAAACTACTAAACCCAAAAACCACATGCAAGGATGAATGAGAAAAGTTGTACGGCGATATTTCTCCCTGGCTGTGCTCCGTAAAGGACTCTGTTGAGACTCAGGTTTAAAAAGGACAGTGTTGTTAGTGCTAATCCTCTCCTCCCAACCCACTGATACAGCATCTAAAACTGAGGCAGATCTGAGACAAGCTGGGGACAACCTGCAGTTTTGACATGTCTCTCCTTCCTCTTGACCCTACAGGAACCTCTCCCAGGCTGTTGGTGGTGGTGATAAGCAAGAGCCACAGATCAGCTCATCCCAGTCACAACGTTAGTGATATACCAGCATCAGATGTAGATGATAGCAACTTTTACCAATAGCTGGTCTTGATCCTATATTGTCAACTCTCAACCTTTCCAGCCTGCTTTGTTAATACCCGTGTTTTACTACAGCAGAAGCCTACAAGGAGCTAAAGCAGCCCAGGTCTCGAGAAGAACGATGCCAATGGGGGAATGAAGGGAACCGGATGCATCCAATTTGGTAAGATTTGTCCTTGCATCTCAGGCATCCAGGACTTCTATCACTCCATGGCAGAGTACGAGAGAAGACACAGCCCCAGCAAGATGAAATGAAAAAAGTCTGTAAACTGAACATCAAATGAGTTTGGAATTGGAGAGAGCAGGGAGCAAAGTACATGTGCTCAGACATGGCCTCCTGCTTCACTAAAAATAAGAATAGGGTTGAGCAGTGCGATTTAAGATGAAAATTATATGACACAGTATGTTTTATTTCACAGCATGCTAAAGAAATGTGAAGAAGAGTAAAAGTCTTGCTCTTTTAGCTTTACTTTCAAATACAGCAATATAACACGGAACCATTCTGATATGCTGCTGTATGCATCACTTCTATGCCTATTACCCAGCTTTAGAAAAATGAAATCCAAACCTACACATTTTATCTTAGAGCAGCAGCACAGATTTTGTAGAGTGAGAGCTTATGAATGGTAAAACAGAAATTTAGTGCAGTGAAAACACAGTCCAAGCTCAGGGGTCTAGTTTCTTCTCATTGCTTTTATATACTGTCAGTATTCAGGAAAATTACGTAGAAGCATTAAGAGTAGAATAGACTCCTGTGAAATGAGCTCACAAATGAAATTAAGAGAGAGAGAGAGCAGTGAATAACTGAATCCCCTGAGCCAGAAGAATGCCACGCTGGAGTGTCACAGGAAGATATACAACATGTGCTACTGTGCACCCACTTTTCAGTGGACCTGTGTAATTTATGAACCTGACAGCAATGCCATACATACCCACAGGCTATTCCTAACCTCCCTCCCACCCATCAGCATCCTTCCACAGAGAACTGCCAAGGAGACTGACACAATGAAAATGCAGTGGTTTGGTGGCCTTTCAACCTTCTATATACCCTGGAGACAGAAGGATTACTTATTATTAGCAATTATGAAATTTTATCCACTATACTACATTGCATATAATCAAGCTTTATTGTACTCTAGTGAGTCTTACCATAGTATAAACATCAGATTATAAACCTATTTTTTTAATGCATTGATTTTAATTTTATATAGCGTCAACTTTCCCTGTTGCAATGTGGTCACTTCATTCTGTACTGCTGATAGAGTGTGGCTCTTGAGTCATTGGCCAATATAAGTGTATGCTTCTATCGGTGCAGAGGAGAAAAAAAAAAATGAACTTGATTTCTCTTTCCTATTTTCTTTTTAACAAATGAAAACCTGAAGCACATGTGGATTAACTGATAAACTGAAGGCTGCAGATAAAACTTGGCATACTAATAGGAATGAAAACCACATCTCCTAAATCCTAATGCCATGCTTTATTCACAAAATCATCCTGGCCTTACTTGCTGTATCCACACAATCAGAATGGGTGAAAAAAGAGCCATAAAAAGATCCACCCTGTGTGCAGTCTGGCCAGGCATTACAAGATGCGGTTCACAGCCTTCACTTACTGCAAGCCTAAAATCAGATGTTCCACATTGTTTTCTTATACTGCTCTTTGTTCTCATAAACTAACAATGATACTTATGAAAATCACAACACTCTTTCTCATGGACCACTAGTTTAAGTGAAAAATTATTATGATTACATAAGTGACATTGCTTTTACTGATCACAAGTATAAGGGAAAGAAACTTTATAAAAATATGTACTCTTTGCCCAATCAAGGATTAGCAAACATTAATTCTTGTAAAACAGTAAAATATCTGATTAAAAGGAGATGAGAAGGCAAAAGTGAATTTTTAACGTAGCCATCTATCATGCCACTCTGCCACCTTCCATTCCGGGTGGAATGCGTATTTATCTGCCTTTGCTTTCCCTACCTGCTACATAGCAACACGTACACTGAGGAACTCTTTCCCACAAACTGTAACGTTCTGCTAAATCCAGCTACTCTGTGGCACATGCTTTTCCTCAGGCAGAAAACGAGAGTGCTAGGCACTCGTGGCCCTCATTAGTCACATCGTGCTACCAGAGGGCACTTAGCACAGTGAGGAGAGCCGTACGAGAAGCTACACACAACCGAGAGAGTGCTTTTACTTAAGCCAATATGCCACTCATCACACAGTGACTTATTTTAAAGAGGCATTTAGTGATTGACATGTGCAACCCGCAGTATAAGTAACGGTGCAGTTTGCTATGGATTTGCACTTATGTATCCACAACCCCTCCCTTGCCCCAGACCACAACTCCTCCTTTCTCCACACCTCTTTCTCCTCTGTATTATCTCCAGCTTCCCGCATCCTCCTAGTAATTTCAGCTTCCCACCATAGCTCTACTACTCCTTACCTGCAGTTTTTCCTACCCCAGCACTGCAAGCCACAATATCCCCACCACAATGAGGATATTAAAAGGGTTCCATCTATTCACTTTCATGACAATTGTGGGAACTTAATACCTCTGAAATAAACCATTCTTCCAGCTCAGATGCCCAATCTGTTCGAAAGTTCAAAAGACTGACAGCATAATTGCAAAAACATACTTCTTTAGGTTAAAAAGTATTCCCCAAAAGGAAACTTTAATGGAGTAAATCAATGACCAAAAATTCTAAAATACATGTCTTTCAATAATAATTATAGCTCAGAGCAAGAACCTCAAATCTTGTTTCTTACGTAACTTCAACATAACTGCAGTTAATCATCGTTCACCTCATAAAATGAAAGGAGCATGATACCCTTAATACTCTTTTGCTAAAAACAGAAAAGTTAAAGCACCCCAAATTTAGACTCAATTCTGTCCTTCAGCAGCAATAAACACAACTCGGCAAAACAGACCTAGGCTGTGCATTCGTGTCTACATTAACGACATGACGTTCATGTAGAGTGAACGTCATTCCACACTCACACCAGAACAGTGATTAATTAAGCAACTGTCTTCAATGATTTCTCTCACCTGAGCATGCACATCCAGAATTTCTAGGCAGGATTCTTTCGACTGAGATTGGAAGGAGAGGTCTGCTGCTTAGGACAAGCAAGCATCAGATTGATTTCAAAGCTTATAACACACTAATATAATCATATTAAAGCATTTTGAAATTAGAAACAATCCAGTTCTTTGATGATTTATCCATTAAAAAAAGAATTTTTATCAAAATAGCCATACAGATAATCTTCTATTCAGGGAATAACCAAGTCGTGAACCTGACTGTTCAAATAATGAAAACATCAAGCAGGCAAATGTTGTCCTTCATCAGAGTCTGATTATTACGACTGGGGAATTTTAAACAGCAGTGAAATGAATTACACAAAGCTCACTAAACCTGGGGAGTTAAGGGAGTCCTATAGTCCAGGTTAGTATGCCTCTGTGTGATGATAATGATCCAAGGACTCTCTAAGATGCTCCCGCTGCCAAAATAAAGCACCCAGGGTAGCTGCACACCAAACACCAACGAACTGCAGCTAGGCACCATCATAAGAGATGAAACTTCTGAAAGTGAAGGCAAGGATGAACAGACAGGTAGTAACCGACCCTGGATGCATAAGCTTCCTTAATGCACAGCTTTCACCCGATAGTACACGAAAACATAAAAAAATTATTTCCTCTAACTTCAAGACAATAGAATTGTACATTCTGAAGGCCTTATCCTGCAATGGCTCCAAATACCTTCCTTTCAATGATTCACGGAAGAGTACCATCCTCGTGTGTTCTTTTGACTCATGCTGAAACATAATTGCTGCTCTTTTTTATTGCTGCCCCCATTTTCTCTCATCTGTCCTTTCTGTTTTTCTTTTATTTCTTTTAATCTTCTAAATTTATAGATATTGAAATAGCTTTCTAACTTTTATTCTTTTTAACTCTTTTGTGCTTTGGCTTTTCTTTCCTGTAAATTTTCAGGAAGCCAGATACTGTGAGAGTGCCATTTTGCCTCTTTTTATTTAATCTACTCATTTCTTTTGCTGAAATGAAAGCCAAAGGATCAGGAATACTTTAGGTGTTAAGACACTGTCCAAGCCTGCAGCTATTTACTTATGAACTGATTATGTGAATGACTGTGTTAGAAGTCATTAGAGGTCTAATGGATAATGTCATGTACGATAGAATATAAAAGCTACAAATAAGTTTTCAAGCAGCACCATAATATGTTACCCACAGCTGCAAATGCTTGTTAGCACAGGTGAGGCACATCGAGATCAACTTTGCCATCTATACTATCCCGTTTTTGCCTGCCCACCAACTGTGGCTTGTAGACTTATATTGCTCTCCATCACAGACTGATAAACACCACTTTAATTCTGTTAAAATAAAGCTGGATCTTGCTTTGTAAAAAAAGCAAACTGAATTATCAGGACTGTAGATAATAGCCATTTGAAAGGTAAATCCACCAGGATGAGAAAATCAGTATGAGGAATAACTCCTGAATGGAGGTGAACTGTAGCTTTCTGGAGCAATGTGTGAATGTCTGAGAACCAAGTTCAGAGTCCAACAGGTGCACTTGTGGGTTAAAAAGATTTGCAACTGCTAAAAACTGGCTGACGTGGGGAAAAGGTCAATGTTTGCTCAGAATTATACGTGTGATGTATTACTAAACTTCAGTCTTTGCAAGGAGGAAAGGTGTCAAAAATTTAGGCAAGAGTGACTTGAATCATACTAAAAAAGTGCTCAGCTATACTACTACTCACTAATTTGGCTAATGCTGAAGACAACTTTCTTCTAAGTCAATACGGTTTCCATCATCCTGAAAGAACAACTGTTCTTCTTCAGTGTGAGCACAGAAATCCTACTCCATGCACTCAAACATGGTTTTCCTGGATACATGAACAGCAGCAAGATCTGGTTAATACATCTCACATAACAGACAGTTACCTGGCTAAGACTAACCTGACCTAAGAGGAGCATCAAGATGATGCGAAATCCACTAGGACCATATATGCTTCCCTCTCCCAAATAACAGCAAAACTGAACAAGATGAACAGCAGTGACATTTTTGGTCATGGATACAGCATCCAGCACCACCTAGCCAGTCATGTGCCAGGAGTGGAAGCAGGTGGCATTAGCATTTGCTCTGAAGGCAACTCTGACCATTCTGAATTTCCAGACTTGTGTGAGAAAGGAGGCAGTGGAGTGGCCTGCAGACCACCTGCTGGTCTTCTTGGAGGCAGAACCGAGATGGCAGCCTGCCACCAGGAACGAGCCAACTTCTGCCCTGGTGACTGACAGGTTTGGTCTTGATCCCTGGAGGAAAACGTATTGCTGCTGGAAAAGCAAGCCCATCCGTGAAAGGCCAAAAAAAAATATGAATGAATGGACAATTTATGGAAATAACTACACCTTATAAGTCCCCTTTTTGTGTTACCACTTCTTGTTTTGTTTTTGAAAGAACTCATTTTAAGACACTATATAAACGATACAGATTCTGCTGCTTCACTAAATAACTGGACTTTCTTAGTAATTAAGCAGTTTTTCTACACACAGAAGGAAATATTCTAATGAACTAATTGTATTTTTTTCCATGGCACGGAGCACATAAAAATAAGCGATTTCAATAATCATTATTACTGCTACAGTATATATTAATACATTTTGTATAAATCATTGCCTTTACTATCAACTCAGCTACTGCTCCTGCAAATAAAGCAATACCTTGTTACCTAGCAACTGAGCAAGTCCCTGCTACACTGAAAAAAAAAAAAAAAAGAGAGAGAAAAAAGGAAATATATATATTTATATATCCCCTTGGTTTCATGTTGAGAGAACATCCATAAAGAACAAAGAATAATTCACTCAAATGCCCTGAAATTCAATATTTAAATAAAATGTTTGATCCTTCACACTTCATGAGTATCTTCAGAAGCTAGGTCTAGATTAAACATGCATTACCTCTTACTGACAATATAATGTTCTTGCTATACATTTATTGGAATATTTTATTAATGCATCTATAAGTACACAGACATTACACATATAAGTCATGACAGGCTCTTAATGCTACATCTGATCTGTATTAGAATAGGTATAGCTATCACAGGGCTTTTGTAAAGTCTGTTTGCTTATGCTAAATCAGTTCCTTTCCCGTTTAACATAGCAATGCACAGTATCACCTCTTACTGATGTAGTCTCTTTTTAGGGTTCTGTCATTTGTACAAATTACTCCTTGTGTTGCATAAAAAACCCAATGTATGTACTACAAAACCCGCCACTTTGTTGCTTTGTATTTCATGTCTGTTTCTAACAGATTGCCAACACCATGCGGGTCAAAAATGAACAAGGGTAGCTTAAAGTCCTACTTGCGTGGACAAGCTACTGCCGAGGGCAACACACAAATTCAGCAGCAGCCTTTGAACCCTCTGGTTACCAGTGTGTGTCTGGTCCACGCTCTACCCTGAGTTGAAAAAGGCAGCAGAAGGATTCATGGCCCCATGACCGCACAGTATGAAGACATACCCTTCACTGCGACAAGGACTGCCAATAAGCTTGTGCAATAGAGAGAATATGAAGTCATGAAAATTGCTGTCCTGAAGGCCCACAGTTTCATTAGTAGGTAACTGTTCTCACATTCAATATTGTCTAGGTCATCACACTGCCCCCAGATCCAACATGAAATACATCTGAAGACAATGCAAATTTCACTTCAAATTTAGTGGCTAATCACAAACCACTACTGCTAATCACAAATTAGATGATCACTAAACACCACGCAAAAATTTTGAATGCTGCTCCCAGTAGCAACATCTGTAGTGAAAGTATTCCTGAAACATGCTGTTAATGTTCTCTTGAAACTTTTTGAAGTCACCTATCTCTTAGTATACAAGGATATTGGCTCAGTTAATCATAACACAAAAGTATACACAATCTATATCATGCTGCCTCGAACATCTGCTGCTGCTGTGATCCTTGATAATTCATAGCAAAAATATTCAGAAAATGATATGCTTGCACCCAAAGGCACCTCATTGTGTGTGGCTCTTACCATTATTTCCGAGCACTATATACTAGTTTGAAATCTTCTGCAGCTTGGTTTTGCCCATTTTTTTAACATTCTTGCAGCCTTTAACAACCAGGTACCATAGTTCACCTCCCAGAGGAATGTGTGGAGTTCAGGAAAATGCATAATGCATACAGATAAGGAAGGATGAAGTATTGGCTACCATGGCATTCAGAAGCCTCTTGCAATAAAAATTTTAGAAGTTAGTGAAACGCTACAACCTATACATCTTACAAGGATAAAGCAAACATCAGAGACCATGCCCTACAGGCTTTGCATGACGAAGTCTGTACATATTGTCTCTCCCCCTGGAACGCAGTCTTCAGTGACAGATGGCACAACCACTACCTACAGATGGCTCAAATGGGGGCTCCATAGCTTTGATAAATACTGCAATCAACTCCTAGGATAGGTACGGTTCAGGCAGCAGAGCAAACACAGGGAATAAATCCTTCAAAAACTTCTTAACTGTAGAATAATCACACACATAGTATTATCCTAAACAGACAGATGAAAGTCCTAGGCTCTTACTGAGCTGACAGAAATTCAGAACTACTTAAAAGGAGGTCAGTAGTTTAGGATAAAAGTGTTTGAAACAAGCATCACTCAATTTCTTATCTACTTCATCCAGAAAACCATTTCCACTTTCATCATGGACCAAGCGCTCCTGGTGAAAGTATTCTTGCTTTCCAGTGGGATTTGTTATACTTTGGAGGAGCAATCAACCCTATCACTGACAGAGCCTTGATTTGGTTGGTAGAAAACACCCTTGCCTCAGACGGATGATTCACTACAGTGAGCAGAAGTATTTGAATCACTACTATAAGAAAATCAAAACTTGTGGACCGATACCGGGGCTATTTGTAGCAGACTAGCATAATCTTTTCTAATCTTTTATAGAAAGCTGGGAATAAGAGTAACCGGGGTGATTTCATAAAGGAGCATTTGCTTTAGTTGAGCACAGCACACATCTCGGAGACCCTGCTCTCTCACTCCCTACTGCTGAAAAAAGCAGATATGACTTTGCAGTGTCTTTTGTGGCAACACAGGACTAGTGATGGGCCATGTTTGTTACTTGCATTCAGCCACTCACAGTTTGTGCCATTTGGGCAAGAGTTTTCTACCAAGTGGCATCTACAAGAATGTTCTCACTGACCAAGCACTGCAATGCTATGGGCACGTATGCAACACAAAATACACCAGGACCAGAAATTTGTGGATGTTCAGCTAAATAATAGGAATATTGCATTTTCAGGTTGATGTCAGGACACAGAAGGGATGATCTCTGAAAAAACAAACATGCCCTTTGCTCTAATATGCACACTCCCTGTTACGTAGAGGTATCTTACATACCCAAGATAAACATACATAGGTATAAAAATATCTCCCAGATACATTAGGGAGGGTGGACTAAAGCTCCATTCAGAGTCCTTGGATTACACGACAAGTTCCCCAGCCCACACCTGGAGTATAATTTAAAATAATATCTTTGCAGAATCCTCACAAATATAGCTCAGTAAGTCTTGTATCCCAAAAAGTAAAACAACCCCACTCCACCATTAACAAGCAATATGATGTTTCAAAGCAGCCCTACCAAAATCTATATTAGAATATGCCTACTGGATTCTTGTCTGTGGAAGAACATACCAGAATACAAATAAAAACTGTAATCATTTAAGCCTTGATTACAGTCCAATTACTACAGTATCTAGAATCTCTCCTGCAGACCTGAAGTTTCTATTCCCTTCTGCCATCACTAGCTTTTCCAGAATACAAACAGACAACATTAAAATTGCCTGTTTTCAACTACTCCTGTCCACAATTTAACAAGTTTACTGTCCCTAACTTGAAGTTTCACAGCCTGAAAATGTTCTGTAGAGGTTGGAGGGAGTCCACTTTGTCAGAGCTTCAAGAAATAGAAAAAACTGTATCAAAATTTTTTATTTATGATGAACTACCTCAACTTTTATCCCTTTTCAGATTATAGAAAACCATGACTGACATTCTTCTTTTTGAGGAACTGCCGTGTAGAAAAGGGAGACGGAGATTGCTATAGTGTCAATGTAATTTCTGAATGCATCACACAATCTTTTGTAATATGTCAAAAGTATAAACAAAAACACTCCATGTGTCATAGTCTACAAAAGGTATCAGGTTTTATAGCATAACAACGCATGACAGCTCTCTTAATATTCTGATAATTCAGTAATTATGTAAATACCTTCAAATTTGATTACACAGATACACACACACCCCATTAAAGTTTAAGCCAAGCTCAGACTGCTTTACATGTGAATGCAGCAACATGAAAACGGTTAGACTGAACTCAGTTATGCCAGTTTTCACACGGCTGGACTAGACCCTCTGCTCACCGCAGCAATGTGCGACAAAGAGTGACTTGAAGTTATACTTATGATCCCCTAATCCTCAGTTTGAACCTGTAGGACATGGAGATGCCTCAAGGCTGAGCTAAGCTTCAATCACCCACTCCCTCCCACAGGCAGGGAGATCCAGACCATCATCTCATCCTCTTCAGTGGAGCCCTATGCTGAGGGGGGAGAGCAGGAATAGGAAGAACAACAGGAAGCTGGATGGTGAGATCCACCTTGGAGACCATTAGTCAAGGGGATTCCCCACACACAGCCCAGTAGGGCAGCTCCACCTCTCCTCCGCCCACGAAGCAGCACAAAGGCACCAGGGCAAAAGGTTAGGATTTGGTTTTTGGAAATGGTAGATGTGAAAAATGAAGCATAAGGTACATAATATAAAAGTATAAACTTCAGACTAAAGAACCAGGAGGGAGGCGAGTGGCAGAAAAATGTAAGATAAACCGAAAGTGCTAAATTCCACTTAATTTACATGTTTGAATCTACTGTTTTCTTGCTATTACCACCTCTTTAGGAGCACCTGACTCGTAAGGATTTCCTACATTCCTAATAAAGTAATACTTCAGGGATGTTACTAGCTTTTAACCGGCCCCCTCACCCTCTTAGTTATGTCATCACTGTATTAGGATCAACATAACAGGGTTTTAACCAGAACAGGTTGTGGTGGCTGAAATAAGATATTCTAAAAATAAGATTTATAAAAATGTGACACATCAGCCCCTAGCAATAGCAACAATACCAGATATAGCTTCTGTATAATGCATGAACACAGGATTACTTCCATGAATCAACAGTTTTGCATTAAAGTATAAAATCATCATCACATACAGATAACGAAAAGTGAAGATTGGTTAGAAAAGAAGAAATTTTATTTTACATGAGTATTTGTACCTCCAGTGATATAATGAGATTACGAAGGTCAAATAACAATCCTGTTACTTAAGTTACATAACTCAAAATAGGGTGCATGTCAACGTAAGAACAACATGGAAAGACGACTGCTGTTTTGTATTTATTCACTGCTTCTAATTCAGATTGTTTCTTTTACAGTACTTCTGTTCTAAACTGCTTTTGCAAAAGAAATTTTCTTACAAAGTCTAAGTTCTTATACCATAAGGCAAGAAAGACATTTTTTAAAACATATTCTATGCTACGCTCTGCAGATAAAAAGGCATTCTTCTCTTGCAAAAGTCCCAGCATAGATTACCAACCCTGGACACCAAAAAGCAGCAAGCTGGGGAACCACTTCCCAGTCCCACCAAGCTACTGTCCTCACTTGGTGTGGTCTGACTGCTACAGGGCATTACCAAGTCCTCAGGTACCACACGTGTACAATGCTGCACCACACCAAGAGTCAGCAGAAGTGGTAGCTTTTCTTTACTTGTGAAAATAATTAGGAAACTGTTTGTTCAAAAATAAAGCAGCTTCCCAACTTTCTGTTGACTGGAATGGTCTTCGGTATACATAGTAACAAAGAAAATATAATCTGAATGCAGTCAACTATTTAAACAGGAAAAATTGCTATTTTGGGGGATATGACTTGCTCTTTAGCTTATGTTTTAAATTGCATTTATTTTTAAATGAACATTACCAATACTCTTATTACAGAAGTATAGTCCTGCAGTACCATCTTTAAATATCAAGGCCAAAGGATTTCAACAAAATTTTTGACCTAGGAAGGTCACTTGCTTGTATATATAGTAGAACATGGCATATTTAATGAAATCGTTCAAAGGGAAACTTAACACTCTACAGCCAAGCTTTCCAGATTAGGACTGCCTAATGTTAGTTTCCTATTTCCACAACTGAGCATTTACAGAGAATATCAGCTATACTAACGCTTCCTCTAAAGGCACCTTTCCCTTTGAAAGCCACATATTGAATTATAAAGTTTAGAGCCTAATTTTTAGGCCACAAAGATGGAAAATATTGGTCTTGAGCTTTCCTGTTCAACATTTCATTTTCTCTGAAGTTTTAGCCAATTAATCGGGCAATGCAAATGAGTCAAGAAGTAAATAAAACCACATTAAAAGATAGCATCTTTAGCAAGAGTCCATGGAGCTTCTATCAGTGTTAGGGCTCTGATGCTAGTGATAGCAATAGGGGGATGCTTACTACCTTCAGAAAGGTATGTCAGGAGATGCCCAAATACTGCTTCACTGCAGTTACAACTGAACTTATTGTTTGTTCTTCTTCCTAGTATCCAGGAATATTACTCCTGATGCGGGACACGATCTTCAGCCTGTGCAGTCAATGAAATCAATGGTGCTATGACAATTTAGGCCAGCTGAGAACCTTGTTCAAAATCTCTGAGTGCAACCCCTTGGGGTACGTGATGCTTTCTTCTCCTGCCCTATGCTTCCTTGTGCGCATCATCACTGCAGAGCTACTGCTTAGTCCCAGACAGCTCTGTAAAGAACAAAAATGGTGACAGCAAGCCTCGGAGAGGGAGCAGGAATGGGCACAGCCAAGCGCTAGAGGTGGAAAGGGCATATTTCAAACAGGTCAACCCCAAAGACAATCCTGAGCTAGTTGGTGGACACTTATGAACTGAACATGATGCAGACAGCACTAAATAAGTACTTGTTATCGCTGTGCTGTGATCGTGACTACCACATCCACAAAGTATCTAAAGGGTAAGTATGAAGCTGTTTGGTGGTGTGAGGAGATGGTTGGGTGCACAGTGGTTTGGAAGCACTCAAGTCTTGGCACCACATGATGACCCCAAAATCAGTATCTTGAGTTAAGGCAAAGGGCCTGTTAATATCTCAAACAGGTCATAAAGACACTATTTCAAACAACAAAAATTAGAATCAATAGAATCCAACTAGAAAATGATAGTCATAATATTTAGTACTCTTTCCATGCTTTCATGCTTAAAGAAATGCAACTTTGCAGTATTCAGACAATATAAAAGATTTATTGCCATTTTGTACAAGTACTTAAAACTGACATGGACAATCAATTAAATTAATAAGCAGTGGGGAAACCCCTAGGAAAGGTTAGTGTAACAGATTTTCAAACCTGTGAGCACCTGTTAAGCTTAGTATTTTAACTGTGAGTTTTTAAATGAAGATCAAGTTTGGAAGTCTTTGTATAACGTGCCTTCTGTAGAGCCAATCTTCACTTCTGAGATATCTGAGCTGGGCATAACATGGATTAGGATTGAGAAGTACTCACAAAGGTCTATGAAAATCCTTGAATTCTTGTTTCTTGCTAGTGCTAAGGGCAGGAACACCACCACATTCAGATTTTAAAGAAAAATAATAACTTGCATTCAGTTTTGTAATGCCTTCAGTAAAAATACAAATGAGTCATAAAATACTTCCCTTAGGTTTTGCTAAAGTATTCTTCCGCGTGACAATTCACTCCAATATCCACTTACCTCTGTGGTGGTTTATAAATATTAGTACAGAATGTTTAAGTTCTATGTATTTGTATCATATAATAAAAACGCAGGTGTTTCACAAACCAACTGGGTACTCATTAATAATGAGCTTTCTAGCTGACTGCACGATTAACAAAGTACCACTTTTCCTAGATTTTAGAATTACCTCTGAAAACATACCTGGAAAATAAAAGCATTAATAAAGCATGACAATCGTATAACAGCTCTTTGATTACGGGATTCTGAAGGAGATAATTAGACAGTTTTCAGTTATCTTAAATTTTAAGTATTTTAACTATTTGCAAACTGACATTTACCCAGCATATTTATTTATGCAATAAGTGACATTACCTAAGACTTTATAAAACAGTAAGAAGTTGCTAGATTATTTCTACAAGCACTTTGTATGAATCTAGTTAAAATTATGAGAGCCTTAACACCAATTTCAATGGGGCAAGATGAAGCCTAAAAACAGTCAGATGATCACACATTACAGCAGTAAAACTTCTATAATTAAAGTTATTCCTATTATACATGTATACACACATACATACACACACACATTTTAGTGTTATATAATAAACCTTGATGAACATTGGAATTGATTCTGCATTTTCCTATATTAGGAGTAATTACATCCAACCATTTTTGTGACTTACCAATTTACCAGTGGCTTTTACCGTCATCCACAATACTTAGAAATAAAAAGATACTATGTGTAATAGTGTTCTTCACTGAACAGATACTGAAGATAATTTATTTCTTCTTCGTGTATACCCTTGGTAAAAGACTCACTGACATCTTTGCAAAAGCTTTACTTCAAAGTATACAGAACCAGCCAGGGCAGCATACGTGCAGATACCCAGAAGCGTTGAAGGTCTGACTCCACTCTGCAGTCTGGAGGACCAGTCAACCAAATGAAGAGTTTAGATGATCATCCACAGTTGGACAAGCAAAACAAGTGTTTATTACCTTCATGTTTCACCACGTTTAAATGTACTGAAAAACTAAATGTTTATTCCCCACTGTAGAGAAGCACTTTCTGGAAAAAAGTACTTCAGAAATTAAACAATGGGCTAAAATCTTCTGTCAAACAGGCAAAACTCCCTGATGACTTCATCTGCTATTACTGCAGCTACTATTAAATTTACCCTTTTTACAGCATCAGAACTTAAAATATCCTAACCAACAGAAAAACCTCTTTGGATGTTTGCTGACTGCAGGAACCAGGGACAGAATGAAGAACAAACCAATTACATTTAACAAACCTCATACAGATCACCTTGGATTTCCTACATCAAAAAGCTGGAAAAACATAAGCAAGGAGATGTATCTTTCTGTAACATGTCCCAGTTTCATGTTTCTAGAAAGAGTAAACTCCAAAGGCAAAGGCGTGGGAGAAAGAACTTCCATCTCAAGCTTCCTAAGGCCTTTCTTCCCCACCAGACACTTATTTTGGGCACTGCTAATAAGCATATAGCATGTGTGGTACATTTAGGAAAAATAGGATAGTTACAATTACTTAGTTCCGAACCAGCTGGAATTTCCAATTGGTTTTCCCAAAGGAAAAACGCCCTTCTTTTTGGTAGTTTAGCGAGGGATCATGCAAGTCTTGGAAACGAGTCAAGATACGAATATCTACAAGGGGAAAAAAAGTACAAATCTTAACCATCCGCAGAGTGAATATGTCCCAATGTTGAAGACCACTTTATAAAGTTGAGCAAGTGCCGTCAAGTGATACAACAGCCAGAGACTTTAGAAGATCCTCAGTTACACTGTCCTTGCTCATCACCTCTTCTCTTGATCAAACTGCGTTTCAGCCATTTGACTTTAACCCAATCACAGTTCTCAGTGCACAGATATATTGGGATTTGAGTCCTAACGAAAGAGACAAATGCTGGGTATCATCATTACACTGATAACACAGCAGACTGTACGTTCTTGTGATTTCTCTAGAGGTATCACAAAGATACTATCCAACCCCACAGGAATGGGCCAAGCAAGGACTATGCAAATATCATCTGTCTTTAAGAAAGGCATTGCAAAAACTCTCCAAGATGTTCCTCAGTCAATTGAGTTAGAAATATCCCACTAGTAGGAGGTTGAAGGCAGTAACTAAGGAATGGAGGAAGACCAGAGATGGTCCTGGATTTTCTCCTTTGTGCTTGAACATTTCCATGACAATAAGAACCTGTTCCACTCTGTGATCCAAGGACAGAGATAGTCTCCAGGAGGTGTGCCAGCACTTCTCTACCCAGAATCACTATTCTTTTACCAAGGAAGAAGGGCTACCTCTCTGATGATTTTCCTTTGGTTAAGGTTTGTTCAATACTAGTATCTTCACTCCCTTATGCTAGACATAATGATTGCTATCTGCAGCTAACATGAACTTGGGCACAAATGCCATTTGCAATGTTGCAAGATAGAAATTCATTGGGGGTGACAATGTCAGCAAGATCCTTTCCTTTCTTTAACACTATGCTCAAGCTTGTGAGAGTGAATCCAGCCCAGATTTGAGGGGTTTTTAAATGAAGAATCTTTGGAGAAAGGAAGAAATGTTTCCTAGTTGACTGAAGGACCTTTAGAAAAATTCTATTGCTCCAGAGTACATAAACAGAAAGGCAGGAAAAAAAACCACAACATCAGGTATCTCCTCTTCTTCTCCCAGACTACTGAGCAGTATATAACCCCATGTCAAAAGCAGTATGACCACTGAAACTCTCCCAACAACGCCTCACTGTCTTTACATGTAATCCGTAAACCAAGACTATCTCTGAGAGCAAATCAAACAAGGGAGCATACTGATAGTGTATAGAGCTAAACTGTTGAGAATAAGGTATGTGAAGACCTGCATTTTTGGATCTCAGTGCTCAAAATCCTCAATTTAACACGCTCAAACGCTCTACCGAAATTATCACATTTCAAAGCTTTTCTCCTCAAAGGCAAAAAATAGGGAAAGACTATGGATAGAGACAGCAATCAAACTATGACAACGAAATGCTTTCCCTAGCTTGATTACCTTGTCAAAGCCAGGTTTATCTAAAGCATAACCCTTTGATACTTGGAAACAAGACTACTGTCTTGTAGACAAGCTGGCATAGTTGGCACATGGACTAAAAGATCAAGCGCAAGCAGCCCTCTGTTATTGCCTACACAGAGGGAAAAATTACATTGGACTGTGAAGAGTGCCAGGCTGGTACAATTTTCTGAAGGTGTTAGTCTCCAGAATTTGACTGTGATTTCTTAAAAATAAGCTTGTAGCTCATATAACTGTGAAGACAACATTGAAAATGTGAACTAGTATAAACCAACATGTTCTCAAATGTGAAAACAATCCCAAATCTTATCTCTCAGAGTAAAAACTGGCCAGTTCATCACAATGATTGTTGATTTGGAGGACTAATATAAATTTTCAACATTTAGTAAGCAAAGTATTGTGATAATAGGATCATCAAGAAAAAAGTCCAGTCTTATAAATGTAATATAGCCATGCTTGGTATTTGGCAGATGAATATGATTGGACCCAGAATGATACCACTCACTCTCATCTCTGCTTTAACTTCCAATCTGCACGCAGAGCAGGTCTCTCAGGACCAAGAGCCAAGAGAGCTTAAGTCCAAGGCTTGGCTGTTTCTCAGTCTGCTCAAAGCAAGGTGGAAGTTTACTATTTGTGAAGAATATTATTCATTATGCCTATCACTAACATTTAACAAATAAATACAAAGATCCTTACCAAAATGCCAGTTGTTTAATGTTAAAACAAAGCAAAATCTGCATCTTCCTGACTGCTGGAAATAAATTAAATTAAGCATTTCCAACATGGAATTCTGATTCCTCCGACATTAAAATGTCTTGCTCTTGGAATGTGAGTCAAATCACAACTGACCCGGGTCACAGCTCCTTCCTCAAGTTCCTCAGTAGCAAAACTCTTACCTAGAGCCGATCTGCTCTTGTTTCTTAGTTCAGTGCAGCCTTCTTTAATAGCAGCTTCATTGACAGCTCTGTTCCTAATTTTCACATGTTCTACCCTCCTTTTTTAACTCCATGTGCCCACTTCTAGTTAGAGGTGTCATTCCCCCCCTCCCCGCTCCCCAAAGAAAAATGCTAAGGGGAAAAGCATCAAGCCCTCAGCTTTTCGAATTCATTTTGGGGCATTGCATTTAAATAGAATGAATATGTATAGTATATCTTAATTTGCCTTCTTACTGGATAAATTTATCTCTTCCTGACTATCACATCTCCTTTCTCTGGAAAAAAAAAAAATAAAGGAGTTCACCAATATTACAGAAAGCAGAGCTTACTCTGAATACATCAGCGAGTTCTTGCAATTCTCATCTGTCAACCATTTGCACAAATTCTTGAAATGGAACTTCTCAGGTGCATAAGGTTAGGAGGGTCTGCGAGCGACCGCACTACCACAGCTTGTATGAGTTATATACGCATATCAAAAAGAACAGACCTCTTAGCGAACAAGAGTCACCAAACCAAAATTAATCAGCTAAAATCACTTACTCTCCAGTCTTTTCAGAGTATCGCTGAAATTTTTAGGATGCCATCAGAACGGAGTTTCAACTCGTTATGGTAATTACACACCGTAGGAACAAGGTTTCGTACTTTGCAAACAAGTATCCACTTTACATGAATGCTTACAATTTGTATTCATATTTATTCAGGAAAAAATGTCCCCATTATCACGCAACAACCTTCCACTGAGGTTTTTTTTAGCAGATTATTATATTTTATATTTCGGCATATACAAAGGATGACAAAAATTGGTTCTTAATGCGTATTCAAATGAGAAGTTACTATCTGTCGTGTCAGGGTCTACTTTAACACTAGTTTGTGCCTCATTAATGGACTAAGTTAAAATGTTCTTTAAGGAATCATTATGATACACTATGTCAGTAATCCTGCCACAATGGACACTGTAGCTTTCCTCATTAATGCCGTTGCTGTCCAGAACGGTATGGAGCACACCTTGATTTCGTGCATGTGGGCATACATTGCCACTGATCACAGAGCAGAAGGAATTTTGCAAGGCACATGGCAACATGCATCAGTCCACATGCTAAAAATCCTCAGGAAAAGCATTACTGCACGTGTGCAGCAAATTGAGTTCCAAATGAAATTCTCAGGTATCATTTTTTTTCTCTCCCAATACCAACACTGCCTTCTCGCTATAAGGTAAAATAACTGTTCGTTAAGATGTATTCTTCAAACACGAGCCCTTTCTGAGATTCCGAAGCATGAACCAGATCATTCTGATCTCTACACACTTCTGCTTTTCATCCCCCCCCCCTTTTTTTTTTTTAAACAACCGTAGCACTTCGCTCAACTAGCGTTCTTTAAATAACCGAAAGGACAAATAGCGGTGCCTTGAACCCGAGACCTCGCTCGACAAGTTTTAGACCAGGGCACATCACGGCCAAGTTCAGAGACCTAAGAAAACAGAGGTTTGCAATGCGAACACTGACACAGCCCCCCCCGAAAGCAGCAGCTGCAGGCACTGTGCGCCGTGCTACCGCTCTCCCGGGTGCAGCACGCCGGGTGGATGCCCACTTTCTCCCCCATCCCCGAGATCAATCATTGCTCGGAAACGCACGGAGGGAGCCCACCGGGGCAGGCAGGGCTGGCCGGGGCGCCTTCCTCCCCCTACCACGCCGGCCCGGTGAAAACTCACCAGCCAAGAGCACCGGCTCCGTCAGGCGGCTGAAACTCCGGCCGCCCCGCTGCCCACCGCTGCCCCGCCGCCGCCTCCCCGCCGACCCCCGCCCGCCCCGGCAGCGCGGCGCCCCGCAGCGCCGCCGGGCGGGAGGAGCCGCCGCCGCCGCCCGCCCCAGCGCCGGCGGAGGGGGCACCGGCGAGGCAAGGGCTGACATAATCCTGCGAAAGCGGCAACCGCAGGCGCCACCGGCTCCCGCCCGCCCCCCGGGGTCCGCTGCCGGCGCTTCGCCTCCCCGGGCGGGCCCGCGCCGTGTCCCCGTCCCCCGCCCCCTGCTCCGGGCTGCACGGCGGGGCGGGGGCGGCGCCCGGTGGCCCCGTGCCCGGCCCTCCGTGCTCGCCCAGCCCTCCCCTGCCCCCCGGTCTCACCTAGGAGCAGCGGCGGCGGGCTGAGCTGCCGAGCCCGGCGGGGGCGGGGAGGGAGGGGGGGGGGGGCCCGACGTCTCCTCCGCAGCCGCTACCCCTCCGCGCTGAGCATCTTCCCCGCGCCCCGCGGTGAGTCAGGCAGGGAGAGCGCCGCGGAGCCGCGCACACCGGAGCCCCCGCCGCCCTCCCCGTCCAGCCGCCGCCGCGCGCGCCCCCGCCGGCCCCCCGCTCCCCCCCTCCCCGCCTTCCGCGGGGGCGCGCGCGCTTCGGAGCGCGCTGCCCGCGGGGGGGTGGGGGGGGGCGGGGCGCGGGGAAGCGCGGAGCGGGGCGGGGGCGCGCGCGCGCTCACCGCGGCTCGGTGCGGTCCCGGCGCCGCGCGGGCTGCGGCGGGCGGGGAGCTGCCGCGGCGCCTCCCCTCTGCCCCCGCCGTTACTATGGATATGGGCCCTGCCTCTCCTCCGCGCCCACCCGCGCAGGCGGGCCGGGAGCGCGGCGGGCGGCGGGGCGCTCCCGGGGGGCGCCGCTGCCCCGGGCCTGGCGGGGGCCGCGGTGCGGGGCCGGGGCGTCTCGGGGGCGGAGGGAGCCGCCAGCGAAACTCTGTCCCCGCCGCCGGCTGGCGAACACCTTCCCTCGCTCCCTCGGCAAAACCGCTTTTTTTTTTTCTTTTAACACTGGTGTCTAAATAAATCTTAGCCGAGCTCGAATTCCTGGTTAATACGAACAAATAAGCCTCCCACGGGATTGTTTACTTCAGTAACTGCATGCCATTAAGCAGCATCCGTGCTGTCTAATAAGGGAAATAAAATAAAAAAGATAACGCCCCTGTAATTTAACTTTACAAAATGTCAGAGGACAGAGTTGCACTTTCAGTCCCCCATGGTGGCTCTTATCTCTTACTCTGCTTCCCCGAGGAAGTTATACACTTGATGGCTGAGCACATTATCTGACAAGCTCAGCCAGCGGAGGCTAGAAGAAACATTTTACTGAGTTAAAAAATATTACTCTGTTACGGCAGGTAATGTGATCAGGAGTATACGGTTTCTAACGGAGGCGGCATTTCTCTGGCCCGCTCCCAGCAGACCTCTCCAAGACGCCAGCCGGTGAGGTGCCCCAGGCCCTGATACTGCCTTTGGAGCTACCAAGTCTCAAGGAGAACCGGCTTTTCCGTCTTCCGTGGAATAAAAGTCTTAATAAAAAAGTGGAAGAAAAATCAAGCGTCTCTCTCTCCGGGCACGGTTTTACACAGCCAATTCACGGTGCTGAAATTCACAGTGATTTTCAGCCTCTGCAAGATGTAGAAGCTGCGGACCCTGTACATCAGCAAGGCATACTTTCCAAGCACACATGCAAGTCCATAGTTCAAATTTCTCAGAGACCTCACGTTGACTAAATGTAGAAACGTAATTCACTAGCCCTTTGCTTGGCATGTCCTACTGCATGTGCTTATATAGGACTTCAAGCATAGATGGCTTTGTGCACCAAAATAAATCCTATTTGAGGCTCTTTTGATTGTATGTCTCTCAGAGCTTTAATTAGGTCTCAAACTAGTGCTAAGCTGCATTTTTTCAAAAGCAAATCTTTCAAGAAGTAACCGATCATATTAATAAATGGTTCACTTGGTTATAAACAGCATTGATGACACCCTTTCTCTACAAAAAGCACGCACATAGCCACCGAGCTCAGCGACGTGTAACGGGTCAGCTGGATTGACTCAACTCAACCCCAATATAGTGCTCACTTCGAATGCGCTAGTACGTTTGTGAGTAAAGGCAGCAGAGTAAGGTTTTCTATGAATCAGTAAGAGCAACTTTTGATTATTTAAGGGTTGAAAGGAATGCTTAAAGTAGTAATGCAAGCTCCTAGAGGTAGTTTTCTATATCATAACTGATTTTAGTTAATTATAGAATCATAGAAACATAGAATCATTAAGGTTGGAAAAGACCTCTAAGATCATCGAGTCCAACCGTCAACCCAACACCACCATGCCCACTAAACCATGTCCCTAAGCGCCACATCTACACGTCTTTTAAATACCTCCAGGGATGGTGACTCAACCACTTCCCTGGGCAGCCTGTTCCAATGTTTAACCACGCTTTCAGTAAAGAAATTTTTCCTCATGTCCAACCTAAACTTCCCCTGGTGCAACTTGAGGCCATTTCCTCTTGTCCTATCACTAGTTACTTGGGAGAAGAGACCAACACCCACCTCGCTACAACCTCCTTTCAGGTAGTTGTAGAGCGCGATGAGGTCTCCCCTGAGCCTCCTTTTCTCCAGACTAAACAACCCCAGTTCCCTCAGCTGCTCCTCATAAGACTTGTTCTCCAGAACCCTCACCAGCCTCGTTGCCCTTCTCTGGACACGCTCCAGCATCTCGACGTCCTTCTTGTAGCAAGGAGCCCAAAACTGAACACAGTATTCGAGGTGCGGCCTCACCACTGCCAAGTACAGGGGCACGATCACTTCCCTCCTCCTGCTGGCCACACTATTTCTGATACAGGCCAGGATGCCATTGGCCTTCTTGGCCGCCTGGGCACACTGCCGGCTCATGTTCAGCCGGCTGTCGACCAACACCCCCAGGTCCTTTTCTGCTGCGCAGCTTTCCAGCCACTCTTCCCCAAGCCTCTAGTGCTGCATGGGGTTGTTGTGACCCAAGGGCAGGACCCGGCACTTGGCCTTGTTGAACCTCATACAGTTGGCCTCGGCCCATCGTTCCAGCCTGTCCAGGTCCCTCCGCAGAGCCTTCCTACCCTCGAGCAGATCAACACTCCCACCCAACTTGGTGTCGTCTGCAAACTTACTGAGGGTGCACTCAATCCCCTCATCCAGATCATCGATAAAGATACTGAACAAGACTGGCCCCAAAACTGAGCCCTGGGGAACACCGCTCGTGACCGGCCGCCAACTGGATTGAACTCCATTCACCACAACTCTCTGGGCCCGGCCGTCCAGCCAGTTTTTTACCCAGCGCAGAGTCCACCTGTCTAAGCCGTGAGCCGCCAGCTTCTCTAGGAGAATGCTGTGGGAGACGGTGTCAAAGGCCTTACTGAAGTCCAGGTAGACCACATCCACAGCCTTTCCCTCATCCACTAGGCGGGTCACCTGGTCATAGAAGGAGATCAGGTTGGTCAAGCAGGACCTGCCTCTCATGAACCCGTGCTGGCTGGGCCTGATCCCCTGGTTGTCCCGCTCATGCTTTGTGAGCGCCCTCAAGATGAACTGCTCCATAACCTTCCCCGGCACCGAGGTCAGGCTGACAGGCCTGTAGTTCCCCGGATCCTCCTTCCGGCCCTTCTTGTAGATGGGCGTCACACTGGCAAGCCTCCAGTCATCCGGGACCTCCCCCGTTAACCAGGACTGCTGATAAATGATGGAGTTAGTCCTTGCCAAATTAATGTCGGGGAACCCTAAGCATTAATTCAAAAGCACATCTTAGGATAAGGTTTGGAAAGTTATTTTGATTTGAACTGAATACGCTCTGCTTCTTCCCACAGCTCCAGTTTTTCAAGAAAATCTTATAGATGCAGTCTGGTGTTTATATAGGTTTGATATAGCCCATATGGAGAAGGACTGAAAAGAATACAAAAGTTTAGTTTCATCCTGAATCAGGAGAAAACATAAACATTTAGCAATGTTTCCTGAATAGAATTCCAAAGATTTAGACTGTAAATATGAAAATGACCATTTTAAAACATTTCTTTTTCATCTTTTCAAAACATGTTAATGCAGTATAAAATATTGCATCTAAATTGTCACTGTCATTTTTGTTCTGACATGAATAGGTCTTTTCAAAGCAGACGTTTTGGCAGTATTTCCTTAAAATGTCTAATGTTGGTTATGGATTTGTCTAAACTTTTCCAATACCTTGGATCCCCACATCTCTATCCCTTCAGCTAACAAGACTTTCTGCACAGTTCCAACGCACTTTGGCCTGGATTTTGTGATCTGTGTTTGTAAATTGAAATCAGATCTTTAGTGTAGGTGGGATGTGATCCATCAACAGCTTTCTGAGTTAGGAGCAATACTTTAATGGAATTGCTAAGCCAGAGGAGGAACAAGTTAAGGGTGTCAGCGTGAGTCCGATGTGATGATGGCAGAGCGTGGTAGAAGTGCCAGACGGTTTCTATACCTGCCATAAACATCATTACTTCCATTGATTGTAACATACTGCAGATTATATCAGTTCTGCGTGAAGGAAGCAGGTGTGTAACAACCAGCAAGTCCTAGGAAAGGATGAAGGTTTCTAGCAAGATGGTGAAAAAGAGGGCATTTTTAGAAATTTAGAAGCTCGGTGAGGAGGCAAACGTGAACCTGGATTGTTGTACTATTTTGACAGGGAAGATCTGCATGATTTCAGCACGAGGTACATCTCCCATTCAGTCACTCTCACCTTCATCTTGCCTGGATGCCTTTCCAGCCGGCAGCTCTTTCTCTAAGGTCTGACCGCCTGTAGCTGAGTAGGCGTCATGGCTATGTCAGTGGTGAGTGAGATGTATCTGCACCTGCATGCTGTCATCAGCTGAGAGTGGTACCTGATGCTCTCACGCTGCTCTTGTTTTGGAATTGAAGAGAAGGTTGGCTACCCTGAATCCTGACAGGACCAGATAAGTAAAGATAAAAATAAATGAAGTGCTGGACCATTCACCTCTGTCACAGCAGGAATGCATGTTAGGATATTTCACAGTCTGTTGTGTCAGAGAGATCTGTTACTACAAAGAGAAAAATTTTGCCTCCCTCATGTCCATGAATGGGCCATTTCTTCAGTTAATGTTCTTGAGGATGTTACAGGTTGGGCAAAAATGGGGTGTGAGAAATGGGGACTGTTGACAGGCTGCAGTCCTGGTTTGAGGGCTGTGTGGGCCACTGTGTGTTTCAACAAGTGTGGTGAATGCCTTTTCCTGAAGGTGGATTAACAACTTATTTTAGTAATGGGGATTTAGTTAGAAGGGACAGGGTTCCATTTAATGAGTTTTAGCGAATACTTTTCAAAGCTCCAAATTCTTAGATGTGTATGTTGAGGGCAAACTCTGTCAGTGATAGTGTGGGTGGATCTGATCAGATCAGAAATAGAATCTTTTCTTAAAAATTCCCTGTGTTTTTCCTTGAACTGATCAGCAAAGTATTCTGATGTGCTGATCACAGTGATCAGAGCTTGGTCCAACACTTCATTCATGCAGTCTCTGTAGATCACTATGAGGAGCTGCTCTGGTGGCCATGATTCTTCTTGTAAGGAATTAGGCAGCTTCCTTTCTCTTTTACAGCAATGGGACAATCCTGTCAAATTGTTTGTTCTTCTTGTGAATGGCTTTAGAATATTTTGGGTGCCGTTATACTTTCCTGCAAGCTTCATCCCTTGTGGCTGATTTGTGGGTCTGGTTCTTTTAGCTGATGTGATGCTAGAGGGAAACTCATAGGTCCTAAAAGATGGAGAATGGTAGACACCGTGTGACTCTCCTAACCTGGCAGTGGCTTGGGCTGAGCAGCAGTGATTCAACTAGGGTGTGTTCAGTAATTTCAGATGAGTGGGGCTTGTTGTTTACTAGCCTCATGGGAAAAGACTACCATTATCATATTTGTCTGAATCAAAAAAATATCTGACCAATAGGGTAGTAAGATGAAGAAGTCTCCATTCCTGGCTAGAACTAGATCTGGTTTCCTATGCTTGTTTTTCTATCTATATGTACCTTAAAATCAGGTACTTTGGGGCATTTCTCGTTGTGGAAACCACTTGCAGGCAGAAACATTCATGACCACAGACTCTAGACCTGAGTCACCTCTATGTAAAGTGACGGAAATGTCTTACACAAATGAGATTTCAGAAATTGGAGGGTTAGATTATTTCTGGAAAAGGATCATCTTAATCTATAGCAAAAAAGACCATTTTAAATAAAGAAACCAGTTATCACATCCGTAGAGTTAACTACATCCCAGATTTCCCAGGCTCAAACCATGGGTAAGTATCACCACACTGCTCTTCGATGAACAAGTCAAAATAGACCTAGATTTTTAACAAAATGGCCCCTAACAGTTATTTTTCCTACTGACAAACAATATTACACATATTTTCAGGGAAAATGCAATCTGTTGGAACAAAGGGAGGAAATTTGTTTTCTACTTAAAATTCATTGTTAATAAACACTTAGTTAGCTTCATACTGGGAATTTTTATTCATAGAAAATTATTGTTCTTTAGCAATAAAGTTTATTTCTGAAAATAAGTTGAAGCAGCTTCTTTTTAGTAAAATTTAAAAATATTATACCCTGTCCGTTCAAATAACTTCTCCAAAAGCTTGTGCTAATTTTTTTTTTCTTTCAACAGAGCTGAAAAGTTCTGTGTTATAATAACTTGACTCTTTGTTAGAGAGAAGTATCTGCTAATTAGAACTGCTTTGCTGATATCCATACCCCTACTGGTTGATACTCTATCAAGGGATCTAGAAAGTCAGAGCAAGATAAAATTAATTCTTGTTTGCAAGTAGGGAAGTGATCTTTAATGAAAAGCAAGATAAAATGGTTTAAAATATTTAACAGGATTGCTTTTACAATCCTTTCTCAGAGCCAAATACATTGATTTTGAATTTCCTGAATAGGGACCAAGCAGATTGACTCCGTATCATAGGTTATTATAAGTACACATAAACATAATAATGTTCAGATATTGAGGTAAAATAATTGTTTAGGTATGTTTACTGAGCAAGCAAAATCATATTGTGAATCCAATAGATAAACAAAAAATGTATTCGAAATTTTTTCTAGTAAATTATACTTGCTGAAATGAGGTGCCAAAAGACCCTATAGCTGACTAAGGGTGATATACAGGTGAGAAAGGGAGAGGGAGAGACGGCAAATAAGAGTTGCAGAAGTCTGTTATGGGAATTATGTGCTATGCATGGTCCTCAAAGAAAGTTAAGAAAGCAATGAAGCCTATGCACTTGGTAAAATATATGTACATAATTCTTATGATATACAACTTGACAGAGACTGTAACACTTCCAACAGTGCTGTAACAAATCAGGACAAAGGGAATATACTAACTGAAGATAGATGAAGAAGCTTTGTTGGCTTGGGTAAAAAGCAGGGACTTAAGTTTAAAGCGGGGAAGAGAAAGGAAGTTGTCATCTTTTGAACACAGAAAGCTAACAGAATGCTGTTTTAAGCAGGGAAGTCTCATGTGGAATTTACTGCCAGTCCTGCAAGCTGGCTTTATTTTCAGTTCTGGGTCAGCACTCAGAGGATGGGATCTTGCTGTATAGGACAAATACTTCTGATAGCTTAAATATCCTAGAGAAGAAAAGTTAAGAACTAGAAAGAAATCTAGCTATTATACTAAAACCAGAGTTGTCTTTATACACTTCTTTTAATTCCAATCTCATAATTAGAAGCTTAAGTGCCTATGTTTCAGAATAATTCAGAATTAATTTTGATTTTTATTCTTAAAATTGTCCAGTGTTGGAGAGAAGTCCAAAGAAGCTGATAAATTTGGGCTATACAGCCTCTTTGGAAATAGCAAGTCCAAATAAAGTTGTGTGGACATGCAGTTACTGTGGGACCCATACCCAAAGAGATAACTGGGGCTATCATCCGAAACCGCTGGAGTCTCTGCAGGGGCTGGTGCTGCGGTGTGCTAGGGTTTGGGAAGGAATTCTCACTGGCAAACACAGATTATGCTCTTTTTTTTTTTTCCCCAAGACAATCTCATGGGTCTATAAAAAAAAAAAAACAAAACATCAACCAAAGAAGAAATCTAATAACTGAAGATCACCTGAATGGGCAGATAGAGATATCTGGTTCATACAGGCTCACACAACATCTGTTTCTTGCTTCCTGAGAACTAGCTAGTACCTGAGTGCCAAAGAAATGAAGTAACTACAAACCACCTTAACCTGCCTTTGAATAGGGTGTCAAGAAATGAGCTGGGCAGTTACTGGTGGTGGTGGTGATAAACATGGAATATTTGTAAAAACAGTTTCTATGAGAGCGGAAGACAGCACAAGGGAGTTCCTGAGATAGTACAGGTTTGAGGCTTTTCGTTTTTGTTTATTTCACTAAAAGGACCCCAAGAGTGAGGAGGCATTACAACCCAAATTGATGCAAAAAAGGTACAAAATTAGTTTCTAAAAGACCATATAGAATCTAGTTTGAAGCCTCTTTAATGTTTCCATATGGATTATCCACGAGTACAACGTATTATCTGGTTTCAAATAAGTTAATGATTCTTGAAATCTTTAAAAGAAATTTAGGAAAAGTACGTAGATCAATTTTATTCTTGTGACCACAATGGTTATTCTACCTTTGACTAACTAGAAAAGAAAATAAAGAGATGAATGGATAGATATAATCTAACATGATCAGAAAGCAAAGCAATGAAATAGAGTGAAAATCTGCTGTTAATTCTGACTAAGAAATGTATAAACTGGAATATTACCTCAGAACTGTAGAACAGAGTATTTGCTTCCTAATAATTGGATAACTAAATAGGGACCCATGAAGTGAATGTATGCGAATGTTAGTGTGCATGTTTTTATTGGGAAAGGGAAGCAATAATGGAGTATTGAAATTTAGGAGTAAAGAGACATCTGGCTTGGCCGGTTGGCTCTCTTTGTATAGAAGAAGAAAGCATTTTATTCTTTTTCCTGTAAATGTACAATTTTTAAAATTTGTAAGTCACAGAGGAAGGAATAAGTGGTTCACAGAGAGTTAGAGATAGAAGGCCAGTTGAGAAAATTAATTTTGGTCTGGACAGTATAGATAGTCCCAAAATACCATGAGATGATCAGCTCTGAAGAGAAAGGAAACTTTCCTTGACTTTAGAAATGCACGTGTATGCATGCAGAGTGTATATGAACACTAAATATATGGCTTCAAATGTATTTTTAATGGTAGTGTAAGATGCATGTGCATGTTTAAAAAACTCTAAATACTGAATATTGGTAACGGTGTCAAAGGCCATGCTGCAAACAATTACTGTATTGTAATGGTGGCCATAATATATTGGCACTATCCAAATACTAGATACGAACAGTCTATTTCTGAGACTCTGCAGTGTAAAATTTGTCAATATGTTATTAACAGATTGATAGATGGATTATAAAGTAGAGTGATCAGAAAAAAGTCAGAAGAAAATCAAAAGATACACAGTATCATTACCAGGTAGCCTATTTGGATATCCTAATTTATTGATAGATGTAGTTTCTTCATAATTAACATTCCATTAAAAATATGGAATTTTCATTTGGAAAATCTAGTCGAAGCATTTCTTCCTGTGTGTATTGAATAAGTAAAACAAAAAGAAATATTCCATTTGAATAACTTTTTTTTTCCCAAGTCAAAAAAACATTTACTATCTTTCCAAATCAGTGACATTCTCACAGGATCTATAATTAAGATTTCTGTTTTCCCAGAAGAGTAGAGTCCCTCAAGGGCTGTCCTTCACTACAGTACAAGATTTCTTCTGAACAAGTACCATGGTGAATCAGAGGAGTCACTAGACTATGGACTATTACGAAATATGTCTATGGAGACTGATCCCACATGAAAATGAATGCAGTAGGCTTTTAAACTACAATGCTACTATTTTGTTTTGACTGAAAATTCAAAACAAACATCTGGCTATGTCCAAATTAAACTTTTTCAGAATATTTTCTCCATTAAATATTTTGTGATTTCAGTTTCTTGCCATGAATCAGAGTTAAAAGAATTTTCCAAGTTATAGAATATTCACTGGATGAAAAATCTTTATTTTTATCATTTTAAGAAAAAAAATCTATTCAAATTTTAGGAAGTAATCAAAGACAAAACATGCATTGTAAAAATACAAAACCACATTAATGATTCAGAAAATTACTATCTTCTAGGGCCAGAAGGGATTGCTACATAAGAAATGCAAAGCGAAGGTACAATGACCTTTAATTCTCTCCCCAGGATCAAATATAAATCGATCCTATGTTAATATTTCACACTGCTGCAAAAGAGAGAAATGTGTTATTTTTCTGTATTAAGATACTGGAATGTCATACCATAAGACAATTTATGGCAAAGGGAGTGATCTAAGGAACCTGCCTCCGATGATGGGAACACTTGTATGCAAGAAAGGCGGTAATATTCCCACTCACTCCTCCCAGGCTCATCAGAACAGCATCAGCTCTTGCTGTTCTGTGGTTACACCTGACTGACACGAGTAAACCAGGGGAGAGAATTTCAGGCCTCTCCCGGCTGCTGCCCCTCTTAATATCACACTTAATTTTCCCCTCAAATTGGCCTTTTGCTCCTCTTTGTTTGTGGGGTTCCCTTTAGGCTCAGATGTTATTTTTCATTCACTCTGGAAAAGCACAACCCAAATACTGAGCAAGGTGGCTATGCAGTACTCAACAGTGATTAAAGATCAGAGAATTGTCTAGGGACACAGTATTTAAAATGATGCGCTCTGGCCAAGGGAGCTGGATAGACTGCAACTGAACAGAGATGTTTGGGAAACAAGATCTGTGTGGGATTATAGAGTTAAGCAAGTGCCATCCGGAGGAAAATGACATAACAGGAACTGTCTACAAATAATTAAAGGCATGTCATAAAGTAGGCCATTTTTTGGATTAATCAAAGACGACCGAGGAACTCATTTAACATGTAGAAGGGAAAATTTAGGTTACACATGAGGAAAGACTGTATAATAACTGAACAAATAAGCGTTCATATACAAACAGAGTGTGCCATCACTAGCTTAAAGTGAAAAACTGTTCAAGAAGTCTTTTATTTCTTGGGGTGATTTAGAAATAATTAAATAAACCCTGTGCTTTATAAGAGAAAGTATCAGGTGACCTCTAGAGGTCATCTCAAGCCCAAGCAACTCTGTAGCTGCAGTAACCTATGGCCTTTGTTAAAAGGCAACAAAAATGACTGATTTACACCTTTGTATTGTATACAATTGTACTGTATTTTAATCACCCTCTAGTTACTTTAGACATTTACCACTACGTATGCAAACCATTCATTTTCATAAATGTTTTGCTTCAAATACTGTTACGTTAAGGACGTTAGTGTAACTTTAAAATATAAACAGAAAATGGTGACTTAGGGGCATGAGTGAATGAAAAGCAGACTGAAAAGCCAAATTATGAAAGAATACATTTGGTTTTGTAAATAACAACTTTTTCAAGGCTGTATAAATTAAATAAAAAATGCTATAACATTGAATTGTGCATGAGAGTGACTACTTAGTCCCCAGTCTTGTAATACACATTGCAGTGAGACAATCACCCCCAGCGTGCCGCAAAGCCCTGTCCCTGGCAACTGGCATTGGATGTTGCATAGTTTCATCCATTAAAAAAGATTTCTAAGAAATTACTTTTTTCCCTCTTCCATTTCATAGTCTTTTCTTTGGAGATCTTATGAATTTCTTTCTCATTTCTAATGAGCTTTTGTGGACAATGGGAAAACACTTTTTTCGCTTTAAATGCTGCCTGTTCTTCCCAAATATGTATTAGTCAGTGACAATTTTAGCAATCACATTTCTGTCAAGGTAGAATCTTGTAGATGCTTCAACTCATTATTTTTAAATAGCATTCATAATTACTTATCCAAATTATTTCTTGAATTCGGCATAGTATTAACTACAAAGGCCAGAAGGGCTGTTAATTAGCTGTTAATTAAATCTGAAGGTCTGATAGTTCTTATGAATATGGTTCTAGCATTACATCAGCACTCCACAGTGCGCACGGCAGTAGGAATTTAGAAAGGGCCTCAAAGACAAAAATCTGTGAGGAGATGAAGATGTGACCTAATTCTCTATCCGTTCATTTGTGATGGGGCGAACGGACATATCGGAGGGTGGAGTTTTGAGCAAATGGATTTGACTGCCTGGAAGGAGACAAAAGCAAGGCAGCCAGGTCAATTCAGATTTTTGTTACCAAAATTCTGCCAGATGGTAAAGTATCCTCCCCACAATTAGAAAGAAAATAGAGAGGAGTTTAGCTGGCTGTATGACTTAGCTTGATTCACCTGTTTTATGCCAGTTTTTAATGGTACCAATATCTATATTAATGACATGAGTACATAACAAACTGCAAACTCCAAGTATCAGCACAGAAAAATGTAACTCTTTGGTAATCCATCTTTCTGGGCAGTTTAGTTTGAAAGATTTTTTGGTCCAACAGCCTGAATTCTGCCCACACCTTTGGGGTCCAATACAGCCTCACCTACAGCAGTCAAAGGGGTTTGAGTTCCTTCTTGTACAAGTTTTTCTCTGCCATTCTGTTGCTTTCCTGTTGTTTCAGGCAGAATGGGGGCAAGATACCAGTAATCTTGAGCCTGTTCCTGAATGGATACTGGTTTTGTTGTACTTGGCTGAATCTGGACATGCTAGAAAGAAACCCTGCTTAATATTTTTTTCCTTCAGTAGTGCATAATTTTGATAGTTATTTTTTCATTAGAATATGGGAAGATTCACTGGTTACAATTTTCATCCTCACTTACAAATCTATAATAGCAATGGCAGGTGGTGATAATGAAACAAGAGCTTTCAGGGAGTCAGAAAAGGTAGCTCTGGGATAATCAGCATTTTGAAATTGTTTTCCAATCTGGAGCATGAAGTCAAGCTGCTTCTGTTTACCATTGATACAGGCACTTTTGTTGTTGATAAATAAATACAATGTGTATAACCTTTTGTAGCATTTAAATAATATATATATATCTCAACTGGTATTTACTCAAGTAAAGTACCATGTCTTATCAAATAAAGGACATCTTTTAGAGGCCAAATCACTAAAGCCAATTATAACATGAAATCAATTTTAATAATATATTTAATTCTGCTAAAATAACCTAACAAAAGACAATCTTAAATAAACATATTGAGCTCAAATAGAAAATCTTAAGGACATTTGTAATACTTTCAAATTTTGAACTAATTTTTTCTCTTTTTTTTTTCATAATACCTCGCATTTTTGCCACATGCACACCACTACAGATCTCAGCAAATAAATAATAATGGAATTACAGAACAGAATAAAATTACTCTTTACCAGTCTGGAGTGTAGTATAGTGGTTAAAGCAAGTGGGCCATGCAACCTACCACAACTATAAAATTATTCAAAAGCAAAACACTCTTAAGTCTGAGCCTGGAAAGGAACAGAGCCTTCCTGGATAAAAATAGAGGGGAAAATATGCTAATAGCTCGGTTAAGATGCTCAATCTGGTTTTGGCAGACAATTAAGGTGAAGAAAATTTGTTTCTGCAAAACTACTTATTTTCTTCTTAGCTTTTCTTTATAAGTTACTGCTCTCCTGGGATTTATGTAGAAATTAATTCAGCTTTACTATTTTTGAATACCACTTATAAAAACAGAAACTGTTGCGTTATCTGTAATTATTTTTTGCTATCCGCTGTTGTGTAATCAACAGTGGATAAATCAACATCTCTAAATTTTCTCCCCCCTGTGTTAGCAGCAGCTGAAATAGTGATTAGTGGAATGAAATATCATATATATTACTGGGTGAAAGCTTATGTTAAATTCTGCCACCAATATGCTCAGACCTAACTATAATAGCTGGTTTCCAGAATTACAGTTCTCATGTGAAAAACTAACTTTTGCTGATATTTTAGAAATATAAAATAAAGTATATTTCCTTACCTCTTTTAGCAGAATGGAAGCCCAGTAATCTTTCAAACTTGAAAAACTGATTTGGTGTTCCATATTTTTCATATTCCAGGACAAAAATTAAGTTCCTTTTCCACCTTTCCCTGGATTCTTCGTTACCTGCATTACAGTACTGTCTAGTGGCAGACTTCACATATTTCTCTAGCTAGGCCTATTGCCAAACATGCAAAAAAACCCCAGACCTGTAACCAAATAAAGTAGCCTTGTGGATTTCAGTGACACTACATGTATATTTACAGTTACATGCTTATCTAATGTATTGGGTAAAAAAGAAATAAAGAAAAGGATGACAGCATCAGGATAAGAGTCTGTCTTAAAAATATGTGGCCGGCAAGGGATACTTTAAATTAGGTCTTAAGCAATGACAGCAGCAGCAAAGGCTAATAACATTGCCTGACTCTAGGATCTGAGCAAAGAGTTGCCAAGAGCAAGAAGTCCAGGCTGGGGCCGGGGTGGTCTTCATGAAGCGGAAGATTGCCTTTCCAGGAAGAAAATAATTCAGTTGGAGAGAGAGAAACTGGATGATTCATTTCCATGGAAATACTTTGGTTTATCAGGTTTGGATAAATGAAGGCAATCACAAGAAATATTTACTGTTCTTATTCTCCAGGCAAGACTGCTGAGTAAAAAATACTTCAGATCAGTTAACTAATTGCTGTTACGGTTCTCCAATGAAGGCAAATTTTGAGATAAGAAAGGAAGAAAATCTTCCACCAAGAAGGAACTTGCAGTAAGAACTTTCCCTGGAAAAGAAGTTCTTGATTCTGATAGAAAGACTGGATCAATAAGATAGCTTAGATACTACTGTAAGACATTTTGGATGTGTTAAATGACAAGGAACTCCCCAGCACTTCTAAATGAGTGTTGACTGAGCATCGTTTTCTTACAGTCAAGTCAGCTGTTCAACATTTTTGTCTGTCTATGCTGAAAATGTCACTTGCCTTGTAAGTATCTGAACATGGTTGGTCCTGGAAATGGTGACTCAGTCTGAGGTCACAGTCGCATATTTCTTAAGGCTATGGAGCATAGATTTAATGACACAAAAACCCCACCAAAACCACGAGTGACAAAGTAGTTAGAAAACAGGTAATGCCAACTTGATACACAACAGACTTTTTCAATATCCTTGCCTCAGTTTTTACAGGATCTTTTCTTCTGAATGTCAGGGAAAAGGGTGCTAAGACTGTCCAAGCTGACAGTCTGCACACTGCTGCAGCATGCATACAGAGATTTCACAGTTCAGAACAAAAACTTTCTTTTGTTTTGATATTATATTTCTTCCCCTCGGGTCCCCTCCCTTATGGAGCAGCCATCCCTTGCTGCGCTCTGACAAAAATAAGAAACTGAGAAATGTATCACATTTTCTGGGTAATATTTACCTTCCTGATAGGCCTCTAAAAATTTCTGAAAATCCACGTGCGTTCAAAACTGACCACACAGGACAAAAATGTTAAAGTGCTTTATATTTTGAGAGATTATTGCAGGTTACAGTCTGCTGGAATCGTAGTTAAACAGCTTTTAAATTTATCACTTGGATTGTGTAGTTGTCAGGTCTTAATAATTGCATCCTCTTTATTGTGATGGATCTCTTGTTAGGAAAACCCATAACACTGCACAAAATGCTTCTGGTGGTTTAATGAATGGTGCTCTTCTTTGTAAGTAAATAACAAATTAGTAAACAAACAACAAGCCATATTATATAAACATTATACCTAATTACTTGCAATTGTAAGGGGAAAAATACTTAAAAGTTTCACAGAAAACAGATGAATTTTGCTGACTAGCTCTTATTTTGGATAATTTGCTTCAGTTTATTCAATAAATTACCTAAATTGTGTAATTCTCATACTTTTTTCATTTGATACATCACTAACTCTTTGATCATTATCAAATTTTTTCTTACTTCCCTTTTTTTTCTGCTACTTCCTTTTTTTTCCGGCCTATTCTCCACATTTATTTTCTACATCTTGCATTCTCTGATCTGCACTTAAAACTTTTTTAAAAAATCTATTTTAATTGAAAAAAAACAGTTTGCAGCAATGTTAAAATACATACGAAGTGAGTATATTCCAGATAATTGAATGCAACACTTTACCTTAATTACAAGTCAGAATTTATGAAAGTTCCTAATGAGATATCAAGGAGTTGGGTGAAAATGTACTAATATTTTACCAATTCTACTAATTTACTAGAATTTTAATTACTACATTTATCTAGAAGGATTTTAGTAATGGAATGTGTACACTCACGGGCAGTTATTCTATCATGTTAATCAAAGGGTTTGAGATTAAATTTTAGTATTGATAAAATACAAAAATACTGCTAAAAAGATCAGAGCATCTAACTAAAAAGGGTTAGAGAAGAATCAGCAGCAAAGAGGTCCTACTCTACAGTTTTTCTTGGAATAACCACTGAAATAAACAGGACTAATTCTGTGCGTGGTTGCAGGACAGAAGCTTAAGTTGGTGAAAAAGTACCAGCAGTAAAGGGCAAACTGAGTACATATGAAATATTGTTGGGAACTCTGTATTAGTCTGAAATGAGTTTTTATTACATCTTCCAAACTATTAGAAGGTTTAACCTTTTGGGAAATTTTCATTAGTTGTACAAAAAAATGCCGTCAGCCAGCTGCTCTTTTCCAGTCAGGGATTCCTCTCAAGTAACTCTGTGTAGCTGCTGGCTTTGATCTTTGTCCCATTATTTCAGTCTCATGCTTCTTCTCAAAGAGTCTGATAATATCCACTTTATGATAAAAATAATTTAACTGCCAAATGAGGACTCCCCTGATAAATGTAGAGTTTCTGTATGTTATTAAAAAGATGATAGAATACGGTAAAAATTACAATAAAACACACCCTTTTAACATCTGAAATAAGCAAGACAAATTGTATCACAAAATAAAGGATTAAAAAGGGGATCGGGGACAAAAGAGCAATCATGGTAAATATGAGCAAGAGTTACAGTAACATCACCTTTGGAACAGTATCTCAAGATTTGGTATAAATTGGAAATGTGAAAAGGAGTTTGTTAACAGTGAGGATGTCTGGCATCCAAGATGCTTCTACATCCAA
The DNA here is from genome assembly GCF_965638725.1 of Aptenodytes patagonicus. Lineage (NCBI taxonomy): Eukaryota > Metazoa > Chordata > Aves > Sphenisciformes > Spheniscidae > Aptenodytes > Aptenodytes patagonicus. The sequence goes on from NC_134949.1 coordinate 53,533,362, forward strand.
GATACAATCATTTTCTGTCCTAAATTTCATGGTAGGAACGCTAAAAAGGTGATGGTCATGGAAGCCCAAACAGCAGACATTTGAGGTCCATAAATGAGTGTCCCAAATGGAGACTAGACGTTCAAATTAAGACATTTAAGAATCAAATTTTGCAAACTGGAATTGAACTTGCTTACATTTTTAGTATAAAAATCTTATAATAGGGAATCTTATTCGTTTTTCTTTCTAAGGAATGTCAGCATAACAATACATCCTCATAGGTAAGGCTTGCTCATTTTTACAAGCCTAATTTGTGTCTGTAGTATAGTGCCACTGGCCAAGCAAAGTACTTTAGGGTTGTCTTATGGGATCTCTGTGTGGTAGTTTCTTCTTGTTATTGCTCTTGTGCTCTGCTGACACATCCCTGTAATTTGTTTATTTTCCTAACCACTACAAGATAGTGCATCAATGGCTTTAAGTTTCTATCTGACATCAACTTTGTAATTTTTTTTATGATCAGTGTCCATATCCGTGACCATTTGAAGCATAATCTCTTTTGCCATTTTCTCTCTTTGACATCAACATTTTGGACTTCCCTGCATTAAATCAATTCACAGAAGTTAGAGCTGGAGAAAATCTTTATTAATGTCCCATTAACTCTCTGCAAATACAAGGCTATTCCCTATATTTTCTAGTTTTTGTCCAGTCTAGATTAAAAGGTCCCAAATGAGAAAGTTTCGGCTACTTCCACAACAGTCTTTTACACTCTATCTCAATACTTTACCTCACTGATACTGAACTCTCAGGTTTTTTTTTTTCTTTTACTAATCTTATGCCTTTGCTGCCATATATTCTTTTGTGAATAAAATTCTTCTCCTTCTTTGGTATTTCAGCCATTTGCAGACTTTTATGTTACTGCTCATGTATCAAAAGTTACAAAAATATTCCCAAAATCTGTGCCGTTAGTCAAACCAGCTCTATTTAATGCTTTATAATTTTTGTATTTAGTCTCTCAAGCCCAAGGTTTATTTGCTCCACTGTAGTTTTTGTTATTTCCCTGACAATGTTGTTCTCATAATAAAGCTTGATATTATTTTTGCATCCCATTTCTATAGAGATGATTCAAAGTAAGACAGCAGCCATCCTAGATACTAATAAAATCTTCAATTTGGTTTAAATAAAGCATTTACAAAGCTGAGTGTAACCACTGGTTTATCAGATTGACCCATAAATATGACAAAGGAACAAAAGACAAAAGCTAACACCTAGCCAACCACTAGAGCCGCTGAGAATTACCACTGAAGAAATTACAAAAGAACTGCAGCAGAAGATAGACGACAAAGTGAATATAACCAGATGCTTCCAATGCAAATAGGTATGTTAGATCTGGAGCAGAAAGAAGGAAAGAAAGAAGTAGACAACAATCCCTAATAAGTATGTTATACACACTAGGATCACATCAATTCCTGATATTAATCTCCACGGTAGGAAAAACAGACATTTAAATAAAATCACATTGCACACTATTTGTTGAGGGTTTCCTGAATGCAGAAGGCTGAACCCTGTCATGGCTATTCTCCTCAAAGTCCCATATTCATTTACGTGTTCCCTTCCCCGTCCTATTCCCATTTCCTCTTCCCTGTTTTCCTTCCCCTTCCCCACAAACATTTTGCTTGTGAGCAAAGAGAGGTTCTCTTTGCCCAGGGTAAACTCTGGCTCCACAAAGGGGAAAGCAGAAAATTTATGTCATTGTGAAATGGGGTGTTTTTAGTGTTCAAAGAAGGCAAGGAAGAGAATTGGCACAAATTAGCTAGCTCAGATGATAATAATAATGAAGTTTAACAGACTAGTCCAAAAGTGACAGTTATTTTTGACATGTAGTGGACAGTTGAAGAAAAGCAAATGAGGAAGGAAGTGCAGACCCAGCAATTTGCTACTTTGTAGTGCTTAATTACTACCCTCGGCTTCCTTCCTGCAAGAACAGGGAGGAATCATGCTGCTACTTATGGCAGAGGCTGTTGTTTGACAACACCAAATGGAGCAGCCACTTTTGACAGGTCTTGTAACTTCTTTCTGAGAAGTTTTTATACTTCTGCCAAAGACTTTGCATAATCTAAGTCACTTCACTCCCTATGCTCGTTACAGAAGGGAAGGAATGGTATTCACCTGTCTGTCATATTTAAGAAAACACTTGGGATTTTCCCCAAGCTGAAGATGACACAGAAAGACAAAGTAAAAGTGCTGGAAGTAGTTACGAAAAAGTCACTAGATTTTGACTTGTGAGGGAATTGTAAGAGAAAGCATCCTGGGTTTTTGTAGGACAAATCTTGACTGAAAACTTAATTTCTTTCTTGAGAGAATTATTAAGATACCAGAAGTAAAAGCAAAAGAACAACATTTTCATTGAGCCTATGTTCAAGTCATTGGAAAGATAGAAGCAAAAATAAAAGAAGAAAAAAACCCAGTTGTTGTCTTTGAAGCAGAACTGCTTCCGATACCACATTTGCTGTACTGTACATGTTGCCGCTGTTGTGGGGTCAGATAGGCAGGCAGCTACACAAGCCACCCATGAGCAGACTTCTAATGATTCTATGATTCTATGATTCTATGATTCTACGATTCTATGATTAATGATTCTATGATTCTACGATTCTATGGTAGCCCAAAACTGACCAAAGAAAGTTGAGCAAGTACAGTCTCCACCAGCAGATACCTGTGAATTTCTGAGCAGAGAGCTGAGCTGCTCAGCGGCAGGAGACATTGCTGAGAAGTGTTACTACCCAAGCACACAAACTGCTTGACTTAAGCTTTTAAATTAGATCACATCTCTTCATGCTAGTGCATGGATAGCAGAGTAGTGCAGTGCTTTTTAAATGCTTAGAAAAAAATCTGATACATTTGTGAAACTGTACACTGGATCAAAAAAGTTTTTTTTGTCTTTATTTATGAAAGAAGTAATCTCTTTTCATCTGAAAAGGTTGTTTTATGGTAAAAGGAGTATACCATTGAATATAAATGGTGCGGTGACACATAAAACCTCAGGTTCTAATGTATATTCCCAGTTGTATCTGAGGACTTCAGTATTTGAAAACATATTTTTCTCGTCCTGTTTCCTTCCAGGGCTCTCAACCAACATAACTGAGAAAGAGGGAGCTCGGCAGCGTCCACTCTTAATGTGCTCTTAGTAAAGCTGTATGTAAGCTCCAAGCAGTTACCCTTGCACATCAGCCCTCCACATGAGCAGAGGCTGGGGGAACTGTGCTTGTTCAGTCCTAGGAAAAGAAGGGTAAGTGGGATGCTATTGCTATCTTCAGCAACCTAATGGGAGCATATAGAGCAGATGTTGCCTGACTCTTCTTGGAGGTGCACAGTGACAGGATGAGGGGCCAACAGACCCAGGTTGCAACACTGGAAATCCTAGGTAACAGAAAAAAAAATGTTCACAAGGAGAGCAGTGAAATACTGGAATGGTTACCCAGAGAAGCTGTTGAATCTCCATCCTTGGAGATATTTACACTTTACTGGACAAGGCCCTGAGCAAGCTGATCTAACCTGGCTCTGCTTTGAGCAGGCATTTGGCCCAGATGACTTCCAGAGGTCCCTTCCAACTTAAATTGCTTGTGATCCTCTGAACGAAACAGGGCAGCATGGGAGTCAAACCAAATAAAAACTGCAGATATTTTGTTGTTAACTATACATCAAAAAATAAACTCTAGCTTCAGTGTTCACAGCTGGCATTTAGAAAAATGTCTCTATTTGAATGATGAATTTATATGAGCCAAGTTCTGCCCTCAGTTACCCAGGTACCTTCCCACTGACTGTCTCGGACACTGGAACATGTTTAAGCAGGATATAAATTAGCTCGGTAAGCATGGAGAGCCACCAGACCAATTCATTCTGGAATAAGTAAATGATTTGGGATCAGACACTGATCCCATTTACTTAGAAGGATTTCAGTGACATTACCATTTAAAGGGAAACTCAGCTCACCGTAACCAAGAAAGGCAGAAGGTAACTTTGAAAGTTTTTTCAAAATAATAAAAAAAAATAGTTCAAGAAAGTAGTCTTCTTTTAACTTCATGGAAAAATCTTATTTGACAACTAGCAATCATATTATTCTCAAATTGCTATTCCTTGTAATATTTGCAATTAGATGTGAGCATTGTACAATATGTTTATGTTTATTACATTCTTATAATTTCTATGTGAACATGTGAAGGTTTGCCTATCAGTAAGTTACAGAAAATCTCAAGCAAACTGTAATGTGCAATGACAACTACCCTAGTTAAATGCCAAAATATTTGCCACGTTGAATTGTTATTGCACAGTAATTACCAGAAATTAATGTAACTCATTTAAAATGTTATTCTTTCACTATAAATCGCTCTGAGAATGGCTACAGCACATTTCTAATCAGCATACTTCATCTTGTGAAAAGTCTACTGAATACATTACTTAGCCTGAGGCATTAAGGCAGATATGCCTCAACGATTCATGCCCAAATGGCAGGCGGGTCGGATCTAAGCAGGGACCATGTCCAGGTCTGTTACAGAATGAAAACTCTCTGTATTCAACACGACAAACCCCACAAATCCAAGGGATTTGCCTTTGCCGGTGACCTTTAGCCAAGTCCTGGATACGTCAGAATAAATTATTAAAGGCCAACTGCTCCTATCTGAATAGATAACTATTTTTTTTCTTCATTTCAGTAATGTATAGATTTCATATCAAATTTACTGTGATAATTCCACCAGTGTGTGTAATTCAAAATACTTTCATGGCAGTAAAGAAATTTGGGGAAAATACCTTGACTCTGCCAGTCTCTATCCATGGGGAAACAAAGTAATATGATACTTTCAGCAGAAGGAACTCTTACTTAAATTATGATCATGCGTGTTCTCTGTCCTCTGCCAATTAGCACTGGTCTACCTTTTCCCCAGTGAAGCTCAGATGGTTTGCTGGACTTTACTTTATTCCTTTTGAGTGACAGTAAAAAGCAGAAGTAATTCCTAAGTCCGAATACCTGTACCAACAATGAGCTGCCATTCAGATAAGATTTGTAACCTTCAGATTGTACTCCTTCACTTCCCTTTTTCTTCATTTGATGGACTTAAATACTCATGTAAACTGCTATTCATAACTCTCAAATCTTAAAATCCAACTTGGATCTTCTTTTAAGTTCTCTGTGCAAACATAGGTAGACTTGCTGCATCATTTTTCTTCTATTTCACATATTAATTTTTTTCTTCACACAGCTTTTAGGGCTATAGGCTTTGTGAAATAAAATTCAAGTTCTAGAAAAGAAGAGCTGTTCAGAAGAAATACTAATTTAGCCAATGACCATAAATACCTTAAAAATCAAGCTGAGAAGAATCAATGCATCCAGTGGCACAAATTGACAAGTTATGTGAAATGCAAATTTAAAGGATGCTAGAAGTTATTTCTGATGTGTCCACTAGCATGCCACAATGACTGTATTTTGTAAACTACTATATGTGAAGTATTACTATTTGATCCTTCAGTGAATACAGTAATCAATGATAACCTACGTATAATCAGAAACATCTGTCATTTATGCTTCCAAATGCATAGGGAGTAACCAATGCCCTTGACAACCCAAATACATCCCATAAAAGGGAAGCAGTCAAAACACCAGGATGCATACTAAATATAAAACGTACCAAGTAAACCAGATAATTTCCTACAGTAGAAAGCATGATCAGTTCCTCTCCACATTCTATTTAGCAATTACTTTTTCTTATTATCTGTCTTTTACAGTCCCACTTTCAGCAGGGGCGCAATATCTCTCTCCGGGTTTACGCCTCTGAATGTGGTGACCCAAAGCAAGCCAGTGGGAGCTACAGGTACTTGGGAAATTGCTTAGCACTTTGCAGAACTGAAATCATTAAAGAGTTCCCAGGCAAGCACTCTGACAGTGTGAAGCATGGGTGATCATCCCTGCAGAGTACATCTGTGCTGCCAACAGTGGTATGTGGCATACTTAGTTGAAATCAATCTGATTTTGATTGTTTGTTTTTTGTTGTGGCTGGGTTCTGAATTTCTGCCATGTTCTCTCTCTTTACTATAGGAAATGTTTATTCTTACATAACTGTCAAAGGAAAACAGCAATATTTTGTGGGAAAACAGTGATTTAAATGCCTAAGGGATCCACCTCCCATCAGACTAGAACACAAGGTCCAGTCCCCCTCCATCGATGTCCATGGCGAAGCCAGTGACCCTGAATTCCTCCCTTTTGGACCATATTCCAATCAGTTTAATTTAATTGATTTACTGCTTTTAAAAGGATGGCCAGGGAGTTCTAATTCATTATGTTTTACTGACACTTGTTGATACCTGGATTGGACATCCCAAGAACAAGGCTCCTCTAAAATAGCTTAAATTGAGCAACAGTATTCTAAAATATAAGATCAATGGCTTTAGTTTGGTAACATTTTTGAACAAATGAAAAGCTGCAAGCTACTATTTGCTTTTACCTGAAACCATGCACATGCCATTAAAAAAAAAGTTGACAGTTGCTCCCATGGCCCACTGATAATTACTTTCCTTGTCTTATCATGAAGAAGATTTAGCATCAACCTCATGCCCAGGTTTCTCAATTTAATCCCTACAGGTGAAGAGGTGTCCATATTGCCCAGCAGTAATTCTTCCAGGTAACTACATGGTGTTAATGTGTTCTCAAGAGAATCCTGTTTTCCTAGACCAGGAGTCAGTGATCAACATTAAAATGTTATTTAGGATGTTGTCCACAACAGCAGAAAGAGCAAAGCAAGAATTTTAAACTGGGAACCTGAGAAGCTCTTCTGAGGCATATTTTATTACCCATGTATTCTGAAAAATAGTCTGCTCAGGTTTCCCTTGGACTTCAGGGGATTATGGATAAATCATGAGGAGAACACAAATGTTGCTTTAGCTTTTTCAAAGAATGAAAACATAAATGAAAAGTTCTGTCACTGGGGGAAGACAGGAAGGGGAAGGGATGACTAAGCCCTGCAGTTCTGGCACATTAAGGGAAGGGGAGGACTGTCCTGAAGCAGGAAAACAATAACCTAAAAAATAAGAAGAAAAGAAAAGTTATTAAAGCAGGCAGAAGAATTCTTCTTTATTTGACTGTTAGTTCATTTCATAATCAGATTTTTTTTCTATTTAATACAGATTTTTAACAAGAACTGTGTGTTTTATGGATTTAGAATAACAGTAGTATTTCAGTGGGTCTTTTTCTAATTCCAAAAAGAGTTCCAGGGCACGTACTGGGCAGAATGTCACCGGAAAGGACTTCAATAGTTTCAGCTGTTAGCTCAAGGTCTGGGCATGGCAGCCTTTCATAGTAAAATATACACTACCATGTCTTCTTGCAGAAATTTCAGCAATAGGGAATGTCTTTGAAAAGAAACATTCAGCTGCTAGCATGACAAGAGTTAGTTAAGAAACTAGACACAGCACGCTAACAGAGACTAATTTGCAAAAAAAAGGATGCTGTACAAAGAATAAACAGACCTTTTTTCTTCAGAAAAGCTTTTCTAATTAAAAGTAAACAAACTTGCATTTGATAAAGCAGACCAATTTCTTTAACAGCTATATTTATTATCACCCTCACTTCATGCTTGCAATAGAAGACTCAGTAGAAAGGGGTTCAGATGTCATCTCCAAGGAGACTAATTCCATAATGAGCTGATAGGTTTCAGGAAGATATCATTACTTTTCCTTCCTGTTGCCAGGGGCTTTGGATGATGCCCATATTGAATTATAAAAAAACACAACAGTGATACTTATTACTGAAAATTTTCATATTATTTGATTAATTACTGGAATAAAGAACTGTACTGTTAACAGTTTTTGCTAATCAGATAGTATATCCAGTGTGAGGAAGGAGGAACTATTTTAAAGTGCTCTAAAGTGAAACATTATTTTCTATTTGGATCATGATTTGAATTGACTGTATTATGTTAGTGCTTTGGCTGGCACTCTTTGATAGCCAGTTTCTCCAGATTTAAGAGAAGCTTTTGAATTGTTGTAGAAGTGCTTTTGCTGGCTTCTCCTGAGTGTTTCTACCAAAATGTGAAGTTTTAATGGAAACTCAAAGTCTATTATGCACAAAAATTAAATGTATATATTTGATTATATGAAACTTATAGAGGTCATTTTTTTTTTTTTCTGAAATGTTAAAAGTAAGCCTTTTGGCAAATGGAGTCTTTTCTATCAAAATGCAGGTTTTGTCTATACATTGAAGATTTTCATAAAACAAAGTGATCATTTTCACTTCATGTAAAATTGTGTCCTACGTTGGTCTATTTCATCCTGAGTTAGGCTGTTATAACTATTTCAATTATCTCTTCAAGTAGTCCTCACCACTATTATCACAAACTGCATTGCTCTACATCTGGTCTGCTCTGCTTAGAGAACTATGTGTTCTCTTCTATTCTATGATCCCCTTCATCCTATGTCATACCCCATTTATTTAAATGTAGACATACTCAAAACTTGGCAGTTGGTAATTCCAGCTCATGACAAGGTCATCGACGGTGAATCAGCTGCATGCAAAAGTCCTGTGCTTCTGAACAACCATGACACAAGATCCTGGTGTTTCATGCCTTTGAGAAGAGGCACATCTTTTAACTCTGTTTCATGTATGTCCTAGCACATTACAGCTAATGGAGCAAACACAGAAATGCAGTTTCCAAGGGGCAAATTCCTTGTCAAAGTGCTCAGGGCGAATTACCAAACACCAAAGACAAAATAACCTTTCTCATTGCACCAGTATATTTCCATATGCACTGCATGAGAAGCTAGACCAGATTTTTACCTGGCAGTCACCACAGAACGATGATGTGTGTCGAATGTTTTGGGTCTGACTTGCAATACATCAAACATTTCTCTGAGACCATGTAAGCCATCAGAGAGTCCAGCCAAGAGAAATATCTGCTTTCAGCTGTCTTCAGCCTGTTATCTGTCTAGTGAGAGTCCCAATGTCAGATAGCCTATGAGAAAGCCAAGTAACAATAATGCAGAAAGTCTCTAATCCAGTAGGAACAAAGTGCTTTAAAATAATTAGGTCTCCCATTAGTGCTTGTTGAATAGGATTTGAAAACTTCTGTGCTACCTCCATGTTTTGTAAGTAATGACAGGACAGAAGACAGATATATCCAAGTGCCCTTAGCACATTCAGAGTATTACTCAAGCAAGAAAACAGAGCAGTAAAAATGGCGACATTGTTTTCCCCACTACATATTTTAATCCTTTATCTGTAAATCAAAATTTACTACTTCTCCCTCCTTTTCTGATTTGCTTGACTATTTCCTATCTTATAATTGCTTCTGATCCTCATTTTTCCACTTGGCAATGTAACACATTCAGAAATAAATATTAATGCCCTTGAACTTACCATAGTCATATATTAAAACAAAAGAAAAAAAGTCCAAGAAATATACCAGTAGAAAACTAACATAAGGTCACAAATTTGGTGCTGTCCTGAACTTTTAGAGATAATAAGATTTTCTTACACATAAAATGAAATTAAACTGCACACTTGAGGTTAAATTATTTTAAGCTTTCTTTTAACAAACATATAAATGCTGTAAGATATTATTATAGCAAGGATCATAAATGTTTTTTCAACAAACATTCACTTGTAAATAACACTTACATTTGTGCCAGGATATATACATCATGATAACTAAATAATTGCTACAGATATTACTACTTCACTTTGCTTTGGAACTGGGGTTATAAAAGAAAAATTCAAGCAAAGAGATCTAGAGGCTTGGCTGCATGTTACGTTAGTAGTCTTTCCCCTACTTCATCACCATCTTGTGAAAATGGAGGTTGCTTCTGCAGTGTTAAATCAGAGTTAAGAGAGAGGCCAAAGTTTCATACTCCAGAGAATGGCTGTTGTCCGGACTTCCTTTTAACAGCCTTGTGTGCCCCTATTAGCCCTCCCCTCTGAATTCATGCCTATCTTGAAAGCCAGGCCACTAAAGGAAGGCCATGGTATTTCCAATGTCTCAGCTCTTTTTTCTCTGCCAACTTTTGGGCCTCTTTTGACCTTATTAACATTCTAGCCAGAATCCCTTTCCCTCCCACCCAAAAAAGATAAGGTGGGTGGAACTTGAAAGTACATGAATATGTAACATCCATTCCGTCTCAGGTGTCCTCTCCATACACCGCCAGTCACAGTATATTTCAATCACCGTTGAATGGGTATTGAAATACTGTTCTGCCAAACTAAGCAACTGACCTAGAAGCCAGATCTAATTAATACTGTTTTGTATAGTATGAATAGAGATCCTTCAAGAACAGAAATATGTCAGAGACATGCTAACTATATGTCCACTGCTGCTGTCATCAATTTAATCCAAATTCTCGGAGAAGGAAGAAGTGATACTGCCCTACATCCCTTTTCTATATCCTGACTAATCCACCTATATAATGACTGGGAAATAATATCTTTCTACAGTTGTCATAAAAATAGAAGATAAAAGATAATCATAAGAAATACAAATCTAGGTTGTTTTAGAAACTTCTCTTATTCATATTGTAAATTAACTGTTGATTAACCTGAAATGTGTATTTATATTCTCCTTTATGAATAGGCAGTCTCAGAAAGATAAATCGCAAATAAATTGATAAGACTAATATGATAGTCAGAGACTGCCTTATCAAATGGATTCTAGGGGAGGTTAACTTTTTGAAAAAGAGCAGCTGCCACCATAGCTAGCAAATTCCTGTAACCTTGCAGACATCACGAGTCTTACAAAAGCTGTTGAAAAATTGATAAATGAAATAAAAAATAATCCACCATGTTTTCAAATGGATCCAGGCTATATCCTTGCCAAATTAAGTTTCCATGACAGAACTTCATCTTTTACTGGTGAGTACAAATTAACAAGACCTTTCATACATTTTTAAACTATATCATATGCAAAAGCAAATTTATTGTCTGCAGGTATATAATGGGCTGCAGCTGCTCAGTGATATTCTGACAGAAGACAGAAATTTGTCTAGATGCTTTAAATAAAGTAAATATGCCGAAATGCGTTGTACTGGCACTCACACAGGATCAAGATGCTGGTCAGGGTCTAGTTTAAACACTTAGCTCCCATGATACCTTCCTGGAATTAATCATTCTACATCTCAAAGAGAAAGGTTTTTCAAGGACCATTTAAATCCTTTATCCCCTGTATAATAAGAGGGCTTGGGTGATAAATTTTCTTGTACTGTTTATGAACTGCATCTGGTATCACTGTCAGAACATTGCTGGAGAAATGAAGAAACTTCACATTATCTCTTTATCTTGTTCATAGAGAACCAATTAGTAATACTGTAAGTTATATCTTAATCATGTGTTGCTTAAAAGGAAAGAGGATTTCTCCAGTGTAATGTATTTTTCCCCCAGTTCAGAAGAATCTGATAATGGCAGCTTATCTTTGGCAGTTTTGGGCTAAAGAAAAGGTTAAATATATCTCATTGAACTAGATCTCTTTGAGTCTATTCATGCATACGTGCTGTTCCCTGCTGACTTGATCCTCTATGTCATTATCCTTGCCTACAAAAAGCAGGAAAATGTTGTTTAACACTCATTGGTCACTCTCAAGTTTTATGCCATTTGCTAAATCCTTGTTCTCAGGACACTGGGGAACTTCAAAGGAAGAGCTGGAAAGGATTCACAGGAACTAACAGAGTAATTTTCTGATGGTGCATCCCATGATCGTTATTGTGCAGAGGACACTCAAACAGTACAAATGCATTGCATCTTTCCAATTTTTTGCATACTTTAATTCTGGAGGTACGCTGGCAGCTACTATCTTCAATGTAAGGACAGCCTGTCTTGGATGGGTTAAAATGAAGTTACTAGTCTTACTACTTTTGAATCCTTTGTCTCTACTTAGGAAGACATGTGGTAGCCATTGAAAGGCTATTGTTAGACTGTGTTGTAGAGAAAACATACTAGAATGAAAAAACCCCTTTAAAATCTTACCCTTCTTCTTGAAAATACACCACAGAGGGAATCAAAAATGTTTCTTTTTTTAGCACCAATCACAGCACAACATGAAGGGAAAAAACTGGTATCAGTAGTTAATACCTTGCTACATCTCTAAGGGATGAGAAAGGGAATGAAAGAGGAGAGTTGTGTTGCTTTAACAAAACCCAGCTATGCCTCCAAGTCAGCAGCTGAACAATAGCAGAAAAGAACACTTAGATTAGAAGAGAAGAACAAGAGAGAAGAACTAGAAAAATGCCAGAAATAGTCAGGAAAAGGAAGACTGGACAGAAAAAGGTGTATTCGGGAATGGATGCTGGATACGATGCAGAAGAGGTGAGCTCACTGAAGAACAGTGATTGACAATGCAGAAGTATATTTGCCTATCTAACCCTGTCCTGAAGCCTACTGAGAACGCAGACCACTGAAAGCCTTTTTATTCTTCTAGTTGTATGGGACAGACAGACCCTCTCCATGTTAAGAATCACAACAAGAACAGCTATGGTCTGTTCCCCTACAAATTGTTGTGGTCCACAGTTGTACAAATATGCATTCATCCTGCATATTGACTATTTCTATGTTACTTTAGTTTTCCAGTCCACTGTGTTGTTATACATCAAAGCTATAGTTTTATTACTCTTTAGAATTGCATTTAACTGAAAAATGCCATTAAGTTGCGTATCTCCCTAATAATGTATTTTACTAACAAAATCAAAGTAGATACCGTAGTGTGTAATAATTTCATACACAACATTAACCATTCACAACATAAAATCTGCTTTCCAAATAAAGCATCGTGTTTACTTGGTCATGACCCCAAAGTCCAAGATGATATCTGAAGAAACAGCTTTGCAGCTTATTGAGAGCATTGTGAAAGACTCTCTATATCTGGTCCCCATCCATCACCTCTGTGTAAACACCTTTCTGATGTGCAAACACTACAAACATCTACCATATGAAATGAATATCACTCTGTAATTTGGATACAAGTAACGTCTTTCAGCATACAAATAGCAATAATTTTTGTGAAACAGGGAAGCATGAGACCAGGTGGATTTTTTAGAATAAGGTCTGGAATTATAGCACCATTAACATCTATATCAGGCAAGAGTTTCATTTTTCATTGTGTGGAGCAGGGTGAAATTTCAAAATGGCATGGTACAATGGACCTTTTAGGTATTTATTAACGTTAATGGATCAATCATACCTAATCAACTGGAACTTGCAGTGTCTTTTGCCCAGTGGGGAGACAGCAAATATTAGCTATGTATGACTATATAATTTAGGGACTAAAAACTGTAATTCATCTTTTTGACTCCAAGTTTTATAGCCGGTGCAGACATGTTTTGACTTATCATAGTACCTTCCCTTATTAAAAGACCTCCAGTCATTGATTTACCAGCATTAAAATGGCTGACTATAGGCTGATGTAACTGGAAAAGAAGCAGGTTTCCAGATGGCAATGGCTAAACACTTCACACCTAAGAAGACACAAAAGGCACTCCTATTACAGCCCAAGCTACAGCTTCGTCTAGGTTGCGAGGTCTATGTTCTGTGTTCACCCTCCTATATTCTGAAGTGGCAAAAAAATAGCCCTGTCCCACCAGCTGAAACCACTTCAGAAAAATATCCTGTAGAAGTAATGCCTGGTCTCACCTCCATTCTCTTCTTGATGCATGAAGGTTCTGGTGATCTTTCATGCTTTCCAAAGTCATTAGTTATCATGATTGCTAATCTATTCAGAGCAACCAATTCATATGAATTGCGCTGTTAATCACCAATGTTCCCACCTGCTGTTTAACATCATTTCAAAACAATGTTTTGAAATCTGTTTTGAAATAATTTGAAAATATTGCTAGCTAGGGGGAAAAGGATGAAGGAATCAGTGGATTTTGATTGTAATTTCAGGAATTTTATTCGGTGGACACCTCAATATTCACCATGGCAAAATCCCTTAATGTGTCAATATCTGTCCAGAATATTACATAATTGTTCTTAAAGGCACTCTTCAAGAGATAACAGCTTCCTAACATCATAATTTCTAATGAGAGAAGAATGCCTGCAAAAGTTCAAACTTGGTAAAATTACTTCATTTGAAAAAAAAAAGTAATCTTGCTGGATATCCCCTAACTAAACTATTGTTGATTTTAAGTGTGAGTTTATGTACATGTGAAAATGTTTTTTATAATATGAAACTTGAACTATCTTTAATAATGGAAGAAGTAATGCCCCACCCTAGGATCTTATCACTAGCTATCACTTTATCACTATCACCTTATCATTAACTTCAAAAATATGTAAACAGGCTTTTGTGGCCAGAAAAGACACCTTTTGTTTTTTAATTTTTGGTTGTTGAATAATAAGTGGAACGTGAAAAAACTACCTTTAATAGTTAAAATATACTTGAAATTTATTTTTCCAAATACCATAAAAATGCAAAAAAGGTGATGCAGCTATCTAGGTATACAGAATCTGTCAGTAACTAGCTTAGAGAAAAAAAAAGAGTTAAAAATAATCTTCTCTCAGGAGTGTAAATAGCAATTAATTACATAGTAATTTTGAGATTTTTCCCCTTTTGATCCTATTCATTATTCATTGTCCTGTAAATTGTTCTTTCTAATTTTCCCTATAGTAATTATTATTCAGTTTATTATTACATATTCTTTTTTTGTTCAAGTTCACACTTAACTCAGCTTTTCTCTTTTAACTGCTTCCAACTGTCTGTGTATTTCTTCAAACCTTTTTTGGTCATTTTTCTCATTCTTTGAAGCTCACATTCCCCCACCGTATAAGTGTATCAGTGCCTGTTGCAAACCTCCCCACAGCCCTGCCAGCACTCTTCAAACCATTTTTGGAAGCATCAGCTCCACAGACATGCAAATAATTTTTCCTTTGAGTACACATAGTCTTTAACCAACAACACTGACAATTTGTGACAAATATAGAAGTTAGAATGGCAGCCATGAAATACATTTCACATAGTCCACTCCAGAGTCATCCAATGGCAGTATTAACAACTCAGTATTAACAGCTTGTGTCAGCTTTGAGGGATTTCAGATCCAAAAAGAAAGCACAGGCTCTGTATGATGCTTCTAATTCCTCAGCTTATCTAGCTGCAAGTAAATGTGAATGTGTATGTATGACCTGACAGGAGTTCACTCTTCCTTGCTACTCAAAAAACCAATATCCTCATCAGTGTAGACATAATATCACCATGTATTACCATACTACACAACTAACAACACTGAGATTTTAAAAGGATGCAATACTAAACTGTACCAGAATTATTAGGCCCTGAAATTACTTTAGCATCACAGTCACCACAACATGAATCTTGTTCTTGGTTCTGTACAGTACTCCCTGGTCCAAGACTGTCTATCTGCTTTTGCTCCCTTGACCTCTTAATACAATTTCTCCTGAAAGCTGGGGAGATGCTACCTCCGTAGTTACCCTACAGAGGGGATGTAAAATGCCTGAAACATATCATTCCCCACAGCCTACAGTGTTCCTCCCTCTCCCTCATAAATGCTGAAGCAGATAATAGCTGTGAGCTGGTGTTGTAAAGCCCCAGAAGAGAGTGAGTGAAAAAGAGTTAGGAGTCCATATCCCAGGAAAGGAGCTTAGGAGGAGAGTAATACGACAGCATACAAACATCACTAGCTTCAGCCTTCACCATGTTTCCCCATGATCCTAGTCCACTGAGATCAGACTGGCTGGACAATAGGAGAGGGAGAGAGAAAAATCCCACCTACGGCCCCTGAAGCCTTGGTGACTCTCTGTCCAAAGATTTAATAGAACTGTGATAACTTAAGGCTACCATGATTCATTTTTGTTACCATCTTTATCAAGACAGCATCAAGTTACACAGTTCATTACTAATCCAATGATGCTCTTCTAAGATACTAATGCTTATCTAGTGTGCTGTGCTCCATGAGCCATTTTCCACAATTATATATCGTATCAGAATATCTTGCTACAAGTCCTAAGCATTAAAAAGGGAATGGAAACAGGAATAACACTCTAACATTAAGCAACACTCTTTTACTTTTATAAGTAGATGCAGCGTCAATGCCAAAGCAATGAAATAGATGGAGGTTTTAGTAAGTATGTTTTGTTGGACTTCATGTTGATTCCCACTGCCACTTCTCCTCTCTCTCCTGAAATCTTTTTTTGCTTATCTTTATGTCTATTTTTACTTTTCACTCTTATTTCTCAGATGTTCAGTGTACCACCGTTCTTCCTACAGCTTCTAGAGTGACAGCGAAAGTAAAGCTATTTGGGCTGCGCTCCTGTACAACAGCACTTTCCCTTTGGCAAAGATGGCGACAAAGAAAGGCTCTCATTAGCGTCACAGCATTGCTACCATGCGATCAAGTGCACCTTTAAAAGTCTGAGGTGGGTTATCTCACTCAAGAGAAAAAAACATGTGCCCCACTGTATACCTGGCAGTATTTATGCTCATTTCACTGCTTCTTGGTTATTTGTTTCCTGGTGAAATTCTACACCCCTGAAAGAAAGAGAATGGTATGATTTCTCTCATGAAAACAAAAAAACCCCCGCTCTCTCCTTCCTTTCTAATGAACATTTTTTAGTAAGCTTGGAGTTTTATTGAACTTTTTTTCTTTTCTTGTATGCCCCTACAATTACGCAATAGTGATTTATGATTTCTTTTCTTGCCGGTCCAGTCTCTAAGGAACAATGCCTTTCAAACTTCTCATTTTCAAAACTTTACTGTTTTCTATCAGTGCAAGAAAGTCTAAAATGTAACCTTGCAATGCGAATCCATCAAAATTACTGCCACCTCAGATAAAAGGAAATGACAGAACATTCAGAGTACTTATAAAATAATTTCAGATATATTTTTGGAGTCATCTGGGAAAAATGGCACTACGGTATCTAAAAATACCGATTTTTACTCTGAGGCAGACTACCTATTGCAAATGAGAGACTTTTACTTTGAGAATGATTTTGAAGTTTTACAGTAACTGTATTGACTAATTCTGAGTCTTATTTGAAGAGAAATTGATGGAAAAACAGGAAGGAATAACATAAACAGTCCGACTGAGTAGAAGAAATCCTAAGATGAGAAAAGGAAATGTCCTCCATCTGGAAGAGAAGTTTCTAAACATAGAATATTAGGTTATATGGTTCATGATTAAGATCTGGCAAAAGCTGCCTTTTCTCTGGCAGAACAGACAGTATCTTGACTCTTGAATAATATTCAGGACACTGCTGCAGAACAGAGAAGAATATTAGCTTCTAGGGATATGAAGTTCTGGATCCCCTGGGAAGAGGCCAATCTCCTGCTTGAGTTGAATACATTTCACAGATAAAGAAGAGGAAGAAGAGAGAAAAAGTTCTTGCCTATTTACCCTGGATGCTATCAGTTGAGGAAAGCAGTTTGGCATAGCTCCCTACAGTGGGCTGACATCTCTGGGCTAGCAAACATCAGTAAGAGTTTTATTTGTTTGGTTAAAGGGACATGACTATCTGAGTCTGTCCCATAAATTATTTGAATTTGTAATTAATCAATATCTATTGTCCAAACTGGAGCAGTGAAAAGACTGCTTGAAACTTATTACAAAAAATGTAAACTTAGGACTAATTTTTATAGTTCTGTTCTGTAGGCAGCTGTCCCTTATTAGTGAAATTATGCAAGATAATCTTGAAAAATCTTCTGGATATCACAGGGGATTTGAGAGTGATGACACCTGACGGATCACTTTCCTAGGCACTACACCAGAATTTCCTCTATGTGAGACTGAAACAAAGGAGACTAGAATGAGGAACAGGTAGTATCACTCAGAACAATGTATGAAAGAAGAAAATCTTTTAGAATTGCTTATCTTTACATTTTTATCCAAGAAGAAACCTTTTCAATTATGGCTATGCAGCACAACTCAGCACACAGTAGATCGGTGACTAGCTGCATCATAGTCACAGCAGAGTGGGGATGTGCCTTGTCCAACATACACAACTTCTTGGCAGAACAAATTAAAGCAAGCAGAGTGCAATAATGCAGCTATATTGCTTCTTGCTAGGTAAATTGCCACTGTCTCTTGTAAATACCCCAGAGGTTAAGGCTTCACAAAGCCATCTACAAGAGGGATTGCAGCTCCCTTTAAGATTATGTTCCATGTTTAACTATTACCTTGATTAATCAAGAAATACAAGTATTGAACTTAGGAAAATGCACATATTTTTCTACCTAATTCTTTCATTTTTATAGCTATTTCTGCAATAATTATGTGAATTATTTTTTGAGATCATTCTCAATTCACAAATTTAAAGCATCAAAGATCAGACAGTCTCGCTATGTTTTACATTCTCATCCTCAGATTCTAAATAAGTTACTTATGGTGGTAATATTTTCAGTCAAATGACTATCTTGTCTTCCTTAATCAGTCTCCGTGTGCACAATAGAATATGAGCATAAAGTGGATAAAAAAGGTGCATGTGGGATAGTTTATTCACCTTGGAGACATTTGGATAAGATCTCTTTTAATACTTAACTCTTTTCTTAGATTTCTCAGAGGCTGCAGGATGTTCAGGGTCACCTTGCCTTTACAAGGAGAACAAGCAGGCTAGAACCCCCTCAGGTCAGGAACTATCACGAATGAAGAATCTCTTTCTAAAATTGATATGAAAAAAGATAAACCACAACTAATGCAACAGTATGGTAGTCTAAAGTTTCCAGCATGCAGGCCGCATGCAGGAATTTTCAGATCATGCATCTGACTAAGAATCAGAGGAATTAGTTCCATGAATTATAAGAGACGGTTGGATAGATTAGATAGCATAACCGTTAAGTAAAATTTGATGAAAATAATTTAGGAAGATTTCATGAGCAGATTGGTCTCTGTTGGTCTGTTAAGAATGTCAGCAATGTTTTCTTCAGCCAGAGCATGGAAGCTTTTTGCCTCTCGGGAAGAAATGTTGGAGGTTTCTGATTTACTGCAGACCAGCTGGGCGCAGGAGGCACCTTCCTCTGGAAGACTGCAGAAAGCCACTTTTCACTGTAGGCCTTGGGCAGCTGATTTAGCAGGAAAGTGAAGAGAATGAAGGTAAAATGAGCTAAAATAGCTAGGAAAGTGGCATCTAGTATTTGAATGCAGAAATACACATACTGCAGCTGTGGCATTACAGAGGCAATTAAATGGGTGTTCTATAATCTTTGCTTGACTCACAAGCCAAATGGGACGTACCATTTTAAAATTCTGCCTTCATGCACTACATACGTGAATAAGTGCTGTATAATAATGTTCTATCTTCAGATTAGTGGATACAATATGACTAAGTGTGCTATTTTAATCACCTTTGCAATGATGATTACTCTACTGTAAGACACTTCTGAGAATCTTTAATCTAAGACTAGTCATTCATCTCCATTTCTTCCTTGTCACAATCCACCCAGATGCTGTCTATTGTGACCTTTCTGCTCTTATTTCACCTTGCTGTTTGCCAGAAGATTATTTTTAATGTGTATGTTCCTTCATAATGAATATGCCTTATCTCTCTCTTTATATAGACTGAAAAAGAGAGTGGTTATCTTGATATCTATGATAATCTGTTTAAAGTAGTACAGTGAAAGGGACTGCATAGGAAACACTTTTATGTCATTTAATTCTGCCTCTTCTATCTGCTCCACCTTTGTCTTTAAAAAGGAAGAAAAGAAGCAGACACAGGGTATTTTTTTGTGGAAGGCCAGGAATATTGGATAAAGCTGCTCTATTCGTTGAAGGATTGTCAGTGGGATTCTACCTCTGCAAAGCCATTCGCTGAGGAAATAACCTTTTTTATGCTACCAAATTTGTATACTGATAAATAACAATGATCTTTAGCTGTTGTCTGAGGATATGAAGCTCATACATGAAAAAAAATTGCAAAACTTGCGCTTATTTGGTGCCAGTTAGTCAGCTACATCTTCACTACTTCATTTTTACTTAATGTAATAAAATAATGATGATCACAAACTGGTGATCTCAGAGGGCCTCAGGTAAGCCAGCAACATCCTTGTATAAGAATTATTTTAAAGGGGCTTACCCAAAATTCAAATGGAGGGCTGTGTATTATCTTCTGTTCTTTACAGAAAGTGTAGAAGAGGTGATGGACCAAAACCTCCTATATATCTGAGAGCTCCCATTCTGCTATGCTCCAACAGATGGCAGGGCTTCCAGGAATTTCTAGGGTTTTTCCTGCTGGGATCCTATGTAAGGTATGGTTGTCCCTCTGCGTGAAAAAAAGGCAGAAGAACAAGCCATCATAAAACATAAGGGATATCCTTGTGTTTAATTTGTTAAATGAATTTACATAGTTAGAGAAGGAGAAAGCTGTAATTACTCTTTTTGGTTGCTAGATAGTGTTGCTGATTTTTTAAGCACATCTCTACAACGGGCAAAATATAAAAGTTCATCTTGTTCTAAAGATAGTGTTTGTTGTCAGAGCATTACCTGTTCTAAGCGGTGGAATAGCTCTGGAAAAATAACATGCATTTAATTGTGTCTATTGGATATTCAAGACAATAATTTATTTCCTGGGAACAGCTTCATATTTTTGTGTAAGGTTGCCAGAAGAAGCATCTGCTAACTACTTGAAATAAAAAACAGGCAATTAAGATATACAGATAGGAGAGGGATAGTAGTTTGTGGAAACTCTGGCCATGCTCTGCCCTCAGTTACCTTCCTGCAGTTCCAGAATAACTATTCAAAAAGTTAATAGTTACTTTGAAATGAGAATATATAACTGAAAGCATTATTTGCTATATGTTTTGGAAACACAGTGTTAGTTTCTACCTGAGACTATAGAAGTGAATGAAAATGGAGGTTAAAATATACCAACTTCAGTAAACCTGACTGATGTTATTTAAGACACCACTTTACTAATTGCTGATAACAGCAGCCCTAGAAATGCTACTTGAAAAGAGACTTTAAGATCATTGGCGCTTAAGATGAATGAACGTTTCTGATGTAGCAAACTTACAGAATATTGGATTGGGTTGAATGAACTCCGTGGAACACTTAAAGCTTGCTGTAAAATATATGTTATTTCCTGTGATTAGACCAGTATATGCTTGGGTTTAGTTACCACAGAGCAGGAAGAGCCATAGTGGAAATCACGGAGTATTTGCAATTCTTATATGTTTCAAGTCTACAAAGAATTTAAGCATATTCTGAATTTTGAATTAGTCCCACTGAAGTCTTTTTTATAAATTGAATTACTTATGGTTAAAGTACATGATATTAAATGCCATTCTGGATGTGACCCCAATGACATCAGGCGTAAGAGTCTATACTAATGAACATATTCTCACACATAACTTTATTTTTAAATTACACTAACCCCTACACAGCTGTGGAGTATGTAATCAATAGATTTTGTTTGTTTCTCTCTCTTCCACAAATTAGTAGAGGTAAAGGGCAGGTCAACCAAAAAGTAATAAAGTATTTCATTCCATTAGGGAGTATGTGAATTAGGTGAGCAGGCCAAAAGTGACCAGCTTAATTCAGTATGATGTATCAGCAAAACAACAGCTGCCTTGGGGTATTAATGGCTCAGAGCTTTAATTTTTAATCACTACATGTAATTACTCATATGTCAGAAATACACTTTTGATTTATAGAACTTAGAGTAAGAGAAACATATATACCTCTTAACCCCATCCTAGAATCAGGTATTAGTTCAAGGGCTAGTTCCTTTAGTGGTACCAGTGTAGGCAAACTGTGAATGCAAAAATGAGTATATAGTTGCACCCAGACATTTTGGGCTAGTATTCAGTGTTGATTATATGAACTCAGACACTAAGGAACACTAAATGCCTTTCCTTAACCACAGCATAAAATACCTAAGAATTGCAAATGACCTTTTCTACCCTCCCTCCTCCCCCTAGTTTTCAAGATCTAAATACTCCAGTCACAAAGTCACTTCAAATAAAGTACATCAAAGCACATTTGAAATGGCCAGTTGATGAGACATATATCTACCTGAGTAGAATTTCCAGAAATATTTACTTGGAAAAATGCTGACTCTACTGTGGCTGTGTTTGGACTCATTTTGAGTATAATTTTGTGTGCCTATTCAGACAAAGGAGTCAAATAGCAGCATCGTTCACAGAAAAGGACCTTTTAAAATGAATATTAGAGAATAAGAACATAGCAAATTTTGAACTTGTAAATGTGACTAGTCATAAAAATGTATAAGTTTCTTTTAACCAGTCCTGGAACAGAAAAATACTATATGACTCATACATCCAATCAAAGCTCTTTAAAACAGCTTAGATGTTGAATTTCAAATATTTGCAGTTGTGAACTGTATATACTAAAACTTACTCAGAGAAATTATCTCATGAATACATTTGAGAAAATTATAAGATGTTCATGACAAAATCACATGCAGAAACAGAGCTAAAACTAATTAAATCCATTATTCACCATGAATTATTTGAAACTTCTAGTCATCACCAATATCAGATACCAAGTTTGTGAAGCAAGAGTAAAATACTTTAAAGCAAGAATAGTATCATTCATAGCAGCCAACGTTCACACCCTTCCTCACGATTATATTATTTACATATTTTTTTTAGGTATGACAGAATACAATCAGTCATTTTTACATAGTCTTCCATTTTTATTAATTTTTTTTTTGAAAGAGCTCAGCATTGTTACAACTGCTGGAAGCATGCTGCATGACTTACAGTACAAACAGAAGAAAATTAACTTTGTTCCAATGAGTTTATCGTAAGAATGTTTCTGCTTTAGCTTTCTGAGAGCCAGGACCTTGGTTTGAACTTTGGGGATGATGGCCCACAAGTAGGGCTTTTGAATGTTTTCTCTCTCTACCCAAGAAACTATGAGGAGACCGCTCTCCCTGAAGTCTACAGAACACAGTTACATACAGTTGCAAGGTGGAACAGCTGGATTAGTAGGCATTAAAAACAATTTATTTGAGTAATTATTTCAGTGCTTGCAATTTTTAAATTCACATTCATAATTCAAGTAGATGACTCTGAGGATGGCCTGAGAGACCATATGCAGGAAGAAGAGACATGACATCAGGTATCTTATACAGGTGGAACCTTTTTGGAGTAAAAGGTAAAGAGAGAGAGAGAGGGCAGTGCAATGCACTGCAAAGACAACATTTCTTAATGGACTGAATTATTAAAATGGATGTTAATAGTTGCAAAATGTGAAAACTGATTATTTCTATAATTCAGTGCTGTCCTGTAATTCAGTCTTATGATTCACCATTGGACATAAACAATAACATGAAAATTTGCCAATAGGTTACTTCTCATTCACCCTTACTTCTCCAAGAGAAGACAGAAGGATAATATGAAGGGCAAGCAGTCTGTGGAAATAAAGAAATGGTTTCAGAGAAAAAACTAGTCTTCACTCACTAGCAGCAAAACTGTGATTCCCTCTTCATGTTCTGTTACAGTCCTGACATAACTCAGACAAAAAGAGTGCTTGCCTTTCCTATAGATATAAGTGAATGATGTTATCAAGAACTGAAAGTTCAGGGTATTCCAAAAGACTTACTTTTATTCCCTGAAGAAAGGCCAGCCACACTATGCCGGACACATGGTAAACAGGTAGGCATATGCCACTTCAGACTGGCATGTTGGCAGAAAAACAGAGTGTGGAGACAAACATGGATACCATTCTCTAAAGGGCAAAAAGCTAGATATATTACAGCAACTTGAATGTCCTAAAATACAGACACCTATGTTTGTATGATAGCAGGAAAGAAAGAAGAAATTTGTTGCTTGTATTTTTGTTTCTAATGAGAGAAGCCAATAAGGAAGTGTTACAGGAGCTTGGAGGACTTCGCCTTCTGGAGGGTACAGATTCCTCCAGAAGGTTCTCAGAGCTTTTTAGTCTCAAAAAGCAGAACCAGGATACTCATGGAATATCACACATTGCAGAAGAAAGGACTGTTACGCATGTTGGTTTTGCATATCTTGTTGGATAACAGGCACTTTGGTTTTAAAGAAAATCTTTTTCCACCTTTGCTTCCTCCCCCCCCCCCACTTTTACAGGGGACAGAAGTGTTCTGCTTCTCTGCTAATTCAGATTTCGTATACAACACACTTGACCAGGGACATTGACAATACAAGAAAATTGACAACTTGGCTAAGTATTTTGCTAAGTGTCTTCATTCTTCAAACAACCGATCCTAGGAGATTATTTTCTCTTTCTATCTTACTTTCTTCTGCAGTATTTCTTTTTGTTGTTATTGTTCCCCTTTTTTTTCCCAGCACTGTTTTGATATGCTGAGCATGCAATCTGTACAGAAAGTCAAAGGGGTTCATATCCTATTCTTGCTTACTCTCTTCCCCTTCCTTATTCTCCCGGGCTTTCGCAATTCAGGCTGTCTTCATGATTCCTTGCATAAAAGGAGGAAGACATGGTCCCTCAGTCTTCTGTTCTTCCAAAAGTTCAGTTGTTATGCAGCTGACCTCTCCTCTGGCCTCCTTCTGTTGTCGTATGACCATATGTAACGCCTTTTCACTTTCAACTGTAATATCTTGAAAAAAAAAAAAGAAAGGTATGAGAGGCTTAGCAGTGATATTGTGTACTGCATTTCTCATCAAGTTTTAGATATGCAATATGTGAAAGATAAGTTGGTAGTGGAGCAACACTCATTCAGATCCTCTGAGGACCTCAACCTTAATATTGATAAATCATCTCTATGGAAATTCTCCTTTTTTAGAGGACCAAATGCTAAATCAGAGTACAGCAGTAGATACTGCAAACCTGCACACTCAGTCCTAATCCAGAAGGTCCTGTTTGCACTGGTTAGCATCAGTTATAGAAGATGTGGAAGACCTCTTGGCCTTGCAAGCTTTAGCTTTCAGTATTAGTAAATTCAGTAAACAAAAGTCAAACTTACTAAACCAGCACAGTGAAAAAGTCCTGATAATATGAAGCAGCCAACTAAGCAATTACAGATTGAAAACTGGATAGGCAGCTATTCTAGTGCCATCATCTAAGCATGTTGGTCAATTCATTAATAGTAAATAGTAGATAGGCCACAAATAACTACGTAGGCTAGTTACTTTCTAGTAAATGGATTTAATGTTTTCTATTTCTTGTCTGGAATACTCACATTCTGCAAGGCATGTGTCTTTTACAGTAACAATGAGATTCAATTTTTACTTTGGGGGCCAGCATACTTCTTACATCAGAAGAGCATATTAAAAAACCAGCAGCTTCTTGAAGTGAAATGTAAAACTCAGAAATGGTCTATAAAGGATATTGTGATTGGCTTATGCAGGTCGTTGGTAGAGACATTAATGAAAAGATACATCATGTCCTGGATGCTGTCTGCTGAAGTTATAAAATATGGCATCTATTCCCACAAAAACCACACACCCATAAGAGCTGTGACATTAAAAAGCAAAATACCTTGTCTGGTGGCTTCATTTTTTTCGATAGCTCTCTGTTTCACTTCTTATAGTAAGCTCTCCTGCAGGTCCAGAGAGGTGCTTTCCCTTCCGGAACAGGTGTGCTCTTTTTCTTGGTCACCTTTTTGAATACTTTCTGTAATACCTGCCCTCCCCTCATTATACAGGAGATTGTTCTTTGGTGCTGTTCAATAACATGGTAGGCTCTGCAAATGCAAAAAACTTCACAATCTATTCCAAATCATTTAGGAAGAAGCAGATGTATCACCCTAACACAGAGATTCATTTGTTTTCCAAACTTAGAAAGACAGGGCTTAGTATTCGGTCCCATCGCTCCTTGTTGCTGTGACCAACTTCTGAATGATACCTGATGAACTCTTGGAATAATAAAAATGAGAAGTTGCAAGTGTTTCTTAATGTTGCTCCAAGATGCGAGAGCCAGTGCATCTTCTGGTTGTTTGAGAATTTTAGTAAAACCAGCTTATATAGTTATTACGGACATGTAAATAGGTCTTTTGGTCAAAAGGAAGCAATCTCACCTACAAATACTAATAATACAGGTTGCAGAACCCAGCTAAGTAACTAGAATGAATTCATTAAGCCTCAAGGGATAAGCATTTGCCTTCTCCTGGTTCAGGAAGGACCTGTTGCTGTAAACCATCCAGATGGAAGAAGAGTCATATCATCCTGGAACTACTACTATGGCACAGGAGAGTGAACCGGGGCAGAGTCTAAACAAAAGCTGAAGTCTGGCTTTAGCCAGCTTCATATTTTCCTGGCTTTTTTCTCTAAGCTCTTCTGGGAAAATAGTCCTTTTTGTGCAGCAGGGAAAGAAAGAATTATAGTTCTCATAAAAACAAATACAGACTGCTGCAAATTTATTTCACCCATTGCACCCAAGAGAAAAAGATCAGAGATCTGGATTTGATAAGATGCTATATATATATTCAAATATTTAATTTTTTTTTTTCTTCCTGTAGAATGGGACTTGTGACTGTATGCCAGGGCATTTTTTTCTGTACACACAGAACCAGATTACTTGGCTAGGTTGCTCAGAAGTTGTCTTTATCTTATAACAAAAATGCAGTAAAGACTGCATGAAAGAGAATGAGGTATAAGCTGGTCTTTTACTTGCCATCTCAGGCACCAACTTCTGTCAATGCTCCAACAGAGGGGCTCCCATCAATTTGTGTTATAAAGCAAAGCAAGAGAAGCAGACAAACAACCCAATGAACGAGACTAAATCACAACTTGCCTTTGGATCAATCAGCAATGCCCATTAGTGAGCCTGAAGCCTGCAGAGAAAAGCTGCTCACTCCAGAAAGAATACCTCTGTTTATGGCTAAACTGCTCAGTGGAACGGAGCCAGGGAGTGAGCTCAGGCACCACACCGCTGATCATCCACGTTAATTAACTGATAGCCTTCTCCCTGGGATGGCCAATTAGCACTCTCTGAGGCATAGTTCACAGGACAGCCTGCTCCAGGGACCATTCTCGCTAGCTAGTTAAGACATGATCACCTGTTTTTTTGGGGGTAAGAATGAGATTTTTGCTGAACAGATACAAGTCAGCTCATGCCAGTTCATTTCAGAGTCCACAAACAATCCCTAACTATGTTTAGTTAGCAATCTAACTCAGCCTCTGTATCACTAGCCCTCTCAAAAATCTTCCTTTATATAATATCTAACCTTATTAGTACCTACCTTACCCTACCTAAGTCCATCAGCCGAGAATGGCCTTGACTGCTTTCTAATACCTATACACTGTTTCATCATACACAGGACCTAACTGCTTTCCCTAAAGCCTTAAAAAGCTCATACACTGTGCTAGTTTGTCAGAGTTCTTCAGGCAGCTGAAAACAGGAAGGAAGAAAATTCAAACTTCAAAGTTGTAACTACTACTTGATAGCATGAAACGTCGACCAGAGGATTTCCACAAACCTGTTATATATTGTTAGCATGAAAGTTGCAGAAATATCAAACAGTACTAAATTTTTTGGAGTATGTAACCATTTTCAAGCTTAGAAATATCTGCACAACTATAGTATATAAGATCTTTTCCTCAGTGGAAGTATTTTGCTTCAGAAATAAGATAAGTTGTTTTCAAATCTTTTTAGAAGAAACTTCCTGCCCTCTGAATTAACCCCCAAATCAAAATCCCTGGAAAACTCGACCTCAAAAAGCATACAGATTCTGACTCCTCTGGTTGTTGCCTGCTTCTGTAAGTGAGTAAGAACATTTCTTTGCTCAACATATATGATGTATTTGATGTATTAGAAACTTGATTACAAGAAGCTCCTGGGTCACTTCAAGATGATTATAGGAATTATCAGAAACATTCTGAAATGCTTTCTGCCCTCCCCTCCGAATCAGCCCAGAGGATCTCCATACCACTCAGGTTTGGTGACTCACAAAGCTCAGAATTTCTCTGGCATATTACTCAACACTCAGTCACTGCTATGATGCAAACATTGCTCTCATCCCCAACTACTGCAGAAGAGATCACTATCCAGAGGTAACGAGGTAATTTTTCATCAGCACAGAGCTCAGTAACATGGAATCTGGATATTTTCTTAGTGTAATTTTTATTCCCTATCATATGGTAGCCTTTGAACAGTGGAGGTCAAAAGCACCACCACAAAATAAACCAACAGCTTAGCATAGGATAATTAGTCATGGGAGGTACCTATTTCCCTCCACTGATCTTGGAGAGTGCCTACAAAGTAGCAAGGATAATAAACTAATACACTTATATCAAAGAGTAAAATTACCAAATCATCCATCTACATTTTCATGAACTTAAATATTACAATAACTAACAAATATCTTGCTTTGTTAATAATAAACAAAAAATTTCATCTAACATAGCTTATTTTCTCATCCTTGAAACTGAAAAAGAACTAAATGGTAAGGATGCGATATTTTGTGGAAAGTGTCAGCTTTCTACCAGCAAGCATAGTCTGATCAACTTAATATCTAGAAACCTATGACTAAGTTTGAAATTAATTTACAGAAATGTAGACAAAACAAACAAGAACAAAATCACCATGCTTCATGTACATCTCAATTAAAAGAGCTAGACTATCATACACAAAGACAAGTAAAAGTCAGATATCCTAGAAATGACTCTTGAGTAGAAACACTTAAAATGTTCCTGTATCATTACCTATATCCTAAAGAGATTCTCAGTAGAAAATGGTAGCCTGCTTCATCTACGTACCAGTGATCCTCAGTAAAGCGATCTCTATTACAGCCAGATTTTGTCAGAAAGGATGTAAGCAGGATGACCACTGCATCCAATCTATGAACTTGCAGAAAGATCTAAACAGTTTGGAATGACTAATACAAAATTGTGTATGGAAAATTATCGATATAGTGTAAACTATGTAAGCAGCAAGGTTATTACATTCTGGAGGATTTTAACTGTAGCAAGAAAAGGAGTCACCATGCACCATGTCATCGTCATGTGGCATTCAGCTATCTCTACACTTCTGGTAATGGCCCAGAGCACATCTCCTCTGGTGTCCATGGGCTCATGGAGGCCCCCAGACAGTGCTGTAGGGAGGCCCTGCACGACTATCCCAGGGCCATGTCTGACCCCAGTCCCCCCACCGTGCCTGATCCTGACACCCACCCGTGGGCCGACATCCCGGCTCAGCCCCGGCCTGTCCCTGTGGGACATCAGGAGGTGCCTGATGCCCGGGACTGGGGCTGCCCTGGTCCCCCCTGGCTGCCCTGCTCCTGGCTGGGGCGATGGGATGGGGCTGGGCTGCCAGGCCCTGCCCTGCCACCCTGGGGAGCCCCTGGCACCCTGGCCCCAGGGAGCCCCTGGCCTTGTGGGACCCTGACACTTATGGACTCTTCTTAAATCTTGCTGTTCCTCCATCTATTCTCAAAATCCATTCTTTCCTTTTCATCACTGATGGTAAAACATTGCTTTAAATCTTCTGCAAAGTGACTCCATAAAACAGACCATGGATCTCTGTGGCATGCATTACACATCAGCTTAGTTCAGCTTTGTAATACTACGATCTTAAATAGCAGTGCTCAAGACTTCCGTCAGTATCTTATAGAAAAGTTGAGTCATTTCTGGCTCAGGCGCTGCCAGTAGTAGGGAAAGACGCTGCAGCTGCAATAGAGGGTGTTGTCTGCACCCACACCACCCCACCTGCGAGGCACGTCTGACTGTTGAAGCGCTGTGGCACAGTCAACGCGGCGTCAGGCTCCCCCTGCACCATTTCTGCCGTACCATGAGATGGGCAAAGGATTCCTGATGGAAACAAGTCACAGGCTGACATACGTATAAGCACCAACTTAACAGCTATCCAGATGTGTGACCTCAGCCTGTGCTGACATACCCGGGTAGCGCAGCTACTGACAGCACCTCACCCGTGATACCACAGATTTCAACAGAAATCTCCCTGGATAAAACTTGGGATGAAACAATTCAGCTGTAAAGGATAAACCAGCTTCCTCTGGGTAAGCCAGGATGTTTGAGACCTCTGAAATCACACCTTCACACTGCAGTGCAGACGGTCAGAGCCAGCCTGTTGATGCAGGACAGCAGGGAGAGTCCGGTTCACTTACTTTTTACCTGATCAAATGGAAATAAAATTAAAATCACCCCTAATAAAATATGGATATTGCTAATTTTTCTTCTACTAGAGTGGATAGAAACACTGATCAGGAAGTCACTGTGCTAAGTAGTGTGCAGACAATAAGGTGATCTCTGCTCTGAGGAGTTTAGAGTATTAACGTAGTAATGTCTACGGAATGAGCAACGGAAGAAGCAGCAGACTTTAATTTACTGTCGATGTCAAAGTTAGAAAGCAATCCAAAAACCTGGGTATTGCAGAATGTGAACTTGCTGAAAAACAGAGCAAAAATGTTGGAAAGAAACAAGATGATAATGGAAAATGTGTCACAGGAAATACCTAGATTATTCTTGCCCATACTTTGTATCAACTTTTAAAGTAATTTTTTTAAAGTTATGTATAGTAATAAAGTAAAACACAGTAATAAAAGCAGG
Organism: Aptenodytes patagonicus; assembly: GCF_965638725.1. Classification (NCBI taxonomy): domain Eukaryota; kingdom Metazoa; phylum Chordata; class Aves; order Sphenisciformes; family Spheniscidae; genus Aptenodytes; species Aptenodytes patagonicus. The sequence continues at coordinate 53,563,766 of NC_134949.1, forward strand.
CTGCCAAATAGTATTTACGACACAAATCAAAGGGATATGCTGGAGTACACATTAAAATTTAAACCTTTCATCTGCTGCTTGTATGACAGTATTGTGAGAAAGACAGAAATGGAATACTTTTGGCACTAATTAAAACTCCCTGTTGAGATCCAAGTAGTTAGAATTTCATATAAAGTGTTGTTATAGCCAGACAGTAATCAAGATGAGTTTTGGTATAACTGAGACAAAAAGGACTGGTAGCTAAATATACGTTTGTCGTTGCAGATAGCTCAGGAGATTTTTAAGGTGGTTTAATGCATGTATATACCTTATGATACCAGGGTAAAAATCATGTTGAGGGCACAAATGCTCCTGCCCTTTCTGGAATACTAGGATACAATGCAATGAGCAGAAAAATAGAGAAAGAAGCAAAAAAGAATCTACATTTTTTCAAGCAGCTCTTCTTAAAAAATATTCTAAGAAGAACTAGGCTTGAGAGGACTGTTAAGAGGAAAAGTGTAGTTGTTAGGTATCATTGACCTGTCCTAATAAATTACTGGTACTTAATTGTTTTTAAATACCTACTTTATATTACCAATTTTATGGCTTCTCTATGTTGGTCTAGGAACATTTAGCAAACTTAAAAAATGAGATAGTATGAAAACCAAAAATTACAGTCAAATAAACTATAAAAGGACAATATTCTAAAAACATACAGTTTCCAGGTTGGCAGTGTCAATGTAAGTTCATAACAGTGTCAGGTCTGAGATACTCTCTAAGTCTGAAGTGTGGATCTATAGCCATAGCAATAAATTAAATGCTCCCAAGAACATTCCTTGGCATCAAGGCGAAATTGTATGAAATGGTCTGCATCTATATTAGTAAACTGACTCTGCAAAGCCGAGGGGCAGCATGGCTGTTGGGAATGGCCTCTAAAACATCCTGGCTCCAGATCGGTGTCTGGGAATTGTTGGGGAGAATGGTAGTTGGTATATGCCAAAAGTGTACCCAGGTCCTTCTGAATGTGTGCTCTAGTGCCTGGAGACACTTTCTGTACACTGTTTAATTTACTAATATAGACATATTGTTCATAGAGTTCATTGTCCTAAAGTCACAGCTGATTTGGTAATGTACCATAAGCCAGGGAGGCTATGTCAGTTGCTTGCTTATTATTGCAGCTAGTACAAATCCATCAGGAATAACAGAAGCTTATATGGAATTTAAGAGGTAATATCCTGGGTGGTCCTGATGGAAATGCATGCAATAATGGCTTTGCGAAACATGCGAAATCAGAATCCTAATCAAAACCATTCTTTAAAGTTTTCTGGTTCTAGTGGTGTGCTAAGGTGTCTTGGTGTGTTAAGAACCACCAAGACAATTTAAAATCCGGCAGGCTGATATGTGCCATTTTATGTGTTCTCCTGAGAAACAACATACCATAAGAGGTTTCTCTAGAAATAAAGTGCACAATGACAAACACCGTTTAAGATATAATATAAATATTCTTTTGAAATACCAAGAGAAAAGAAATGTACTTTCAGGCTTCTGAGTTTGAGGTTAATTCTGGTAATACCAATTATGAACCATATGAAAAAATTGATCATGCCAACATGACTCACCTCTGTGTTCTTTATCTCAAGGAGTCAGAGAAGCTTGAAATGTCCAAATGTTGGCAGAAAATTATTTTGTTTTCACATAACACGTAAATATTGTAGATCGTGAATAACAACATTCTAAAAGTATATACTATTCCTTTGTTTAAGGTAGGGCTTGTGGGCAGAACTGAAGCACAGTAGTGTTGCTTCACCTATTGTACTGCTTAGAAAAAAAAGAAAAAACTAGAAAAAAAAAAAAGAGAATGCTCCTTGCTAGTTATTCACACCCACAAATGCCCTAGTATTGGTTACAATGATAGTTCCTGGATGTGTCAAGCAACAGTAGTCAAAATATTTGAAAAGTAAACTTCCACTAGTTGTTAACTCATGAGATTCTGGGTTTTAATCATAAAGACAGAGTAGCTTTTTCGTATTTCAAAGGCATGTCCGTTGCAACTTCACTAACAAACTCCAGCAGAAATAAATGTTGCAAATCCATGCATTCCTGCATCCAGAACTGGCTACTAAGTGCTTAATTACATTACACTAAATGCTTGGCTACAAAGAGAATTAATTTCTCTCCATATACACATTCCTGCGTTGTAATATCTAGTTCTAGGTGTTCTTATGTCTTTCTAGAATAACAGAGGTCACAAAGGTATTTCAACATATAAATCACAATCCATTGCACATTTGATCTTCTATTTATGTGGTATTTTTAGGTGAGTTTTCTAGAGCTTAGAAAGCATTTACATCACAGCTTTATAATACTTCTGATATGGATGGTTGGCTATGGCACGATGAAAGAATGAGTATGAATTTTAGAAAAAGTGTATCACTTTTTCTGATAAGCATTTTCCTAAGGTGCCTTCTCTCTTTGTGCAGAAAGATGGAGCTTTCTATGACTGCCAGCCAAATCAGAGGGTTTTTAAGGATGTCATAAGACTTTTCAGACTGGTTTACTCTTCTTGATGAATGTTTTTTGGAGGTTTTTGAAAAAAACATCAAATATTTGCAATGTTTGCAATGTTTTTTGCAATCTTTTAAGATCCTTGTGTACAAGGAAATACCTCTAGTTCTAGTCTTGTTCAATGACTGAAGTAGATCTCCATTCTACACCTACCATGAAAAGAAGTAAGAAGGATATGCTGGTAAAGTGGGGTACCAATCCAGTTTAAATTCCCTGCGTAGGTTATTCGGCATGGCATCAGATGAATATAGCTGATGAGTAGGTGTTATGCAACTTTATATTTAATAGCAATCGCACAGCCTGATTTTACAAGCTTTCTTAACAGTGGGTTAAAGAAATAAAAACATCACCTGTAGAAAGCATCCACAAGTTCTGGAGATGATGATCATGTTAATTACAGGAGTGCTATTAAACCCTAGATGCAAACCAGCACAAACACGTGCTCAGAAAAGCCTGGCCCAAGCACAAATTAGCAGTGATAGTGTTATACAAACCATTTGTAAAATGGACTATCTCTTTCAAAACGTAGGTTCAAGAACTAGAAAGGGCAGTAAAAATGGAAGAACTTATGAAATGTGCTTGCCTTTTGCTTCCTACTTTTTGTGACATTTGATCCTGGGGCTTTGTAAGAGACTTATTTTTGTAAGTAGTCAATATTTAAATTGGAAAACTAATGGCAGATGAATTGTAATTGTTGCTAGTATATGATATGAGTTCTCATTTCTGGCCGGATGGGAGTCTGTGTTGTATTGTGGAGCTCTGTGGGTCTGTTGATGATTTCTCATGGATCAGCGGGGCTATTGTCAATAGGCTTATATTTGCTACATACGAGCCTACACCTCCACCAGAAAAAAAAGTAAGAGCACAAATACTGAAGTAGTTTAAGTAAAATTAATTATCAGAATCAGTTTTCTGATGTGCAGACTTGGAATTTATCATATCTGTTCTGTAGTATTCTCTATAATATTCTCCATAATATTCTGTAAATTTCTCCCATGAACACTCCTATGAAACTCATTCATTAGCGTGTTAGGGAAATGCAAACACAGCTGAAGCAAACTGAGTTCTGTAGTCCGTTTGTGGAAATATTTAGAGTAGTTACCTAGCATTAATAACATGTACCGTGGTAGCAAAAATAACCAACTGTGTAACACCAGAAATGACAAAAAAGACAGAAAAAATTTTCATACTTTTTTTTTTAAAAAAACACCAAACCACCCTTTTGTAAAACCAGCAACACACTCTAAACCTACTCAATAGGGCAAGATTTGTAGCAATGAATAACACCTTTTACTAGACCAGATTGACACATTTGGGAGATACAGGCGTTTGGGCACAAAGGCCTTTCTTCAGGTCTAAAATAGCAACAGCAGCATTTAAAGAGGAATACAAGCAGACAATATGCAAGGGGCATATCTCAAGTTGCATATCTCAGTCCATCTGATAGAAAAAGTAGTTGGTATTTGTGAAACAGAGGAATTGCAAAGGAAAAAGGAGATAAGTATAAGCCGATTTTAATAAAAATGCAAAAGTGGCTGCACTGGGCCATAGCAGAGCTCTAGAGCAGAGATGTGTTTAAATCAGTATCCTGTCTTAAACAATGGCCCACACAAAAAGAAAGTTCCCGTGATTGCACAGTTGTTCATGGTCTGTTGTCACATACCACCTTAGATGATAGCAATGTTTTACATGCAATTCTAATTTAAAATTCTACTAGATTGATGATACCTCACATAAAAAACCTAATTACAAGTCCATTGTGATTACAGTTCAAGTTTACAAGTTTAAGAAGGTAATTTCCAAAGCTAAAGTAAAACATAGCTCTAGCAGTTTAACTGATAAATACTAACTAACTACCAATGGATTTTCACAATATTAAAGTTTCATACCTTGGTCTTATTTGACCAAGAGTATTTTATCCTTAATCGAGAAATATGTTATTAATACCACCATTCAGAATATAGCTAAATGTTAGGATTCTGACATACTCAGAATAGTTAGGAAAACAATACATCAAAAAAAAGAACATAGAAAGAATTGCCGTGCACTAACATTCTCGATCCTTGTTAGAAGAGCACCAGAACCACCTAGTGGAGTTTTTATTTATTACAATGACTCTAAAATGCCATCTTGTAAGCAGTATAGCAATATGTGCTGCTTTATGGGAAAGTTAGTATGTGGTATCACCACTGAATCACGGAAGTTAGGGCTGGGGAGACTCCTACTAGGTTTCCGACCCATCTTCCTGTCATGCAGGGCTACTGCTCTGTTGTACGCTGTTTTTCACCTACTTTAAATGTATCAAAGGATGATGTTTACACTGCTCGTTCTGAGGGAGTTTTCTAACTTTTCATATGTCATGAACAATTTTTTCCGTTAATGAATTTTAAAATGTCTTTTTTATGTAATCTTATTTTTTAAAAATTTGAATACATTACTCTGACACCTTTCTGGTTTTACACTTCAAACCTATAAAGTTCTGTCATGTCCCTTCTGTACTCCATAGCAGTATTGGTAACAGTATTAAATTCTTTTACTGATATCTTCTAAATTGGCTTTTTCAACTATCTGGTGAGCTTTTTGTTTCTTCTCTCAATTCCCAGAAGCACATCTTAGTATCTTTCTGGTGATGTGTGCAAAACTGTATGAAAATGATGCACAGAAATATCAAGGGCAATTTAAAATATGTTTTGATAACACGTCTTTTTATAACTAACAACATATTCAAACTTTTTTGTATTCTAAACTAATCTCAGGAATATGGGCAGGAGTTGGTGATTCTGCACGTGTGGCTCTGTTTTCAGTGAGTAGGAAAGCACAATCAAATTTTGTTCCTTCTTTGCCATATATGTACACATTTTCTAAGAGTCCACTAGAAAAATGTTTGTAAAAGTTTTCTAGGTCTCAAGTGTAAAGCTGATATATTCGTTGAACCTGGGAGACATATAGAGCTATACTTTCAGCAAGTGCTTGGTTTAGCTGCCAAACACAGAATTAATTTTTATTATCTTGCAATGAAGTTTACAAAGTATCTTCTTATATAAAACTTATCCTTAGGAAGTGCACATAGGTTCAAATCTGTAGGCATAGCTGTAAAGAGCACAGCCCTTAGAAAATCAGGATCTGTGCTACTTGAATGGGACTTGCCTGAATAAGTAACACAGGTCCTGGATAGGACACAGGAATTTAAAAAAGAATCTGAAAATCTGCTTTATGTGGAATTATTCTAGACTTTTTCACAAAAATGGCGTGTCAGAAAAATGAGACCAAAGATGAAGTACTACTATTTACTTTGGCCACTCTTTGAATACATAACTAACAGTGTGGGTTTAAAAAGATATGGCAAAAGTTGTTCCGTTTTGTGATACAATTGCCACAGAAGTAAATGAGGCATATAGTTGCAGGACTGAAAAAATCTCAGATGTATGATATATGACTTTCCTGAGGAGTAGGCAGAATTTAGCAGTCTGGTACATCCAGTGGTTGTTAATGATAAAATGTGTTGGTATATGATGGTGTGCTACAATAACTCTCAGAACACACCAAGACTTCCCAGTATGTTTCCACAAATGAGAAACAGGTTTCTAGGGGAAACAGTATTCATCTCAGAAGTTTTGATACTGGGACTTTTTTTTTTCCCCCTTCCTTTCTTTCTCCCCCCGCCCCTGCCCCCACCCATAGCTTATTATTTTTCCTGGATATCACATTTTTAGTCAATAATTTCTATTCTATTTTCTCATGTATGAAGCCACAATCAGGTTTAGAGTAATATTCATCTTATGGAATGTAAAATATCCACAATAGAGACGTCAGTACTCACATAGGGGTCCCTTTAAGTTAGCAGAGAGAAATAGGCACCTTTAAGGCATGACTCATCTGATGTAATTTAAGCATTTGCTTTAGGACGGGATGAATCATATCAAAGAAATGACTGCATAACTTCAATGATTATAGCAAGAATCTAGACATGTATCTCCTATGACTACGTCTGAGTCGTAAATATGAATTTCACTGACATAGCCAGCAACTGAAATTTTATCCCTTCATAGGTCCCTCTTTTGCTAAAGTAGAATATGGTCTAGCATGTTCAATACAGGTCAAAGAAAACACTAATGACTTCTTTCCAATTGTCTGAAATGTCAAGTGATCACATAGCTACATGAAATATATTTTCAAGATGATACTTTTGTATACGTTATATTTTTTAATGTAATTTTTAAAGTTTTGTACATTTTAAAATTTTCAAATTTTGAAAAAATAAATTTAAGAAAGTTGAATTTTCTTTTCAAAACTGTGATACTGTTATGAAAAATAGTTTCTTAAGCCAATTTGTTCCTTTGCTTTAGCAGAAATAAAATAATGTGGAAAGTTTCCAGTATATCCATGATTGAGTACTGTAGCGCCAATCGTTGCAAGGTACTTAAAAATTAACACCTGTACATGAAAAGCATAGGCTTTTCCATCAATGCAATGTCTTGCTACACCTCCACCCACTTAATGACTGGAATATGTAAAAAGTCTAATTAATATAATGCACAGATGAAAGACACAGTTGTGAATTGTGCCCAACATTGCCCTTTTTTTGGCATAATTTAGTAAAGATGTGCTTCAAAACCCTTCTTGGAAACTTGAAGCATTTTGAGAATGGCTGGTTAGATGATGCACTCTAAAATACTGAACAATGTAACTGAGGTTCCTTCTGTTTATCCATGAGAAGAGAGAGACTGGTTGGGTCAAAACACTGCAAGAATGCCATTGGTCTTGTTCTTTATTGCTAGTGCTGTAATACCTTATGAAGGCTGGCTAAGGAAAAGTCTTAAAAAATAAAAGCCAGGGGAGGGACGACACCAGCAAGTTAAATATAACACAAGAAGCAGATTGGATAAGTATATATTAAATTATATTACCCTATTCAATGACCACGTAATGCTTCTTTTTTCATGTTACTATGTATACAGCTTTACTTATCACCTATACACCCCACGGTACCTTACTGCAACAGTTCATACATTTAAAATGTTCTCAAGAGCCTCATGGCAAACAATGCACTGAATAAACATGCTGGGTTACTAAAATATCAGTAAGTTTTATGAGGAGGCACAGAAGATCTCCAGAACTTTACACACTCACATGCGCACACACACACACAATGACAGATGTACCGCCAAGCCAAGTTTTCAGCTGCTTGCAAGACTTCTTTGGTGAAAACACTGAAGATACAAAACTTCCAGATACGTCCCAGAATGTCCATTGTACTGACCAGTGGCTGTTCTTTATGCACCATTACAACTTACTTTCAGCATGTCAGCTAAACAGGATTAGGAACTCAGGTGGGAAACTCACAGTGAGAGCAAACGGAGCTCCAAAACATTTTCATGGAAACTGCCCTTGAGATAAAAAGGATGAAGCAGAAAACAAAATGAACAATAAAAAGAATTGATTCCACATGGTATTTTTCAAAGCCGAGTGTCAACTAGCTTCTGAAATAAATAAAGCATGCTACATTCTTATTATTATTTTACCAGTTGCATGTAAAAACTGACCATGGGTATTATCAGTAATACTCATCTCTTTTACAATTCAGTAAAATGATTTGTAATACAGAGATATCTCCTTTACCACATCATCCTACACTCACTTTGACAGATAATTGGGAAAGGTATTCTTTTTTTTTTTTAATAATAATTTTGCCACTTTCAAGACATCAGTAGGACATCACGAAGATTGAATCTGAGTACAAAATTTCAGATGTTCAGAATTATGTCTGTTGTGATTCTGATGACAGATTTCTGCAGTATCAGTAAACACATTTCTGACTCTCTTATTCGTTTAAACTTACCTTGACATTTTCCCATCAGAAGATTTATGTTTCAGACCCTCTAAGTATATTTACTGCCTTGATAATTGCTACATGCACAGTCAAACCAAATAAGCGAGTTTCAGGACCAAATAAAATTCTTCACTGCCCTATTAATGGGTCTGTACTGAATTATAAGCAATATCTTCTTTGATTCTCAGAAGAAAAATACAGTAGCTCATTGCATACTTACACAGAAAAAAATACTTATGAGAACAAAACCAAATGGAATGCTAAAATGCTGTTGCTTATGGAAATATAACAAATTGTCAGCAATAAACACAAAATCTCAGCCATTTTGCTTAACAGCACCTCCTGCAAAACAGTGAGGGGGTTTTATCCTTGACACATTGGAATAATCTGTGTTAAATCCCTGGGGAAATGCAGAGAAGATAGCAGCCAGTTTGCTTCTCTTCCTTATCTGAATTCCAGAGACCATTAGAAATCTTATGGTGAAAAGCTGAAGTATATTATACCAAAATCCCCAGGAAAATATGTTGCCCAGAACCTTAGCTTAAATGGAACATCTTCAAAGAATCTTTTTTAAACTCTTTCTCACATCAAGGTATTCTTGACACAAATCTTCTTACCTGAAACACTATCCAATGTTTTATTTCTTCTATAATATATGACACGTGGTCATCTTTCACATGTTCTGTAAATCATCACTTTGATATCCTGTAATTGTTTATTAATAACAGTAGTAAAAATACCAAGAGAAACTATGATTTTAGATCATATTTTAGAGAGCGTTCTAGGAGCTCTCTATCAATCCAGGAAAATGATTCACCGCTGCAAAGAGCCAGCAAGCTAATTTGAAGACTAAAGGAAAACAGAGAAAACCTAATTGTGAAAATAATTTTGAATATTTGAAGCTCCCTATATAGCTGTGTAGTCATTTGTTTACATTTTAGGTAGACATAAAGTAAGGGCTTTAACATACTGTTTTTCTGTTTTATATGATACTTATATACTCTGTGTATGTTACTTCATTATGTATTTCTAGTCTAAGCCCATTAGCATCTAATGGCAGTTGTTTCCCACTCTTGACATCTCATCCTTGCATATAACTCCCTCATTTACTACTAACTCTCCTCTGTTCTCAGTTTCCTCTTTCCCACACTTTAGTTCTAGTGAATTTCCAAAGCCAACCACTCCATATGCTTAGAGGCACATTAAACTTCTGTCATTTTTTTTTCCCTCTCACATTAAGTCACATCTTATGCTTCTGCTTCCCAGGGAGCCACAAATTAACCAAAAAAATGTTCACAGATCAGAGCAGATAACCCAAGATAATGAACTTTTTTGTGGATGTCATGTACTAGTGCTACTGTATCCTTTGCTATTAAAAGCAGGTAAGAAGGATTACTTCTGCTTGCAAATTGCTGCTCAGCTTCAACAAAAGAAGCAGCGTAGATCTATCACTATTCTTTAATAATGTAAATTTATGAACTAGCCAAGTGTTTTGCCATCCATCCTCCTCGGCTTATATAAATCTTACATAAATTTAACTCATAAGACAGGAAGCACAAACTACCTTGTGTTTGGTTACATGCACTGAAAACACAGTAGAACCATATTGCGTGTGGGAACACAAATGTTTAAAATACTTAGCTCTGCATAATTCTTGTTCTTTTGCTTTATGTGTGCACGTGAGTGTATATGCATTTCTTTGTGGCTTACTGAAGGGGTAAGTATTTTAAACATAAGACATTATGACTGCATTTTCCATCTTCAGGTAGATCATGCATGTGGAAGAGGGGATGATGAGAAATCCTTTTTCATGATGGAGACTGCCAGACAGTCATTAGCAGCTCACCTGCAACTACCCAATACGTTTATTATTGAATTTGTTGTTTTAAATGGTAGCATGGAGTTTAGACCCTGAGAAAATCAGGATGGCTGGGAGCTTGGGCTGACTCCTCCAGAATGATAAAAATTGCTATTTGGAAAACCAATGTATGTCCTTTCCTGATGAGTGCGTTCATGTAACCTGGCTGGCTCAGACAGGTTCTGGTCCAGCTTTCAATACCTGAACAAAAGTATATGTAAGGTCTAACTATATTTTTTTCCAGTAGCTTCGGCCATTACTGTATCTGAATCAGGTGTCTAATTCATGGGTGAAAAAACACAGATAAAACATTGTAAGAGATTTTGAAACTGACTCTGTTTTGAACCCCATAAACCCAGAAAGATCTCTCATTTTCTATTAACAGAGTAACAGATTTGCAACAGCTATAATGTAATTCATTATCTGAATACCATTTTGAATATCATTGCACATAGAAACATGTTTAACTGCATTTTCTCAAATTCTTTTTCAAATTATGGCAGTGAATTCAAATCCCTACAACATACTACTTTTGGGTGAATACTGCAGTTTTAAGATCTCTACATGATATGAAGAACATTCTTTAAAATAAGCAACAAATAAGAAAAAGTACAAACTGAGGTAGGAATATAAGTCAGGAGTTAAATGTACATAACCTTGCAATGACTTGATCTTTACGAAAGGGATCACAAATACCTGCCAATAACTACTTCAAGGGTGTAAACACTGGGGCTGCCAATGTATTACTTACATCTGTAGAAAATTGATAACTGGAGATGATAATGGTATGTAATTTTGAAATAATACAGAGTGAATATGAAAGGTTTCTCGGCACCACCAGCTATTAGAATTTTGAATTGTCCTTTATGGAAAGTGACTGAAACCTTATTCCTTTGAAAGTTAAAAACAAGGAAGGACAAAATCCTTGAAGATGACTTTAAGGACTCAAGCCCTGTTGGCTGTAGGCTGCAATAGAACCTTTTATAGCTAAGTGAATACTTCCCTTCCCCTCATCTTTATTGTGTTGAAAAATTCTGACCTTACTTCTATTTATAATCTTGGTATAATACTTTTCACTCTTTTCTGAAACCCAGGACTGTGTCTGTATGGTACAAATGCAGTGCATTGCAGGGACATCCAAGCTAGCTCTGAGCAATGTGAGAAGGGAGAATCAGGCAGAAGACCCAGGATAATGCTGCTGTCCTATTTCTGGCACATTAATCATTCTGATAGGTCTATATGGCACAGCACTGCGTTTGCTCTTACACCTGAGAATGTTAACAAAATCTGCTGTACAGGGAAAATGTTTCTAAAATGTTTCTGATCTTCAACGTCCTTATAGCTAAAATGACTGCCATTCAGTCCTCTTTACCTTTAACTATTAAAACCAGTCATGAACAGAAGACAAATGATGCTAGTCAAGATCTGATACACTCTTGGGAATTTTTATTGGAAATATCAACTCCTCACAATATCCTATAAAGCAATGAAGAAGCAGGAAAAAAAGATTCTCAAGAGGAATGATTTCTCCTTTGCACACTGCTGAACGGAAGAGTCAGTTGAAAAACACAGTATTCTTTGAAAAGCATCAAAATAGTACTGCAGTCCTTGAAAACATTATGTAAGAAATTCTGCAGCTTCATTTCTTTGCAAACAGGGGATACTTCTTTAGGATTTTTATCACTGCAAATTTCTTCAAAGTAAAAGGATAAGTATTGCTTTACAACATTAACATCACTGTGTTCATTTGCTTTTATCTACCACGAACTTCAAGTATTTTACATTGACCTTCAATCAACATAATCTGTTTTAAAATTCCATAAACTAGAACTATGAGAGGTAGGGTTTGGGGGCAGCAAATGCAAACATTTGAAACAAGCAACTTATTCCAGCAAAACTAGCACAAATATTGTCTAGAAAACAAAATTTAAATACTCATAATGAAATTATTTTAGAGGAACTACCCTTTATTACAAACTACAATTATTGTAATGAAGGATGCTATCCTAAGACTGCATGTTTAGGAGGCCAAATTCAAAATAAGATGCAGCTAAAATTTTTAAATTAATTTCAATTAAAGGACCTGAAAAAGGACATTATTTTAAAATAGAAATCCTATTTTCTTGCTGGCTCACCAACACTGAAAAGGTTAAGCTGGTAAAATATGACTCTTTATCCAGGGCTCTTCCAAGCTACTGAAGGCAGAACAAGTTGTTGCCTAGGACAACAAAATATTTAGTGACTATTTATTTTATCTGTTTTTGTAGAGAACTTGTGGGCTGGGAGGAGAGGTTATTTTCTATCTTTTTTTAAAGGGAATAAGATGTCTTGGGTTGGGCTGCTTCTGCTGTACTCCCTGGAAAGGAGATCATATTCTGAAACTTGAAATACAAACCTTTTTATAGAACACTAAGATTTTAGATAGAAAATCAGATGATAAGGCAATTTATTTGCTGCCTGAATGGAGGGAGATTTTGTTAGGATACTTCAGAGACAATACCCTCTCTGGCACTAGGCAGAGTAGGTTGCTTTAATAAAAAAATTATCTTGCATTATAAATCAATCATTTGTGCTACATAGTGTGTTACAGGACAAGAAAATGATCCTGCAGGTGGAACACAATAGGTGCTAAAATTGCTCAGCTTTGATTATTAGTGCTAAAAATTGCTGCCAATCACTACCTGATTATAATTTGCTTTGAAGAGAGCGTGGGGCAGAGGGAAAGAAAAAAAGAGAAAAAGTGAGAGGGAAAAAAAGCTCTGGTTTTAAGAATTCTAAAATAAAAGCAAAGACTTACCTCAGAAAAGAGGTAAAAGTGACTGTTAAAAAATTATATCATTTTGATATGACTAAAATCCTTACATTTAAAAATAAATGCAGGAAATGGGAAACTTATTAAAAGAAATCTGCAAATTTCAATGGCTAGATTTACTGATCAAACATGGTTATTTCACTATCACTTTTTAATCAGAAAACAGTAATTTTTAAATTATTGCCATAATATAAGGAATTACAAGTATAGAATTAGGGAAATTATTTCAAAGTACTTATATAATGTCTTCTATTTAAATAACCTCTAGTGCAAAACAACACCAGATGGATTACAAAAGAATCATTATACCACCAAAAGAAAATGCCATGAAAATGTCCACAGTGCAAATGCTTTCCCTTTCTTTCGTTACCATGTTGTATTGTAAACTGAATAAAGCACTGTATTTGAACTAAAATAAGTGTTTTTCCTCCCACTTCTCCTGAGTTTGAGCACTGCCATGATCCAAGGTGGGAGTGGGAAGAGGTAAACAGTGGATGGTTTGAAGACATTGCCATGGTTTATGTTGTCTCCTGATCTTTTGCAAGTAACAGTATAGAGGAAGGAAGATGATGTATTTAAAGAGTATTTTGCATTACCATGAGGAAAAGATGGAAGTTTGCACATCAAATCACTCAAAGGCTACAAGATCACTACCTATGCAAAATGTTACATGCAGAAACTACATAAGAGTTAAACATGTTATGAAGTTACAAGACTGGCACATGGATTTGTTGAAGATAAAGAGCTTCCAACAAGTTTTCTAGAAACAGCCACTGCAATACTACAACATAACAACAGTTTCTAAATGATCAGTAACACCTACAATCATTTAGGAACTGAGTGACTGATGGAGCTGCCACCAGCATTCAAAAGAAAAGCAGAAAGAATAATTTTCAAATGCAAGATCTAATGGAGCAAATTTACTATATGATTGCAATTGGTAAGTATTTCATTCTTACAAAAGAAACAAAGATGTGCATTATTAAAACCCTTTTGAGACCTCTGTGGGTGCCCTGGATGAATGAAATCTACACAACTATTGTGTATGGAAAAAAATTTGCTATTTGTATAATATCTCATAACTTTTTTTGTACATGCAATGAACCTACTGATCCCATTTCAAAGGGAAATAAGAGTCATTTAGAGAGTTATCCTTTGTATTTACAGCTGTAGCAGCAAACACATATTAATGTAATCTCATTTGCAGCATTGCTCAACTAACGTATGAGCAAATCCATGTACATGTCTTACCCCATGAAGAAATACTTCCAGACCCATCTTCAGATTATTTGATTTGAAATATATAAGCAACTATCCTGTTGTCAAAAAACTGCTTAATACTTGGTCCTATTATTTATGTTAATTAGGATAGTATTGCAAACAGATGAGCCAGAGAATTTGAATGGGTATTGAAAGTTTCTTTCATATTTCCTCAAACCAATCAAGGTTGTGCATTAACCACTTCAAAATGTAGTTATTTAACATAAAAAACACCACAAATGTAGTATAAAAGATTTCCTTAAATGTGTTAATGCATCCTATACATAGACTACTACTTTACTAATGAATGAGAAGACCCAAAGTTCAGCCTGCCTGGCAGAGAACTTTAAAGATTCCCATAAAACTTTCAAAGGCTAGAAATATCTGTTCCTCAGCACAACAGGCACATTTGTTTTTGCATACATTTGGATGTCAGAGAGATTCTCAAGGATTTTATGCTACCTAGAAACTTTGAAATACAAGACTTCCAGTTTTGCATCAGTATGTCAACATGGTTGTCTCTACAGAAGTGCCATTTTCATTTGAAGTGTGATAGTCTATCATTTAGCTTGCTGGAGAACTCTTTACTTTCAATTATATACATTTATATATAAATACATACATACACACATATGTGCATGTGCACATGTTTATATATGTAGCTGTTTTAAAAGTATTCTTTCACATAAATTAACTTCAAGTACTTTCTTAATCAAGTACACTAGTAATATGCTCCTGAATGTTTGGAAAGAGGGAACAAAGAAAAAGTCATACAGAGAATTTTCTAAACTCAACAACTACAGAAGTTATTTTCAATAACAAAATACCTAGTAAGTTGAGATCCCACACGTTATTGCTAATGCAGACTCACAGTCCTGAAAGCTCTTCTGATTATCAAAATTGTTGGAGCCGTTCAGAAAGCAACTACAGGAAGAGCTATGGGCATCTTTATCAGTCAGCAGTGTCGCTGGGAGATCAGAAAGGACTGTGGCTCCAAGCACTCTTAATTCTTTTCAGTGATCTGAAATCTAGCACAGGGCTCTGAGGTAGAGAGGAAAAGGAACAGGAATTGTAGATTTGCAGTCGCAATGTCTGAGAACGTGATATTGAGATGTCATGTTTCATTCCTCTTCAAAAACTGCCTCTGCAGAGTGGCACGCCTGGGAAATTAAGTAATAACAAGAGAAGAAGAGTCGCAGAGTAATTTGTCAAACAGAATCTGAAGGACAGCCCTCCTAAGAAAAAGGTATCTTTTCATGCTACAGAGCATGGGAAATTAAGCTGTCAAGTGAGCACAGTACAAAACCCATCCATTTGGTGTGTACTACCCAATCAAGCTGTGGAGTTGCTATCTATATCTGCTTTACTGGAATAGATGGGGAGGCTGCTAAGTGAGACACTAACCTGGTCAAGGAATCTGAATGCAGTACGTGGTCCATTTTTAAGTTCTTCAAGCAGAGACTATAAGTTGTACTGAGGTTGTAGGTGCATTAGGCAGCTAAGGCGTCATGAGAGCTTTGAGAACTACGTTCAATACAGTGGTTGCTATGACTTAGAGCTATAGGCTCAAGCTAAACATGTATAAAGCAGTTCTGACTTTGAAATTAGACATGTATAGCTGGCACTCTGCATATTGGAGCTGTAAGAGAAGGACTAGAAAGATACAGAGCAAGGATTTCTGGAAGTATGGAATGGCTAAATGGACTAAGACTCTTCAGTTTGCAAATGAGATGACTGAAAGGAGAAATGATAGAAGTGTGCAAAATGAACCAGAGCACAGAAAAGATAAATAGAGAAGGAATTCAAGGATAAACTTGCTGAATTGCTAGCAATGATGTGTAACTTTTCCCTTAAAACCTTCTTGTTTTCTGAGGACTGAAGTGTGACAAAATCGATGACAATTTTTGAAAAGAGTTCATCGAAGATGCATGGAAATACTGGCCTCTAAGCCTGTCCCAGGCAAATTAGTAGGAATTCAGTAATGCATACTAGTAGTGGACACACAGATAAATAAAACCAGGAAAAGTTAAAGTGACTCCATGTAAAGGAACCTCATATCGCAAAAGCCTATTGGAGTTCTTTGAAATAGTCAAAAAGTATGTGATGAGGTTGGTGATCTGCTTGCTCTGCTTGTTTGCCTGGATTTCTAAAGTCTTTTGATGAAGGCACTCTTAAAAGGCTTTTAAGAAAAAAAAACCAGTCATGGCATTAAGCCATAAGAAGAGGTTCTTTCATGGATAAATAGCTGGTTAAACCAGGAAACTGTAGGAGAAAATGCAGTTTTCACAGTGGAAGAAGGTTCTTAGTGAATTTCTGAAGAGTTCTGTGAATGGACCTCTGCGTTCAATATATTTATAAATTCCATAGGAAAGAAGACTAGCAGTAAGATCACAAAACTTGATAATAATTCATTCAAGGTAAGAAAGACAAGGACCAGTTGGGAAGAACTTGCTCAATTCCAGAAGTCCCTGAGTTGAGAATTATTAATGACTAGAAGAATGCTATGCAGACAGTTCATAATATGCTTGTCCTATCCACGTAGCGTTCCCTGGTCATCTGTTTAAGGTGATTTTTATAGACAGCACAGTGGGTTAAGTAGAGCCTCTGATCTGTTTCAGTATGGCCATTTTCAGGCTCTTTCATTCCTATAGTACAAAACCTAGTGGGCTGCAGTGAAATGATCATGTAGCAGCCTTTAATATAACTAAAGAATCACTTTTTCATACAGTATACAATTAAATTAAATTGTGGAACTTGTCGATGATGTTGTGGAGGGTCCAAAGTATTTAGTTACAAACCAATGGAAGGCAGTCCATTGGTAGCTATTTTCTCTCTCTAGTATCTTTGATCTGATCCTGAACAGCAATCATTATACACTAATGTAAACCAGGAATGCAATTTGTGAGCAACAGTATCAGGAACACTTCCCCAAAAGCTAAAAATCTGGACAGTAATTGAGTTTAAGAAACCATTTGGTAAACATTAATTTTACAGGAGACAAAGACTGAATCACCCATGTGAAAGATGGATGTACAAAAATAGAAGCAGCTTGCAGTGCAGGATGAATTAACTGAGAAAAAATGTAAACCAGGCCACTTACATGTAACCCTCCTCACAGTTCAGCTATCTGTGATTCAAGGCCTACTTTCAGTACAGCACAGCAGTGCAACCGTTCTCAGTTTTCTTCTGAGAAAATTGCTAGGGCGTGAGAAGGAGCTGTGAGAGAGTGCACAGGCTGGAAGCATGTGAGATTAGAAAGGTAAAGTTGCAGACATAAGTAAGGTTGTTGAGACGGGGAAACTGGCACCTCAAGGTTTCAAGGATAACAACACTCACATGAAAAGGTATAAAATCCCAAGGAAAAAACGGGAAATCAGAAGACAGCAACTTGGCAACATCATAGATCAGCCTGTTCCAGGGAGCAACAGAGGCCAGCCCTCCCCTACCTGAGTG
This sequence comes from Aptenodytes patagonicus, assembly GCF_965638725.1. Taxonomy (NCBI): domain Eukaryota; kingdom Metazoa; phylum Chordata; class Aves; order Sphenisciformes; family Spheniscidae; genus Aptenodytes; species Aptenodytes patagonicus. Next base: position 53,581,523 of record NC_134949.1, read on the forward strand.
ATGACTATTTGCCCAGTAGACTTAGTGACTCATTTGGTGGGGGCTGATTTAATGCCTAGCTCATTAGTCCTACTATGTATTGTGTGTGTTAGACGATAAATAACTTGCTTTGTCCTTTTAAGCTGTTTATATCTTGCCTGAAGAATCTCTTTGGTAAAAGTTCCCTGAAGAGAGTGACTCCTTGAGGGGGAGGGTTATGTAAGTAATCCAGAATAACAGACAAGAATAATATGATTAGTCATGTAGAAGAGCATTTATACTTTAAAGCACAGGTGCACACTTTAGATGAGTTAGGGGATTTCAGAACATAGTGGACTTTTTTTCAGCAGATTATATATATTTCAGAAAAGTTCCACGTAGGTACAGCATCGAACAAATGATATCTGAATCTGGGTACAGAATCTGACCTCTCTAATGAGCCAAGAAACATGGGAGACAAAACCAGAAGTGTTGGGAAAGCCAATGCTGGGAGAAGGCATTCTGAATACTTACAATCCCAGGATAAGGACATTAGGACAATGCTTCCCAGGAAGCACATACCTGAGAAGATAATGAAGCAAATGGATCTGGGAAAATTCTTGATCTAATTGACAAATGAATTAGTGAAACAGAATCTAAATTTCAAAGTCTGGCTTGTTGAAAAAGGACTGAGAATGCTGGTGGGAGCTCACAAGAAACACAAATGAATAACTTTTAAAATTACTCTTCTGATTCAAATGCTATAAATAATTGCTGCTTGGTTGTGCTTGAAGAAACACACACACTATATACATATACATAAAAGTCTGAAAGAAACTAGCACGTAAGTTAGAGCAGACATTACCTTGCTAGAATAATTCACAATAAATTGCAGGACGCTGCATATTAAATTTGTTTCTTAATGCCAATGAGGTAGCTGGAGGACCAGAGAAGCTGAGGAAAGATGGCCTTTACCACTGGTGTCTCAGACCTTGTCCCTCTCTCATGTGCTTGGCATTTTCCTCACAGTTTTTTTTTAAATGTGCTTGCCTAGATGGTAACTTCCAAGGGTGGTAAAACAGTGTTGGAAATAGAGTAAGAACTGTTCTTTTTAGGAAGATAAGAAAATTCATAGCTCTGATCATTCCAGTGTCCTATGGGAGTAAGGGGTTAACAAAGGTTAACTTTAATCATAGAATCATAGAATCATTAAGGTTGGAAAAGACCTCAGATCATTGAGTCCAACTGTACACCTAACACTGCCAAGTCCACCACTAAATCATGTCCTTAAGTGCCACATCTACATGTCTTCTACATACCTCCAGGGATGGTGACTCAACCACTTCCCTGGGCAGCCTTTTCCAATGCTTGATAACCCTTTCAGTGAAGAAATCTTCCCCAATATCCAGTCTAAACCTCCCCTGGCGCAACTTGAGGCCATTTCCTCTTGTCCTATCACTTGCTACTTGGGAGAAGAGACCAACACCCACCTCGCTACAACCTCCTTTCAGGTAGTTATAGAGAGCGACAAGGTCTGCCCTCAGCCTCCTTTTCTCCAGACTAAACAACCCCAGTTCCCTCATCCACTCCTCACAGGACCTGTTCTCTAGACCCTTCACCAGCTTCCTTGCTCTTCTTTGGATGCGCTCCAGCACCTCAATGTCTTTCTTATGGTGAGGGGCCCAAAACCAAACACAGTAGTCGAGGTGCGGCCTCACCAGTGCAAGTACAAAGGGACAATCACTTCTCTAGTCCTGCTGGCCACACTATTTCTGATCCAAGCCAGGATGCTATTGGCCACCTTGGCCGCCTGGGCACACTGCCAGCTCATATTCAGCCGGCTGTCAGCCAGCACCCCCAGGTCCTTTTCCGCTGGGCAGCTTTCCAGCCACTCTTCCCCAAGCCTGTAGCATTGCATGGGGCTGTTGTGACCCAAGTGCAGGACCCAGCACTTGGCCTTGTTGAATCTCATACAGTTGGCCTCGGCCCATCGATCCAGCCTGTCCAGGTCCCTCTGCAGAGCCTTTCTACCCTCAAGCAGATCAACACTTGTACTAAAGCTAATCTTCTTAGCATGTCTGTATGTCAGTAGGGAGAGCTAAACTCCCCTAGGAAGCAATCCAGATAATTAACTGTAATTTAACCACCCTGAATCATCCTCTAGATGGTCCTTTCTTTTGCCATCCTTTATAGTTTATAAAGGGAATTTAGGGATACTAGCTTCATTCAGCTGCAGGGAGACTTTCAGAATATGCTTTCTTCTTTCTGTCTTTCAAAAAATGAACTGTTTGCTTTAATAACATAATTGAATAGATTTATGCCCTGAAAAGTATCTTGGTCAGCATCACACATGGAAGTTCGGAGGCATGTGATAAGTAAAACTCACAGTAGTATATTGAGATGCATTATGATAAAGGATGACCTTATTACTAACTTAGATCTAGGGAAAAAAAAATCTAAAACTTCATAAACTTCCTCCACAGGCATCTGAGTTGATGATCACAAAAATTGTAGGAAGAAGATAATAGAGAATTTTAATTTTTTAAGATGTAAAGAAGGGCTTGTGAAAAATTAAATGTCCCCTTCCCTCCCCTGTCCTTTCAGCTATGCTAGTTTACCTAATAGAAGATACTATCTCTACCTTCACATCTGTTTCTACCCCTCTAGAAGCCATGATTGATTTCCCAATGGCTTAATGGAAAGAAGCACCAAATATAAACTAAGGGATTCCTTTCACCAAAGCAGGAATGGCTTTTATGTCAAATTCAGTGGCTGCAACTGTTTAAACTGATGGCTAAAATGAAAAAGTTATCATATCTGTAGCCCTTGACACATTTTTATTGTGTATTTGGCATAAGTGCAAATGAAACTTCTTGCTCCATCTACAACTCAAGCACCAAGAACCACCAAACCAAGGGTGCTCTGAATTCTTTTCAGGATGTTGAGTCTGTTTTTTCTCATATTTTTCAAGTGCTTGGATTCTGACCTACTCAAGTCAGGAGTCCTATTCCAGAGTTAGTGGCTTTGACCTTTATGCATTCCTTTATGAAAAACTTTCTGTAATAAGGTCTTGTTTGCCATCGCCTGAATGGGAAGTGAGACCTTCAAAATCAATTTCAGACAGCAGGCCTGCTGGTCAGAGATAAGTATCTTGTTCTGCCAGACTGTACAATGCTTCAAACCAATTTCTTGTCCATTTCTGAAAGATTCCCCTCAATTGAAACAGAAAAATAACAGTAAATACTTTTCTAAGCTACAGATTTTCTCAGTGAACATTATTTCATTTCAGTTAGCTACTACTGATAGGTGGGAATTAAATATATACTGACTGGACTAAAATAGAAATTCTGAGAATGTGGAACTTTTATTTACTATGCTCTTGAACAACATAATCCAATAATATAGCAGGTGGGAGAAATATTTATCTTTATAGGCATCTATATCTATACAAATATTTAAACAACCGTTTAACAGCTTCTTCTTGCAACTCATGGCAAAAGGGAGTGTTTTCCCAAGAAGTACAGGCCTTAAACGAGAACATGATGTTAAACTGTAAAGTTAGATAGATATATACTGGTCTGGTTTATACTAATTTTACAGAATTGTATTCCTGTTAACTTCAATGCAGGTACTTCCCTTTTCATCAGTTTAAGCAAGTTTGGAATCAAACCACAAGCCTTTAATGAGGTTTTAATGATCCACTTGGGGGAGCTAAAGGGTAATTTGTTTCCGAATTGATTATGGCAAAATATTTGGGATGCAAAATTAAGTTACAGAAGACAATGTGAGCAGAGACTTCCACTTTTTTCAACTCAGTGCTGGTTGTTAATTCATATTAGCTTCTGGAGCAAAGGGTCCCCAGTTCTTATTAAAATTCCAGCCACTTATAGAAAAAAGACTCACAGTTATAAATAGCTTAGCAGCAGACACCCATAACAGCATCAATCATATCCTGACTTCAATTATACACCTACAACATACATTGAATGCAACAGACATAACATGTAAGGCAGACTTTGGTCCTTACTCTTACTCTACATTTTTGTGCTAGTTAACATTAACTGTAACGTGACAGTAAGAAAAGAAATTCTAACATGCAATGGTTTTGTCTTTCAGTTAATATGAAATACCTCCTTTTTTTTTTCTTTTTTTTTTTCCTTTTCTTTAAATGCTGGTCTTGAGCTGTATCTGCTTGTGCCTCCTGCAGCAGTTACTGTGTTGAAACATGGCTTTGCATCATCATTATGTTCTCCATTTCTCCAGCCTGGGACACATTGGGAACTGTTTCCCAGTATAAAGCCATATCAGCTGCTCTATCTTATGCTTGATTGCCTATGGTTACTGGTAGCCCTTTGACTCTTCTGGAAGTTAAGCACTGATTAGAGGCAGAGATGCAGTATCTCCTTTATGGGAAGGAAAAGCACAGCCTTTTGTCTGTGAAGAGCCAATAAAATATGACGTTGGGCTTTTCTCCATGTAGGGATTGCCCTAAAGTTCAGCTAAACTGACAATACAGTTGATTTCAAAAGCCACAGCAGATCCAAAGCTATAATCATCTATCTTTTATAAAAGGAAACAGCTCCGTTTCAGACACATAACTTACATGAAAATTCCATTGGCAAAGCTGTACTGTCAATGTCTTCACTGTAATAGTATAAAATTCATCTCATTCCAAATTACTCTGCAGTGCAGTCCATATTAAAGTTTATGGTTGCCCATATGTGGGCATCTAATTTAACTCATGTAAGTAAAGTTTCAAGCAAAAGTGATAATTAAATGAAATATTTTGTTCCTTTAGCATAACTTATTAATTATGTTTAAGGTTTCCTTGTTTTATGATTAATTTAGCCAGAGCATGTGGAAAAAGTAGACTGTAAGTCTCTTTACAAGAAGTACTGTTGTTAGGCACTTTAAAAGCAAAGACTTACGCTTTGTAGCTATAAACTACCGAAATATATTTTTAAATGTCATTCAGCATCCTGAATGGGTGACACAATCATGCTGATTGAATGCTACGCTAAAGACAATGGCAAAGCAAATGGAAGCAAAGGGTACAGTCAACCCAGGTATAGGCATGAAAGCTGTAATCATTAAACAGTACTTGATGACAGTATTTGTAGTGCAGTTTGCTTTTGTGCTTTCTCTTTGATATGTAAGGGCAAGTACTATAATGTATTTAGGAGGAACCACTGCTATAAATTGATCAACTTACATTAATTAATTCAATCTCCCAGATTTTTTTCACAAGGTCCATCGATGTATAGCCATTAATTAGAAAGGATTTGGTATAGTCACCCAGTTCAATGGAATCCAGCCATTCAGCTACAGAGGTGGGGTTGTAGCCATCGTGACCAATCTGCTTCATCTGAAAAACAAGAATGAGTAAGAATTAGTGATAATATTCATTAGACATCTTTCAGAACAGCAGTTATTTATATTATTTTCTTTGGGTCAGAGCTATTTTATTCTCTGATCAACATTCTTTTAATGATTAGTACAACATGAAACAATTTTGTGAGCAAAAGCACTAATAAAACTTAGTTTTCAATGGATCTTTTTCTTATGTCTGCTTGCCTTTTAAGCCAGAGTATACTAAGACTGTAGCATGAGTTCAATTCTTACTACAGATCAGAGAATCCATAAGTAAGGGAAGGCAAAAGAGTGAGAAAGAGGCATTATTAATATACTGACTGCACAAAAATGTCAGATTTGCACCTAAGATTTCATAGAAGGCGAAGAAATTAGACTGAGGAATGGATCTTTTCATATCAAACTGCAAATGAAACATATTGCCCTGGTTATATTATTCCCAATTTATCTCTTCTAGTAGGTTATCTGATATTTTGTAGTGGTTGAAACCGCACTATATTTTTCTGACCCCTGGGGAGGCTTAAAAAAGTCTCTTTCCTCTACCTGGTCACATTTTTCATGGAACTCCTGGGAATTTAATGTATTTTAGATTGCTCTCTGTCTGTAAAGTTGCTTGAGATTGGGCAATCGAACCAAATATTATTGGAATGGAATTGACAGAATGATGTACACAGAAGCGCACCACCTGCATTCATATAGCAACACAGGCACAGAAAGCATAGCCACCTAAATCTTGTTTTCATAACAAACTAAGAAATACCACTGGCATCTTATTTTTCTGAATTTTGTTAAGCTACTAAGAAGTAAAGAGCTGCAATTTCTCTTTCACAATTGCCTCTCAGTGACACAAGTGAAGATTTTCAAGCTAGCCATTAAAGATAAAAATGTATAAAGCCTCTACCTGTGCAGCTTGTTAAGCCATACTGTTTTTATGAATTTTAAAGTTATTTGCAATAGTGGCAGAAGTAGAAGTAGAGTGAAGTAGAAAAAAATATGCAATAGCCTCAATTTTCAACAGTATTATATGCATATCATCTTTCTGCAGAAGTGTAACTATTGCTAACTTGGTAATACACTGAACTGGTAAACTGTTAAGAAGCTTTAGAGGTTTAGAAACCTTGTGTTTTGCATAGGATCTCCCAACTGTGCAAGAGTGACACTGCACATGGTGAAAGCCAGTCTCCCATTTCTGCCTGCTTATGTACGTTCCTGCTTTCTGAGAAACAAGGGAAGTGTGACAGAAACATAATGCTTTGAGCTTAAGTTTGAAGTGAGTGACAAAGTAATTTAAAAAGGAGAGAATTCTGATCTTAATATCTTGCCTGAACCGATTTATTTCTCACAGTTTATTTGAAATACAATTTGAATACAAAGCAGAGAAAAAAATTAAAGTCTGCATTTGAAAGCCACAGTAGTGTTCGTTGATCTGTCTGTTCAAATGCAGAAAGCCAGCACGTCATGATCTTGATCTTGGTTTCCTGCAGTATCAGAGAGGAGTGATGCAGGCACACTGCATCGTGGATATGACAGTTTACTCTTTGGTCTTTTGCTGCAGATGTTGGATATAAAATATTAATGGAAATATTTAAATGATGTAGTGAAATCATTATCTTAAATCATAAAGAGAGACAAGAGAAATCACATAATTAACAATAGGAATCGTAGTCTTTCAGGTCACTTCTGTAACAACGGAGTCATATTAGAAAGTGAGAGTTCAGTTTTGTTGTTGAACTTGACATTTTAGAATTTAGTTTCACCCTAATTTAGAATGAAATTAGATGTCAAAAGCATGGCAAATTCTTCTTTCATTGTCATTCAGACTTACTTCAAATCTTAGATTGACAGTAGTCTGTCCAGCAGACTGCAAAAATGTTTGAGGACCCTGGTAGCTCTGACTCCTGGGAAGCTTATTTCAAGAACTGATTTGAAATGAGGTATCCTTAAACAACTGACACTTGAAAAGAAAGGACCTGAGAAACTGAAGAAGAAAAATCTAATACAGAGAAGACATGAAGAAGATGTACAGGGCCCACAGGGAACACATGACTTTTGAAACATATGAGGTATTTTTGTTTTCTTTCTCTAACAAAGAAAAGCGAAGCACCTTCAAAACAATTTTCAGCATATCCAGATGGGGCATGTTATGCAAATTATTTCTTTTGTCTATTACTGTTTGGTCTTTATGTTTAATAAATCCTGATTTTAACATGATTTTTTTTTGACCTGCTGATTGAGAAATCTCATGCAGTCTGGTCCACAATTCTGGTAAACCATCAGCCTCTATAAAAAGCAAACACAGCATGGGATGTTTCTGAATTCTTAATTCCCACTGGAGATCTCCGTCAGGAGGGTTGTTAAAATAGATATCACTCTACTATGGTGTGTTGCAAAGGGCTGCAGACAAGCAAACGCAGGTGAACAATCCAATAAGCAGAAGACCGAGAACAACTGAAATGTATGTGACAATTTCACTCTTTGGATTTGGTGCCAATAGACAAAATTGTCATCGGGTCACTCAATAGCCTACACGAAAATACACTGGCCTGTTGTTGGGCAGCAGCAAGCTCTGCAAGCATTTTTGCTCTCTCTGCCCCAGAGATTTAGCTGCCTGTGTTCAAGGCCATGTCAGGGGTGGTGCAGCTGTGTAGCCTTGGATCAGACCCATGTGAGAAAGAGCAGTGAGAAGCCTAGTCGGAGCCACCCCACCTTCTGCAGGAGCCGCATGTGAGCTCAGGTCCATGTCCCTGACACTGGCCCAAGCTATGCCATAGGTATGTCTGTGCCCAACCATGCACCTTGCTGATCCTCACCCACCGACTCGCCCTCCTGAATTGACCTTGTCCCATCCTCATCCCTGTGGATCTGCCCTGGGACGTGGCTGTCCGTGGTCACTGCCACCATCCCTGCCCTGCTTGCCTTCTGTGGGTGCTCCCTGCCTGCCCCACTGTCCCCCCTCAGCTCCCAGCCCACCTGCCCTGGCGGGGCAGTCCCCTCCTGCTGCTGCTATCGCAGAAAATTAATCTCAGAACTAGAATATTTGCCAGCAGTTTCAGCACAAAAGCAGTATTTTGTTTTGTCATGAACCAAGAACCAATGTCTTATCCAAAACAGATTTTCTAAAATGTGTCTAATATATGAAAATTAATAAACTTTCAGTATCCGTCCTCTTGTATGGATAGTTTTGTTCTGTCTGTTAATAACATCAACTAGCTTATTAACTGTCATTCATAGCTAATTGAATGTTTTCCTTTCAAATATTTATTGACAGATTGGTTATCTAGATGTGACAGTATCATTAATAGTATCTGCTTTTCATATAAAATGTTATGGAGTTTTTAAATAAAAAAACCCACTTTGAAATATCTGTCTGGAAGTGCTACCCCTTTACTTTATTAGAGTTCCAGTTTAGTTGCATCTTATCCCAGTCCTCATTAATAGGTCATGGCTTTTGGACTCTTTGTATTTTTTTTTCTATACTGTACCATGATCTTAGACTCCTCTCACACATCATTTACACCTTGTAGGCTTCCTTGCTGATGCTATTTGCTGATTGATTTTTTTTTTAAAGAAAAAACCCCTCCTGTCTACTGACTGTATTTCCATATATAATATTTCAATCATTTTGCACCAGCTACAACACATGCACCAGTGGTGTCAAACATCTAAGCAGCTATGTGCATACTGTTTGACTTAGAGCAGTATAAAATCTCTAAGCTTCAAGTCACAACAGCCTTTCAAATACTAACTGCTCATAAATAGGGGCAGTATTGTTCTTCTGCAGACACTGCTACTAGTTCATTTGGTTGTTACCTTTAAAGAACAATATCAATGTTAGCTGTTTCATTGCAGATTATTTTAGCATGCCGTCTATGGAAAAGGCTAGGAATGAAGCCCATAGGATTTAGAGAAAAAGAAATGTTTAAGAAAATATGGTATAAACGAAGCATGGAAGAAGACACAAACCATAGGGTATTTCTCTCCTACATCCTATTGACCTATCACTTGCATTGCTTCCTTTGAAATGAATAGGAAGCAGAAGCCAGAAAGAGATGTTTCTCATAATAAAATAGTAATGTCAAGCAGCATCCTAATGGGTTGAGAAATACGATGCATCACTGCTATATCTATACAGTATTTTACATTAGGATAGAAGGTACTTGAGTTTTTATCTCTGAAAGGTAGCCAAATAAACATGAACGGAGCTTCAAAGTAATCACATATGCACCAGAAGCATCAAGGTGAATTCAGTAACATGGACTATTACCAGTTTTCTCTGATCTTCTCAGACAGATGGGGAACTAATGCTACTTTCTCCACAGGTAATATCACTATCTGGTGGATCTCAACACTGTGTGTATTGAAATCAAGCTTTTTATCCGCTGTATGACGGATGACAGAAAGAGATGACATGACTTTCACAGCTTTCTAAATGATGACTATGATTACAGTGAATTTACGCTTCTGTTGGTTTGCAAGAAAGATCTTCTTAGCAAGCACATAATGCTTTCTTTTAAATTGCTGGCCTACCTGAGAGATTTAAGCAGCACTTTTGGGAACTTGTATGAAAATATCAACTACCAATCTGAGTAATTCTGGATGATTGTAAGGGGGGGGGGGCGGTACCAGTTCTTTTTTTCCTGTCTTTGTGAGTTGTCTGTTATATATTATGTACTTTACAAACATGATCAGTTGGACTCATGTTGTTGGAAGAGGAGATCATTCCTCCTCTGGAGCAGTGAAAGAAAAGGCGCCGGAGAGTGACACTTCTGAAGATCACAGGGCCTGGCTGGCACAGGGGCACCACGTGGAGCTGGTGCCTGCAGCGCCTGTGCAGAAATTGAGCCTGCAGTCAGGGGCAGAGAGGCAGCTCTCACGGGGGGATGGGCACAACCAACTAAGGACCTGAGAAGACTTTGCATTTGCTGCTGTTGAGAAAGCCACTGAGTGAAAACAGGGACCTGCCTGCAAAGACACAGTGGGTGAGGAAGAGCTGTATATAAACCTTTTGGTTTTCTATTCTGTCTACCTTGTCACTTTATTTAAAAAGTTAACTATTCAAGCTTGTGTTCTATTAATGTTTGACTTTTCTTTCCGCTAATCAAAAGCCTTCCGTCTTCTTGTGGAGCTTACTATAAAAAGACAGTATAGGCACGTTCACTTCACAGCGCTGCCTGATTCAGGATCCTGCCTCGATGGTAAATCCAGAATACCATGAACTGAGTTCAGAGTTTCCTACCTAAGATTGCTAGCATTGCAATAGGCACCCTTTCTATGATTTTTGCAGTTGGAATCTATCTTCTGAATTTAAAGGAAAGTAGATGCACACACACATTTTTTTTTTCTGGAAAAATTTAAAGAGATCCACATCCAGAAGACTGAAAAGACCTCCTAGTTCTTCATCAGACACAATGTCTGGGACAAGGGAAGAACAGGTCTCATTCAGTATTACTGAGGATGATGTATGCAACAGTTCAGGACATTTCAATTGCATATACTGTAACCTTAAGAAGACCTAAATCTGGAATTTGTGGACTAAGTGGAAGCTATGGCCTTTGATCTCAAGAGTTTCTATGAGTATGATTTCTAAAAGCAGTCCTGTGGAGATTTGTTGGTACTTCAGTGCATAGAGTTAGAGCTTTACAGGCATGCTTTCAAAAACTGGATATTAGCACAGACTGATATCTCCAAAGTCAAACTTTCATCCTTTGCTGGATCCTGAGTAGCTTTGCCTGTTTTACTTTAGATAACATGCTATCAACTGCACCGTTAGTTTTTTATCCCACTCAGGTGTTGAACTAGTGGTGATCTTTTTGGTCCAACAGTACTACAGTTTGGTGCCACAGTACGATTTAAAAGTAATCTACTTTGCATTCATTTGCTTTGCAGAATAATCTGGGTACACACTATCCAGCTTTCTTTTTGGAGGAAAGTAAACCAGAATATCAGCACCAGTCATGCACCAAATGCATTTCAACCCCTAATAGGGACACAAAGATCTGAATCAAGTAGTTGACAACCTTACCACCTTCAATGCACACATGGACCAAATGGTGGAGGTATACCTTTGTATTTGCTGTCAACTGCCTTTAACTCTTCATGACTCATATAATTTCCTTGATGCTTTTTCTGATTTAATTCCCTTGCTTTCTGTTGCCTAGCTTAGAACTGTTTGCTGAATTTCTTGTTGCTTCTGTAACAATTTTATTAGCATCCACCTTTTAGTAATGCTATTTTTTGTGATGGTCAGAAAACCCATCAGTCTCCTCAGCTTCACAGAAGATCCCACAGGGTGCTAACTAGAGCCCCAAGGAAACGATGCTCTTCATCAACCTGTGCTGTGAGAAAGTTGAAATCTTCCTGATAGCAGGATAACCTGGTGTCAGTATCAGGAGGCTGCTGACCTCATGACTGCTGTGAGGAGTCCAGAGGTGTCTAACTATGCTTCTGCGCAGTGACCAGTGGGCCAGCTGCAAAAGCAACCAGAGACAGGCAAAGAAGGAGGCAGGGCCAATCCTGAGGAAGAAACTCTGCTTCCATGGATAGGCACTCTTATGTATCTCATTCTTGCAGACCCTTTCTAGGTGTTCAAGTTGCAACAGACTGTGGTGACTGCTGAAACCTCTTCTGTTCCTCCCACAACTACAAGTGCTGCTCCTGCTTGTTTCATTAGGCCACACTGACCAGTTTCTGTCATTGCTAGTCCACATTGGGCTGTGCTAGCCCTCAGGAAAATGTCTGTGTCATTAGTCACTATGATTTTTAGCTTTTGTCTAATACTGGATGTCTTCCTGGCAAGTGTGTTCCCTGGGGCTGGGCAGCAGCAATTATGAGCCATGGGCTGTTCATGGCACCTCTGGAGGCCACCTTGGTGCCTCTCTGGAGACCTTTGAACCTCTGCATGTGAGACAGCTACAGAGAACTTGGCCACGGCATTCGGTGCAGGCAGAGATCGTTTCTGAGACTGCCGAAGTACAGCTGGGGACTCTCTGTGGCACAATGCTTTGAATACAATGTACTAACAGCCCATCATAAGACTAAAAGGGAAGAGTAATTCTCTGAATGGAGCGTTTCAACCAAAGGCATAGGCACAGGGGAGATGAATCATTTATCTTAATAGATGAAAGGTGGGAGGGGATGGGACGAAAGCTCTTATCTTACTGGAGGAGGGGGAGGAGGACATGAAGGGTTTCTTGGTGAGAGGGAACATAGAAGAGTACTCTCTGACCTAGTCAGCCCTGAATCTCTAGCTGTCTTCAAGTCTTACTCTCCCTCTCTCCCTAAGTCATGGCAGTCACTTACACAGGCCTTGTTAGCCTTTCATTCCTCCCACCTCACCAACCATCTTCTAGCAGCTCCAACTGGAATTTTTTTATTGCGAAATGGCCTGCATAGTTTCCAGATGGCACTGGAGACAGAAGTTAACAGCCACACACCAGTAGGCAGAATAAATGTATCTATCAACCCAGTGCCATTGAGGAGTGAATGGGTGAAGCAAGTAAGCCTCAGAGGCCACGAAGACATCTCCACTCCCTTTGTGTGGAGGTGGGAGTGGGGATAGAAATTCAATGACACAAGGAGACAGAAATCCATTTCCTTGTAATCTTCCCATTACATTTGTAACACTGCAAAAGACATTCAGTGTTAATCACATTTTCTTTGTCTTACTCCAGGCACTCCTGGTTGGTCTTCCCTTCATCTGGGAAGGTGCAGCAGCCTGAAGACTAGTGATGTCCTTGATGCTCTGGGAAGATTTAAAGAGAACAGAGAGCCATACTTATGGGTGTTGAAGAAACTGGTCTTCGCTATTTCAGTCTGTTAAAAAGTTAAAAAGACTTAACTGTGTCCTTGCAGGGGCTGTGCAGAACACAGCTCAGACCTATAGTTTGAGAAATATTGGAAATGTTTGTGTCCAGTTTGTCATGCAGCCTCCTATCTTGCAGGCAGATGGCGAAAGCCATAGTGTCCTTTCACACATCATGTGACAGGGTTACACTTAAACTGGTACTTACTCCATTTCTGGATATGTATGGTCTCATGACCTCGTGATGCAGAGGGTGCATAGCATTTCTCATGAGGCAGGCAGTATCCAGATGATGCTAACACTATTGCTACCCATAGAGAAGATGCTAGTGTTCCCTCTGAATCCAGCGCTGGAATTATGGACCATATGGGTATCGGAAGTCCTCCTGATGACCTGAAAATATGTTAATAAGTATGCCTCAGTGAGTAAAGGTGTGGGACAACTGAATTGGTAGTCTTTGTGGTTTATAGCTGCCTGTGGACAGGTTGCAGATGAGAATGTGGATCCCATCAGTGGCCCTTATGGAGCTCATGAGCTCATGAAGGGTGAAATACTGAGGCAGAACAGCCACACCAGCAAATACTCCCAGAAAGCAATTATCTGTGTCTTCTTTCTCAGACAAAAGGATGTGCAGAAAGTCTAAGTCAGCTCATTCAGGTTGTCATCCTAGTCTAGTTGCCATAGAAAGAGAATAGAGCTTCCTCTCTTATAGTGTATTTCCTTGCCTGCTGACTATTCTCAGAGCAGGCAGTAGGCATTGCGGAGTCAACCACAAATAAGAAAGTATAAAAGAAGCAGGAAGAGAAATAAGACTTACTGTATGGGCAACGGTGGCAAGACCAGTGACATGCTACTGTTATCTACATGATACAGATAAATGACAGCATGTCATGGCTAGAGTGGCTCACTGATAGGCTCAGTTAAGAAGGAAAACGTTTGTGAGACTGCTTTCATCAGACAGTTTTGAAGCACATGCATGGAGGGGACATTTGGTTGATGGGATCAGTCTAAAGCTAGTCTGAAGTAAACACTGAACTATAGCATGGATGTATCTAACTGCCTTGTTTCACTGATCCATTCCTATTGTGCTGCATTACTTAAATAATGTAGACTACACCTTTGTGTTTCAGAGTTGAAAAGTTCATGTGTTATGCTGGATTCTAACACTTTTTTCTGTCTTTATGGTTAAAGGTCTTATAAGCAGTGCAATGAGCGGGTGAGTGGCCTCCTTCCAAATCAGGAAAGTAATTCCCAGAGGGATTAGAAGAAGGAAAAACAGCAGGACAGAAAGCACTTCCTTTGAATTCTGTTTTTCATCTTCATTTCCAGCAGACCAGAACTGAGGAGTCATAGCCAGAAAAGGTCATAAACGTTATGATATCCACTTTGCAGCATCTCCTAGTTTGGACACTGTCTTTAGGAATGGAAGTTGGAATGATCTACCTATTAGCTGTGCTGAATGGGAGAGAATTAAACACCAGGATTCAAATCAGCTCGCTAAGCTCGGGGGTGTCTAAGCCAATAGCAAGAGAGCAATAGCAAACATATGACGTGGTCTTTCTCTGTTACATACACAGCATAGTTAATGTACACATGCACAGTAGTTCTGTTTTCCTAAATTCCAGCCTTACTGTGCTTGCACAAAAGAGTGTTATATATAAGTAATAGATCCAGCACTTTTTGGAAGCACAGCTTTACTGCTCATATAACACTACTCACAGAGAGCATGTGCTCATAGCCTGCTCATATCCTACTCCTTGTCTGGTTCTGCAAAGCACCCAGGAAAGAGACTAGCTGCCTGCGCACCACTGCTACAAGATTCCCCAACTTGCTTTGTGCTGAGACCTTTCCATGCAGGAAGGAACAAGCTGCATACTTTAAGAATAGCTCTGAAGCCAGGAGAAAGCTGCTTTCAGCTAACATCTTTCTTCCATCTGTCAAATGAGAGAATGTGTTCCCATTATGCACTGGGAGAAGAAGCCATACACTGAACATCCCACACAAAAACAATCCTTTTTCTTATCTAAGTTCTCAGATAAGCTAGGATAATTCTTATTTTCAAAAACATTTTAGCTTTTGAGGAACCCATTGAGAAGTCATTTGCACATAGGTTTTGGATGCCGAAATAACTTGGCAATGTTGCTTAGGTTTCCTATGTCACTTAAGTGTGGCTAAAATGTTACGTCATGACTGCTATTATTTTCTTAGTCAATTAAGCATATCCTGCACACAATTCTTTTCTCAGTATTCATTTTTTTTCTCAAGTCCTTGTACTTGCAACTTCAGTATCTTTTCAGACATTGCCTCTACCTCTCGACATGTCTGAACTTCCTTTTAATAAAACATATAAAATCCTTCTCCAAACATTTATTATTTCATTCTTTTCACACAAAAAAATCTTAAATGCAATATCAAACTCTGCTATGAAATTTGCTCTAAGACTGATGTCATGTATAAAATATTTCCATTTCAAGAATTAACTTTACAAATTATATTTCTGCTGCAGTGTCTTAACCTTATCTAATAATAATAAGCCATAAAGTGCTCTAGTTAATATTAATGTGAAACTTGAACAACTTAAACTACCTTAGTGTGAGATGAGAATTTGGGTTACTGGCTCTAATCCAACAAAAATAAAGGGTATTTTGAAAAGCAGAAATCTAATGGCAAGATTTCAACTCTGCCTATCTCTTACAAACATACCAGTTTACCCTCTTATGAAATGTTCTCCTCAAATACAGAATCATCTGGGAAAAATATTTTGAGAAATCTGTGTAAACATACCTTTTTATACTGGTTAAACACTGTGTAAGAAACTACAATGATTAATTCATCTATATTTGGACAGATATGTGGGGTTTTTTCCCATTGAAAACTACTTCAAGCTCTAGAAAGTGGTTCCTAAACAGGCTACTGGTGTTTGAAATATAGAAATTCATCACTCTCTAGGAAGCCAGCAATTATGAATAAAAAAAGACAGTCTTTCTTTTCAACCACTAAATGCCTGTTGCATTTTCAGGCTGCAGAGATGAATATTGATGAGAATAAAAAAAAGAGCTTTAAAAAAAGAGTATTTTAAAACCTTGACAATAGATTTGTTGCTTGCTTTTTACCCTCTAAGCTTATTCAATACTACCTGAGTATATGGCTCTAAGGAAGTGTTGCTCCATAGATGTTTTTTAAAGCACTTAACTTCCACCTCAAAATCTGAGTTAAAAAGTATCACAAGACAGGAAACATTAATAGTAAAACTAAAAATAACATCATCAGCAATGTTATTAAGTACTAAAACACAAGGAGTCATCATGTTTTAAATTAAATGAGGAACGGAAAAGAGGTACATGTTCAAAACAAACAAACTAAAAGAATTTTTATCTAATGAGATTCAAATTAGTGAGACTCCAATTATGGTTTGAGATCTTAAAATATTTAGATGGTATGCACTATTTTGAATGCATGATGACAGAGCTGAACTTATCAACAAACAAATAGATATACAGAAATGTTCGTGGTTCCTTGCAGGATGTGAAAGTTTTTTAGATCTTCAGCAAGCTGTTGTGAATACAGCAAGGGTGGGTTACATTAGATAAAATTTATCATGATCCCAATTTTTGGGCCCCATAACTATTCTGACAGCTGTGCCTTCAAAAGAACTTGGTTTTGAACAGGAAATTATGTATTTTTACTATGCAAGCTGTCTTGCGTTTCTGAGTCATTTAAGTGAAGAAATGTGATGCACAGCTTCAGCTTTTGACTGCCTTTGTTTTGGTGTAACATTCTTGCATCTTGCAAGATATCTTACACTGTTTTTTCTAGCTCAGCAGGGAAGCTGCTAAAGACTACCTCACCGTTATTCAGCCCATGCTTCAAGCCATTCTGTGTTACTTAATTATTTTTGGTACAGAAGATGTTGATCCTTCCAAGTAACTGCATAACCATCTTGTTCTCAACTGGTTTCAAGAGTATCTCTAGATCTTGATTCTGTCCTCTTTTCTCACATTAGGCACATTTTAAAAAGACCTCAGTTGGAGTTTTATGACAGAATCTGCTCTCAGCACTAGTATACTCTCCAAAAGCAGATATTATTAACAATGTTTTCATAAACACCAGATACTGAGTGCAGATAAAACTATGATATATTCACAATCCATTCATTAATTTTGAAAAATTTAAACAAGAATACAAGAAAGCTGATTTCTCTAAGAAGTATGAAAAACAAAAAATACTTCATCAGCTAAGAGCAGGGATTAAGATTAGAAAATTTTGTTTGAATGATAGCATTGCTGAAAAAGTCATAAATTCATAGTTAAACCTTAAATATCTATTGTAATCCATCAAATGCGACTTTTATACACCCTACTACTTGTACCATTTATCTCACTTGTCTAATATGGTATATGGAATATTATTGTCTTTAATAATCTTTGATGTTTCAGTGCACAGACTCATATTGTAGTATATATGGATTGACTAACATATCCAGATACAGAAATTGTTCACAGCTTCTAATTTTTCCCATGCAAAAGAAACCCTTGTTTTAAATGTGATCCATCCAGTAAGCCATGATGCATCAAAAAGCCTCTTCCAGCAATGTCAGCCTCATGCTCTAGACTGAAAAGTCCTTTAATAACTCTTCTCATTCTCCAGTATTATCAAACTGCAAGCAGACTAATCTCTATTTACCTCAATTATTCGACACATGCTGCTCCCAGAATACTCCACACACTTTACACTAGGTTTTATTCCTGCCCTAGTATCTTGCACTAAGTATCTGCATCACATGTGGCAGCCTTCTGAGCCTTACTGGTGTCTACCTCTCCTCATTCATTCTCCTTATACAGCTTTCCAAAATCAAATAGTAAGTTTTCATGCTAGGCCCACTATCTCTCTTGTTTAGAATGCTAGTAGAAGCCTCCACTGATATATTCTGGTACGCAAAATATAAGAACAATCTTTCTATCATTGATTTTAAAATCTATAGTTTAAATCAGCTAGCACCAAAAATGATTGGAAAAATGACTGCAAGTTATTCTGTCCACAACTGAGAAGCAAAATTCATGTACACAGCAGCAAATCAAATATGAAGCCTGCAGGAAGTCTCCGCATCTTACATGAAAGGCAGGTATTAGGAAAACAATGTTTCATCCAAGGCTTTTAAGAATACTTATATAAAGGGCAAAGTATTTCCAGGCCAACTGGTCTGTAAAGACAAACATCTGGGATTCACTGACAGCCTTATTTACACAAATGTAATGACAGTCTATAAAAAGATTGAAAAGCCAAAAATAATTAAAATAAATTCTAAACAGCCATCACTTCAAATTACAGATTTTACTCTCCTTTGCTTTGTTTGTCAATTACATCTATACAAAGTGAGTTCAATGAAATGACATTACGTTATGTCACATTTGCATAAGCAAAAAACACATCTACAAAACCAATAGAGAGTTATGTTTATTTCCATTCAAAAAAGTGTTTTAAACAACGTGAAAGCTGTAGGTGTTAGTTCCCTCGCTTGGATAATAACAGAAAATATACCTTTGGGAGAAGCTGGATTGCTTGGAGTATTCTCTGTCTGTGTCCAGAGTTAAGGATTCCTATTTCCAAGAGATCCTGGTCCTCCATTACATTGCTTCCCTAAAAGTGGAAAAAAACCGGTAGAATAAAAATGAAAAAATAGCAGATGCCTTCAATAGCCTGAAACAAGCCCTTCTGTTGCATTTAAAAGAGAACATTTTGCTTAACTTATAGTATCTGACAAGAATGATAAATTACTGATGATTGCATTCATTTTCATGATGACAAAATATGGTGGAAGGCGCTTGAACTCATGGACAGTTACTACACTGCTGGCAGCACTGCCAGTGGAGAAATTGTAGCTCTCACTCAAGCCAAATACCAGATGTGGCCCTTCTTTCTTTGATTGAAACCAAGGACATGATTAGAGAAATGTTCAGAAACTTCATTTTTTCATTCCCCTCCTACCTCACCCAGCAATATATGATGTTCATTTTCCTCCAGACTTAGCACAGAATAAGATGAGCAGAGTGGATGAGCATAAAATTATTTAGTTCCTTGTTAGTAAAATGGTGAAGAAACACAAAAGAGGGGGAGTGGTATCAACAAACCCCATACAGTCCCCACCCCCCTGAATTTAACTGTACCAGTGCAGTCCTAACTTTACCCATCACTGCTTTTATCTCCCTGCTTGCGGGCAGGTCAAATAACTCTGAACATGCAAACAGCTGAAAAAGACCATCTGTTCAAACAATACACAAAGTAAGTGTCCACAAAAGTCCACAAAATAAGACCCCACAATTCAAGTCTCTATTCTTAGGAGTTGCTACCACTAGGAGAGGACCTGTAGCTCCACAAACAAGATAATACGACTCCTACGTTCAAGGAGTCTGACACCACTTCGATAGTAAGTTCAGCATTTGAAGGTTAAGGTACTTGATTAGCTGGCAATGACTATTGGGAGTCACAGGAGGCACAACAGTAGGTCAAAAAGGGAATTGCAGCCAGGGATCAAATAAAGATGGTTCAAAGTAGGCTGGCAGTCTTTTATTGCTGTTTTAGACTACCTCATATCAGACAAAAAATCAGTTGTTTTTTTAAATTATTTTTAAAAAGCTTCTAACTATTACAGTTGTGAACAAAACCTGCAAAAAAACCAGATGACCTGTCTGAACTCTTACCCCTGTTGGAGTCTCATGACACTAATTTGCTAGAAGCAAGAATTCTTATTATTTGTACTCATTTAACATCATCATGAAATAGGCTTTATGTGAGCAAATCCATGAAAAACTTCATCTCCACCTTTCCATTTGGCTTGCTGCTTCTGACTCAGTAGAGCTCTTAAGCAGCAGCAAAATGAAAAGCTAATAGGCGCATAAAAGAACATGCTTAAATACTTTGCTGAATCAGGGCTTAATAATGGATATGAATTCTTTCTGAATATCAAATCTCCTGTCCCACAGCAACATAGCTTTCTTTCAAAAAGTACACTGGAATATGCAATACTTCACCCTGTTCAGCTGCTAAATCTTCACTCTTTTCAGATGGACTGATTAGTTTACAGATGTACTCTTGAGGACTCTCAAGTGCTACTCTGCAGAGTATCCTGCAAAATCTAGGGGAGGTCTTTTTAAGGCAATCATGTAAACTTTGCAAAGCTATTACATTTAAAATTATATTTCACAGTAAGTCGTATGATTTAAGACTACAAGTCTGCAAATCATATCCTGAAAGAATTTGTGTGCAGCATTCAGAACAGGGGCAGGCAGAGACCTGCTCTAAAGGGAGAAGCTGTGCAATCATGCCAGTTTAAGTAGACCACATTGTGTAAGAGTGCATGCAGCACAGGCTGTGCAAACAGTGCTAGTGATGAGGTGGGGTTAATACCCCCTTCATCTCCCTGGTTCACACATACAAAATATAATTTCCCCTTTCTTCCTTTCTCCTATAAATAACCTAAAATAACCTTATTATTTGTACTCATTTAACATCATCATGAAATAGGCTTTATGTGAGCAAATCCATGAAAAACTTCATCTCCACCTTTCCATTTGGCTTGCTGCTTCTGACTCAGTAGACCTCTTAAGCAGCAGCAAAATGAAAAGCTAATAGGCGCATAACAGAACATGCTGTAAACTTAGAGGAAGAACTGGGGAAAAAACCCTTGCATTTTGGGCTGGATTCTCCAGCTGCTGGAAATAGCTAGCATAAATGGATTTAAGCAAACTGAGCCAACTGAGGATCCAGTCCAAAACAAAGACTATACATTTTTGTTCATTTTAATAAATGCAGCTATATTGTTTACAGCTATTGCTTTCACTTCATTTCACTGTTTTTCAGATTTCACCTTTCATCACTGCATGATGTTTACACACAATCACAGTATTCTGTTTACTGGTGTCAGTAACCTTGGCATCCAGCTTCAAATATTGCAATGTTTAAAACCCAATTCAACTAACACTTAGGCACAGGAAAAATCCTGTCTATTTGCACAAAGTAGCTGCATAGTAGAGACAGCATTATTTTATTAATTCTTTACTATTGTTTTTTCCTTATATATTAGTTCATATATTTTGTTTCTTTGCAGTTGGCATTACATATTTTTTAAACTATGTCAAAGTTACAAAATTAAATATTTAAAACTCAGGAAAGCCTGGAATTCATGTTGCCTTCTTGTTCCCTGTCTGAGAAGGCAACAACCTGGTCTTTCAGCGTGCTCAGGTTTTGGAGCTTTTCCTGTGTGTTACCATCAGTGTCAACAGCAGCAGACACTCATCCCTTCTGTAAAACAGACTTCATCGTATCCTGCCATGGAGCTAAACGAGCTCTTCATCTTTCCACAAGAGCATACCAGGAAACTTTAGATACTCGGTATACACCCATTGTTGCTTAACATAAAGAAGTAAACTGATAGTAGTAGAAAGCTGCTGTCTGCTTTGCAGACTTGCCTGTGAAGAGAAAGAAACAGTCCCCCTTATTCCTATCTCCCTGGTGTCTGCTCCCATTCTCCCCTTAATCCCAGTCCCTGATTCTTTTTTCACCTGATTCCTCTTCTTGCGCTCCTCCAGTCTCCTTCCACAGGCTCCTACGTTGAGAGTGAGGAAAACCTCACTTCCTTCTGCAGCCGATCAGAGACAAGAGGAGAAATTCTCTCCCTGCTCTTAGCTGCCATGCACACATTTATTATAAGCTGGGCCAAATTTAACCTCAATTAACTTTACAGAGATGAGATGGTAAATGTAATTAAAATTAATATTAATGCAAGAATGTCTTTTCACATTATTTCAGCCTTAAAAATAGCTGAGCTACGTCAGCTGAAACATTCACCAAAAAGAAATTATTCTAGTAGACACCTAGAGAATTTGAGTCCAAAGATTTAACTTTGATATGCATATACAGAACAGGTTCTTATAACAGGAAACATGGGACAGCAATCTCTACTGAGGTTATTATGCTTTTATTATGTAATAAAAACGTAAGAGGCTTTGTGATATTGTAGTTTCTTAAGTCTATAGGAAAACTTAGTTGGAAGGAAAACTTACTTCTCGGAATTAAAGCAATAAGAATATATCAAAATTGCTTATACTAGGACAGATTTAGATCTCAGTCACTTAAGCTTACACTGTTAAAGTTCCTGTCTTCTTAACGCATAAGAGATAGTCTTACTTATGAATTAGAAAGATTCTGGTTCTGAAGTTCTGGTTAGGAAAGGAGTGTAGCTGCCCCCCCTCCCCGGGATTTGTGGTTCTGCACAACTCTCAGGAATATCATCTTTTTCCCTGCTAGCACATACAGGAAGCCAATCTCCTGAGTAAGAAGGCAGTAGTTTCACAGAACAGTTGGGCTCAAGAAGGAAGGAAAAACGATTCTGCATGTGGGAGACTGGAGGCATATGAAAAACAACACAATTTAAAAAACACAGAAATTTTGCCAAAATCTGAGATAGTTCCTATAAATAAGTTCAGAACAAAATACATAATGGTACACTATGAGATAAAGATTTTACTGGCATTTATTTGGGTTGTTCCACACAAAATCACCTTTGGCACTCTCCACCTGAAGTTAATATAGCCTTTTCCAAAAATGCTGGGTTAGACCTTTATACCAGATTGTATGTAAGTACAGATATACGTATACAGAATCTTTAG